>NC_071278.1:18951746-19296746 GCF_023375685.1 Ictalurus furcatus
ACTTTGGTATTAACTCCACACATATAAAAAAAATCCAAACATTAAAGTCCATAAATGAAGTTATGTATAATAAAGCAGAATAAGGCAGTTAAAAAGTATTGAACACGCTAACTGAAATTTATTTAATACTTGGTGGAGAAGCGTTTGTTTGTAATGATGGCTTCAAGACACTTCCTGTATGAAGAAATGAATGGGCCGCAGTATTCAGGTGTGATTTTGGTCCATTCTTCTAAACATATTGTCTTTAAATCTTCTTCAATTGGATTCAGTCAGGTGATTGACTGGACCATTCTAACACCTTGATTTTTTTTTTTCCTCTGAAACCACTTGAGAGTTTTCTTTGCTGTATGATTTGGATCGTTGTCCTGCTGGAAGCTCCACCCACGTCTCATCTTCATCATCCTGGTGGATGGCAGCAGATTCTTCTCAAGAATCTCCCGGTAAAGGGCTCCATTCATCGTCCCTTCAATTATATGAAGTCTGCTAGTACCATGTGATGATAAACAGCCTCACACCATGATGCTTCCACCTCCAGACTTCACTGTTGGTGTAGTGTTTTTAGGATGATGTGCAGTGCCATTTCTTCTCCAAACATGGCGTGTAGTATGACACCCAAAAAGTTAAATTTTGCTGTCATCTGACCAGACTACACTCCCAGTATTTCATAGGCTTGTCCAAATGAGTTGTAGTAAACTTTAAATGAGCTTCGACATGCCTTTTCGTTAGTAATGGAGTCTTGAGGATGAGCGTGAGCAGTGGAGTGCATTACCTATTGTTTTCTCTGTGACGATGGTACCTGCTGCCTCCAAGTGTTTCTGGAGCACTTTCCGAGTGGTCCTTGTCTCTTGGGCTACTCTTCTGATTATTCTTCTGACTCCCTGGTTAGAGATCTTGTGAGGAGCTCTTGTGCGTGGCCGGGTGATGACGGAGTGATGTTGCTTCCACTTGTGGATAATGGCCCCGATGGTGCTTACTGGAGGATTCAGAAGTTTTGAAATACGTCTGTATCCGATTCCAAAAATATGTTTTGCAACAATAAGGTTGCTAAGGTCTTGGGAGAGCTCTTTGCTTTTACCCATCATGAGATGTTTCTTGTGTGACACCTTGGTAACGAAAAACATTTTTATAGACCATCAGTTTACTAACCCAGCTGATATTAATTTGCACAGATAGGGGGTATAATTACTTATGGATTTCAGCTGGTTCCTTGCCTTACCTTGCCTTGGAGAACTGCTTTTTCTTAGCGTGTTCAATACTTTTTTTCCTGTGTCATTCCACTTTATTCCACATAACTTTATTTACGGACTTTAATGTTGTGAATTCTTTATATTTACGGAGTTCTTGAGTTAATATTGATGTCTGGTGAAAATTTTGTGTGTATAACCTCATTGGAAATATATTTACTGAAAAAAAAAAACTTATTTCCCCCCACTGTATCTTGCCTTTATTTTGAATGTGTCTGCATTTTGAAATGTCATTGATATTGTATTTGCAGTTAGAGTAATGAGTTACTGTGAACGCTCTGTGTGGCTCTTCCAATGTTCTGGGATGCTGCGCTTCAAACTGCAGGAGCACACATTTTTTTTGTAATTTCATACACATCAACACATTGAGCACCACAGTGAGTCATGGAAACTAGAAACGTGATTGGCTGTTGTGATGCCTAGCAACAGGACAGAACGTCATGAAACAAAATTTAAGTAACATGAACCAAATAATCTTTGATTTTCTCCAGTTTCAAATCTCCAGGCCTGTGAGGAAGAGCTGGAAGTGTTTGTTATTAGCACCGCTATAATCCCCTCTCACACTGAGCACCGTAGTAGATGGGGATTAGTGCGGGGTAGGCTCATCCAAGTGTGGTTTAAGAAAGTCTCAGCAAGCATTCAGTTTGAACCTCATGAACATGAAGAAAGTATGGTAGTATAAATAACTCTCTCCCTAGGACACAGCACTGGGGAAACCTCGAGAGGTGTTTCAGATGACCTCTGACCCCAGCTCATTTGACGGCGAAAGGCTTTGCGCTTCTCTGAATCTGACCTCTGCTACCTGGGCCGCTCTCTCAGATGGGGCCGGAACTCTGACCCTGTTACACACCAGCAACAGAGGAGAGAGCTCTCACCTAAAGTGGGAAGTAAGAGAGAAACCTCTGACGATATATTAATAGATCTGCCCCTCTAGCTTGCTTCCTGTTATTAAAAAAAAAAAAAACATTTTTAGAGGAGACAAAAGCATCTCAAGATATAATATTTCTAACATCAAAGCTAATTTACACTGAAAATATTTCTGAAGCATTTTTAGAGTATACGCTGTCTCATGTTCATCCTTAAAACAAAGTAAAAACACATTTTACCAGCTTTTATATTACTTATGCTAATTGTTACTTCTATTTCAGAAGTTTTAACACTTGTTATTAACACTTTTTTATACTGTTATTATTTTCTTCTTTCTCTCACTGCCATCATTAATTCATAATTACTATTTGCCTAATTTACTGTTTTATATTTTAACACCTTTAACTTCTTTATTTCGGTTTTTTACTTCATAAATGTATGAACATAAACAAACTTGATGATGATGATTATAATGATAATAATAGTAATTATTACTACTACTACTACTACTGGTGGTACGTTTAGGTGAAGCGTACACTAAGAAACGTATTCAAGTCACACACACATTGACTTTCTGTACGTTTAGATTTGAGTAGATTATGAAACATATTCATCTTAATAATTTGCGATCACGATCGGTTTTTGGCAGATATCAGACCGTTCAAACTGGTCCCCTAAAAAACCTTACTCTGAAATCTAAATTTGTCTTCAGACTGCTAATGTTAATTAGTGAAAATGTATTACACCGATGTGACCTCTTTCATTTTGAACCAGTATAGAGGCAATTCAGAGAAGGAAAATAGATAAATTGCTGCCAGTGAAACGACTCGTTAGCAGCGAGTGTTTTTGGCAACGAGTAACGTCAGGCCAAACATACTTCTAACGAACCCACAGGAACCTGATGGATTTATACAATGCAGTTCATTTTATAAATCCATCAGGTTCATGTGGGTTTACATTAAGAACATGAAAAATAAGGTGATTCAACACTACTACTTTACTGATCATTTGGTAAGAAATGTATCCGTGTGCAAGATACTTAATTAAAAAAGTACTGACATTTCTACTGTGCTAATATAAACTAATAGCATCACTACTTGTTATAACTGACTGTTTTATGTTAATCGTAAAATAGTTTCGTAAAATGTAACTGAAGAAAAGTGGGATTTCATAGGTACTTTGTGTTTGTTGCGCAACATAAAATTCTTGTGTAACTGTGCAAATATTACCCTATGTTTATCTCTCCCAGAGAGTCTTATGAGTTTTATGTTTCACTTGAGCAGAGCCTCATGAGGTGTGTTAAACATGTGTACTATTTCCAGGGCAATTCCTGTTATTTCTATAAATCATTCTTTAAATGTGGATAAATTCTGATTCTGATCGTCTGATGATTTTACTTTTCCTGAAACA
This sequence comes from Ictalurus furcatus, assembly GCF_023375685.1. Taxonomy (NCBI): domain Eukaryota; kingdom Metazoa; phylum Chordata; class Actinopteri; order Siluriformes; family Ictaluridae; genus Ictalurus; species Ictalurus furcatus. The sequence goes on from NC_071278.1 coordinate 18,955,268, forward strand.
AGCCCATGTTCAGCGAGTCTCTCGGGGAGCCTTTCATTATCCTGAACAGCGTTTCCCACATCCCGGCAGGGGTTCATTCAATCGAGCTTCTGCTGCTACGTATCCAAAAAGATCCAGATGACGCCAAAGGCAGCGGCTTTTCCACCACGCTGGAGTGGGTTACTGTCGAGAACTCTGCTGGTGAGCATGGTAGTGTTTCAGAGTGGATTATGGACTTACAGGTGCATCTCAAAAAATTAGAATATCGTGGTAATTTTTTCCCGTAAATTAGTTCAACAAGTGGAACTTTCATATATTCTAGATTCATTACACATAGAGAGAAATATTTCAAGCCTTTTTGTATTAATCTTAATGATTACAGCTTACAGTTCGTGGAATTCAAAAATCCAAATCCAAAAGGCCTTCGATTGGATTTGTTTTTAAATATTAACAGAATACTAAAAAAAATGGCTGCATGTGTTTATCAGACTTTCACACTTCACTTTATTTCACAGAGATGCCCATAGGGTCAGAATTGTCCCCAACATTTACCTGATAATCAGTGTGTTTATCAAGACAGGATTCAATCTAATTTGTGCAGGTCAAGAAAAAAGGTACGAAGTGAGGAAAAGGAGATTGATGAAGGGCAAGTCAGTGCCTCACTATGCTGCTGTGGAGCCTCAAGGGAAAGGGGTGATGGTGGCATCAGAAAAACCCTTCACCTTTATACAGGTGGATGGCGTTCCTCTGGAGGACAAACCACCTGAAGACATGGATGTGGGAAACGCTGGTCAGTAAAAAAAAACAAAAAACAACAACAACAGTATATTTATTCAATTATCTGACTGTATTGTGTGAGTCAGTGTATAAAATCATGCAAATGTAGGTCAAGAGCTTCGGTTAATGTTCACATTAAATGTCAGAATTCAGAATGGGGAAAACTGTGACCTGTGTGACTTTAAATGTGGCATGGTTGTTGGTGCCAGATGGGCTGGATTGAGTATTTAAGAAACAGCTGTTCTCCTGGGATTTGCACACACAACACTCTCTAGAGTTTACACAGAATTATGCTAAAAAAAAAAAGTGAGCGACAGTTCCGTATGAATAGACGTTTAATATTAAACAAAAATGCACCACAGGATCACCATATCGCCATCAGGGGAAAATGATTGATTGAAACATGAGCTCCGTAGCAGAGCTCAGAGCTCAATGAGGTGTCATTTAAACCAGGAGTAGAGCTCCAAAGTCGGCTAAAATGCCAGACTTCCTTGGCCTCTTTCTCGGGCACTGTAGATTGCAACAGTGTAGGGCTGGTGTCATTTTTTAATGGTGAAAACTTGGTTGTGTAACCGTACCGTGACCTATAAGTCACTTAATAATTTATTTATACGTCATCAGAATTATTTGAAAAGAAAACATCTAAGTGTAAATTGCAAAATACACCCCCAAGTGTAAAATGTCCTTTTGCAGCAGTTGCAAATTTGAGTTGTCTCGGATGTGTCTCTATGGGCTTTGCATTTTGATTTAGCTATTTCTTCCACTTCTCAATGCAGATTTTCTCCAACTCTACCAAATTAGATGGAGAATGCTAAGGTCATGGTCATTCTACAGACTTTCAATTGGATTCACGTCTGGGCTTTGACTCGCCATATTCCAAAACACAAACCATCTTTTTTCCAAGTCGTTCCTTTGTAGTTTTTGCCCGGTCTTTTGGCTCATTATCTTGTTAGAACATGTATTTTCAATGTAATTGCAGATATCAGGCTGACTGGAACAGGTTCATTGAATGGAACAGTCAATTTCGTTTATATTTGTCTCCATCCATTTTGCCTCGGATAGCAACTAGATTTCCAGTTCCTCCTGCTGAAATCGACCCTAGAGAATGATGCGGCCTCCATCGTGTAGTATTTGATTTTGCAATACAGGAAAAAAAGAGAGAAATAGTCGGGGGGTGTAAATGCTTTTTGGGGGAAGTTATTACATTTTTATTTTTATATATATTATTATTTTTGAACACTTTCCCCAACTATACAGAACTACAACTGTGTACATTGCTGGAAATGAGAGTCTTAGTTTAAATTTAATTGACCATATCTTAGCTAATATTTGGAGACCAAGGACAGTATTGGTATCGATGAAAAGCCAAGATTTATCTCTTTGCAGAACAAAGCCTGCAATCGGCATCAGGACTGTCTTCACACTCAACATTAATTACTCCTCATGCACTACTACAGCCGGGCACTCATTCCCCGAAAGGATTTAATTAACGTTAGAGAAAATGCAAAGCTGCTCTCAAATCAGTTTGTAATATCCTCTCAACCATTAAGAATCCACTCTTTGATCAGGCAGCCCGTTTCTGAGTGGACAGTCAAGTTCAGATCGAAATTGCATTAGCATTTCCAAATCTGTTTATTTGGGCACACCAAATGATTACTTGAGACTAAACTTCAGTGTCCCTATATATTTTAAAAGTTGAGCAAGCCATTAAGCTTAGTTCCTCATTTTTACGAGACAAAGATTGAACTTGCGGAAACATAGATGCGTGCAGTGTCCTTGAGTTGGTCTCCATAGAAACTAGAGAAGAAATCATAGACATGATTCAAAACAAGCCACTACAGAAATGGAGAAAAATACGCAAGCGAGAGGACCATGTGGTTTTCTTTTGTTAAGCTTTATTTAACTTTTGTTCTTCCATGAAGTCTCTATAAATATCACTCTCTATATTCATTATAGACCTGCCTATGTAAAAACAAAAAAGCATTTCTATGTACATTTCCTTGCTTATACTTGGGATTCTGTGTAAAACATCCCTCTGTATCAAGCATAACCATGAGGTGTGAGGGTGTTCAAGTTCAGGTGGATAGGCAGTATGCCAGGTAATAATTAAAAATATATGTCCCAGATGAGCAGCAGAGAATTATTAGACAGAGAAGTTATCCCTGCAAGCAAGATAACTCCCCAGAGTGAAATGTTGAATTAACACCTACAGTATGTATCTAGGCCCATCTGGATATGAGTGGAAGCAGTAACAGTTCATTCGGCTCTGGGGATGTTTTTGTATATGTACGTGTTAAAAGAAAGTGTGAAAACGCATACATTCTATGAAACATCAAAACACTTTTTGCTTGAAGATAACAATGACCAGACTGAACATAGCACAATATGATTGGGTTTGGCTGTGGTGTACTTTCTACAGTAGATCCATTCTGGTAACCGCTTCTTTTAAAGTTTCGGATTCATGGGACCGTATCAGTTGTCGAAGAAACACATTCAGCCACAGACATTAAGGTTGGTCAAATTTATTAGATATTTATAGTTCAAGCAGCAATTTCTTTGTATATGTGCTGTGTAAGAAGTTCAGTGTATAGATGGTCTTTATGAGTGGCCACTATATGTTTGTGTAGAATACTGCAGAATAGAGTGCTGTTTTTAAATATTAGAGATGTAGATCGAATATAAAGTCAGAGCGTGGCAGGACTACTACCGAAATGCAGTTGATAAAACATTTTATACCACAGCATGGTTGAATTCTCAATTCAGAAGGTATGCATTCATTTTCTATAAAAGCACTCTGACAGTAGTTCTGGCTGTAACATAAACACCGGTATTTTGTAACAGTCAGAGTAAAACCTTTGGTTAAGTTTGGGTCTAAGGACAGAGAACGTTGTTCTTAGCAGTTTCTCTGTAAAAAGAGGAGAAAGTGACTGTTTATAGCTGCTATAACATAAGTGATAACAGGAACTTTTTTTTTTGCACATGTTCCCCAATATTAACTATAAATAGAAAAATGATGATATGTCACTCTTAAATAAATAAACAGTAGTTAGTTAGAATTTGCAAATTGCTAAGAGAAATAAAACACTTTGGCACTTGCTGTTATAAGAAAATGAACTAAGCCTCATTACACCACCCTGTCGTTGATTATTTTCCTATTACAGTACACCCTGCCCTATTTTATTCCTTCTTTACCACTGTTTTTATCGTTAACTGAAATCTATCATTTATACGACTTTGCTTTAATTTTATATTTTAGTTACATTGTAGCTGATATCGGGCATCAGATTTACCAAATTTTTAGATCCAACTGACTGATATTTTATGCCGTTAATGAGCTCACGGAGTTGTTTTAAAGCTTATTGGCAAGAGGGCATCAGTATCGGAATGGTATTAGATACTTGGAGCGCTGTTTTTGGTTTTGTCTGGAAATCGGAAAAAAGTGGGATAGGTGTATCCCTAATTTATATAGCACTTTTTTTTACTCAGTTGAGTATTCAGAGCACTGTAATTAATGCCGCACATCTTACTATGTATAGAAATAGCACTCGTGCAAGGTGCTAATTTGCTCAACAGAAGCAGTCAGAGGTTCAGTCAGTCTAACCCCTAATTAATTTATGTATATTCATGCACATATTTTTCTGCCTAGGCCTGGCTTCGTAGTCCATATTGAAACCCGAGAACACTGAAAAGTGATTAAACAGCAGGGGGCATGTCCATGGAACACTACATGAAGGAGAAATTGTATAGGTACACGCTGGGTAAGAACAATGAGACAAAACGTGTTGCAGATCAAGTCAGGACCCATGTTATGTTCGTACACCTAATGAATTAACATGACATGGGTTAATTCCAAATGCTAAGTTTTGGAGCAAAAATGGGCTAAGCGAAAAGTGCATGGAATGTAGAATTTTTAGATAAGCAATAAAAAAAATCAAACACAAAGTCTGAAGCTGCATACAACATAAGTTAATACAGAATAAATTAGAATTAGAATTTAAAAAAAGTCACCCTTCTCCCAAGGATTTCCCTGGTGAGAGGTCCTCGACACTACACTTCAGTTGATGTGACCTGCATTTTCGTGGCCATGGAACGTCATTGAAATAGTGCATCTAGATATACCAGAGGTGACTCCCAGACTGAAACTGTTGTGCTAGTCCAGAAAGAGGTTCCTGATCTTGCTTGGAACACGGTGCCATGTACCATCAAGTGATGTTTCCACCAGCCTGTGTGGGGTCGATTCATAATCATTGGCGAGGTACTGTAATGCCACAGCACAGCTAGATCTCCTTTACGGTCCCGTGCTTCTCTGACAACTCCGATGTCTTCTATGCATCCTGGTACTTTTGGAGCCCCGCTTTCTGCACTAAAGAGTCAATATAGGTGTTCAATATATATATCAGTGTTATGTCATCCGTATAACTTTGAAGAGCTACTATAGTCAGTGCAGGAATGTAGGGCACTTCTTGTAGACCTTGTGAGGTTCCCCAGTAGGGCCTGGTGCTGAGCTTTTTCTGGCAGCTTTGATGATCTCCAGGACCTCTCTCAGGATGGGATTCTTGATATTGAACTCACCAGTGGGTTCTGGGGGAGATATCAGGGCCTTGCAGTTCTTGTTCCCTTGCCCATTGCAGTGGGAGTCTTTGAGGTGCTGGTTGACCACTTCCTTGAAACGCAGAAGGTGGCAACAGGGTTTTTGGTTCCTGCCTTTGCTGGCCAATCCTTGTCTCGGGTGACCTATTGTTCCTTGGGCCAAAAATCATTCAGTAGCGATGCTAATCATTCTTTGTCATCTGGAGACATGTCCAGACATATCTGGAGCTTGTAGTCTAGTCCCCCTTGATTGTGTACTCCAGGATTTCATCCATATCTTCATCAAACTGGTGCCGATCTTTTAGCTGTTAGCTGCAGGCCACATGACCCTTTGCTGTTCTGGATGGTTGCTTTCATGTGGAACTTGTGGTCCCTGAAGGTTTGAGTACTATGGGTTGACGCCGCACCTGACTTCCATGCACCCCCACTCAAGAATCTCATCTTGGCTTAGTGGATTTTCAGACCTGTATATCCATTTGGTTGCGGTGCTCATCCTCGCCCCCTCTTGGGCACCACTGGGAATATTGTTGAAGGCTTTCCGTAGCTACTTTTGATACTCCCTCATGTTGCAACTCAGGGTGCTAACCCTTGCTGCCATGTTGCCATTTTTCTGGGCTGTCTACTGTCTTTCTATTTATCACTAGTCTATTTATAGAGGTCATCCAGTCTTTTCCTGAATGTCATTGGCTGGGAGAGTTAGAGTTGGTTCTATCATATAGCTTGCAATATATTTTAGTAGACACATCAGTGATATATTTCTTACTCTGCACTTTACTACTATTGGTTAGATGCCAAGCTGCATTTCTTTGTAGTAGTAGTATTTGTACTCTGTCCAAAGACAAAGTTTAATCCAGGCTAATGGACTGGATTTTCTTTAAAGAGAAATCTTTAGTGGAATTTTGCCCCCCCCCCCCCCCCCCCCCCCCCCAATTGTTTTGTTTCCCAAGGTATTACTCATGAAAAGGTTTGCTAGGTCATCAACATGAAAGAAAGGGTCACTGATGATGCATGCTTATCAAAGCTATCTTTAATAAATTTAGGACTAGAAAAGCTGTTATGATGCAGACATTCTCTGCATGACATAACACTTTCCTTTCGGTCATCTGCCATTGGTCAGTCCAAACCTGTTGCATGCTGAATAGAAACCCATCTAAGACCAGACTCTGTGTTCTGCTGTTGAACATGTAAACATTTTCTTTGATGTGCTGAGGCTAATGGATCATTCAAAATTCACAGCACGAGTTTGTTATTTGAAGCTTTATGAAAAGAATTGGGAGTCTCTGAGAACGCCTCCAAGATGCATTAGGCAACTTGTGTCAGCGTAGCCAGCCATAGTAACAAAAGACTGCTTATTTTCATATGCACACACACAGGAGAGGGGATGCTCATTTACAGAACATGGAGAGAGAACAAGAGATTGGGAGAGAAGCACTGTGTTGTTCTGGACACACACACACACACACACACACACACACACACACAAACGCACATTACACCCACACAACCTAATGTACAGGTAGCACATTAGCCTTTCTGTTTCTTAATCACCTTATTCAAGCTGAAACAGAGATCAGGCCTCGGTTAACTAGCTAATCAACAAAAGAGCATAATGAAGCCCTTGCTTTTTCTGTGGAAAGCCAGATCCTCATGTTCAGTGTGGGGAAAAATCATTCTAATTTCAGTATTATGGTTTTGTCTGAAATTATGAGGCTATGCGTGTGTGTGTGTGTGTGTGTTAGCCAACCTTCAATGGCTCTCTGTTGCTCAACTCTTTATCTCTCGCGTCCTTTTTCTGTAATATTACACCGATTATCAGGGATTTTGGGGCAGAAATGAAAGAAACAATCTTTTCTGAAAGGAAATAATGATTAGATCCCAAAAGATGTGTCATTACGGTACCTGGTCCATTTCAAATAATCCTCATAAACATATAGATTTCTGTAGCACTGAATGATGTTGCTGTATTTTTGTGTTGTGGTACAAAATGACTGCACATTGTAACTTGGCAGTGAATGCCCATTTGTAATTTGTAAATGAATGAAACAGATGTGAGATCATGGATCTGCCAGGGCCACTCTGGAGCCATGAAAATGAAAAGGAAGTATGTGCTTGAGTGAATAATGAGTAACATGCAAAGATGTGTTCATTGTTTTTCTCCCTCTTTTTTTTTTTTTTAAAAGAATTATTTTTAAATAAATGAATATCAGTAGGACACGGCAATGGATAATATGCGTCCTCAAGGTAAAGCTTCATAATGAAATCTTTTGTTCGTTCACTTCTTCTGATTCGTTATCCTGGAGCACTCTGTTAAGACTGTGACCCTGTTATTGTTTAGCAAGCTGAGTGGAAATGAAAAAGGACAGTTTGTGTTCTGATGCACAGGTTTCATAAGCCTTTTTTTTTTTTGTTTGCTCGTAGAGCCCATCTACTTTTGGCAGCAGACGGAAGAAGACATCACCGTGTGCATCCGTTTACCCGAGGGTACGACGAAAGATGACATATGCTTCAAGCTGTCAGTGGACAGTATCTGTGTGGGTGTGAGAGACTATGCACCTCTGTTGCAAGGTCAGCTTTTTGCTCCTGTGGACCCTGAGGCCAGTGTCTGGACCATTGAAGATGACAAGAGGTGGGATATTCTCTGCTGGAGATAAGAGATCTGATAAACACAGCTGTTGAGTCTGGCTGTCAGGCCCATTTGTGCAAATTTTATCACGTCTGCTACGTAATGTTAATTCAATTTACACTATCCAATAATATACGTAAGGACGAAAACAGGATGGGGCATGCTTTTATAGGAAAATCAAATGTTTTGTTCCTCTTCTACCACAGCAATTTGTCAATACTAACATTTTTATTTATTTATTAAACAATGACGTATTGTACTTATTATCCATTCATCATTGCATTAAATGTTGTAGAACATTTGCAGGAACACCGAAGTTCCTGTTATCACATTATAACAGCGATGAACATTTATTCCCTCTCCAGCTTCTCTTTTTTTTCTTTTCTTTTCTAGTTAGTAAGGCAAAAATGCAGCTTATGTTACATCATTCTTGAAGAGCTTCCTGTGTTGGAAAACTTACTAACTGCTACAAAGCTCTGACTCTGGAAAATGCTAAGCACCTCACAGAAAACACCTGATCAAAAATGGCACGTTTAAAATCCATTTAAGTGGAGTGTCCACTATTCCAGTCCCTATGCAAGCTGTTACTATAGAAACGGTATCATATTAATATAAACGAGTGTGTTAATAGCTACAATCCTTGCAGTCAGAGCTAATGTCTAAGGCTGAGACATTCGAGAGTGCTGTGGTGTAAAGATATACTAACTGTATCTATAAATCATCCCCTAAAACATCATTCAGAATTCCGGTGTCTATGGGACGGCTACGTTCAGAAGTGGATTTGTATTTGTCCTGTGTTTTTATGTTTTTAAAAATGAGGGGATGTGATATGGAAGAGATTTATTTGCTTTATAAACAAATGACAGAAAGGAAGTCTTGTGTCTGAAGTTAGTCATGATGAGGTTTTTTAAGGTTTCACCATAGCTAACTTTAAAAGCATTTGGAAGCGGCTCAGCGGAGCCAAAACGTCCTCCAAAACAAAGCTAGACGTAAATTAAAAAATGCTGCTGGGACAAATAGAAAACTTCAGTTTTCAAATAACAAATTCAAGTGTCTTTTACTATTTTTAAAAAAATTATATATATTACTTAAAAAAATCTATTATTAGACATGAAACGTTTGAAGCCTCATTCATGAAAATATGAATTAAGCTTAAATTGAAGAGAGAGCTCTCATAAGAAATGAGAAAATGAGGGGGAAAAAAAGCAAAACACACTGAGGAAATGTTCAGTAAATGATCACAACTCCATTCTAATCAGTCTGTTGGACTACTGATGGGAAGGTTGTGAGTTCAAATCCCAGCACTGCTAAGCTGCCACTGCTGGGCCCTTGAGCAAGGCCCTTAACCCTCAACTGCTCAGTTGTATAAATGAAATAAATGTAAGTCGCTCTAGATAAGGGCGTCTGCCAAATGCCATAAATGGGGGGAAAAAAAGAAAAGGTAAATATACAGTAGAAATTGCAGTGAATGTGTGTGCTTATGTGTGTATGTACCGTGTGTGTACAGCTTGGAGGTAAATCTGCAGAAGCGCAGTGAAGGGCCGCTCTGGTCTGAGCTAGTTCTGGGTGATAAGAGAGGACAGTACATCGTGGATGAGGAACAGGCTGCACAGCTCCATCACAGACTGGCTTACCTCACTGCTGAAGAACTGGTGTGTCATGTTCTCTTTCTTTCTTCCTCTTTTTCTTTATATTTTCACTGTCACGCTCTGTGTATTGTCCTTCATTTGCGTATATCTCATTTTATTTCTTTATATTTACTTGCCATTCTTCTCCTCTTATATTCCATACTGTCTTTTCAGAATGCTAACCCGGAGAAAGATAAGCCTCCGTGTAATGCTCAGGAACTGGAGGACTGCGATGGCTTCCCAGACGACAGTTCGACACTGATGCGGTTTGATGGTGCCACCTTGAAGCCCACCCATGTGGTAAGTCGGCACATGGACTTCACACACAACTGATCAATAAACTGAGCTTTATGAGGTTCATCCAAAGTACTTTGTATAATTAACTTATTGAAAACAGCAGTAAGAAACCCTGATAAAAATGGATCCAGTTTTAGCAGAACAAAAACTTTCTCTTGTGTCACGGGTTACGTAAGTATTCCCTGTTGTTTTGGCTGCCAGATAGTCTTAAAAGACTGGTAAAAATACAGTCTCAAGAGGGACCTTTTGTAATTGCAAATCTCAGGTAATAGTAGGGCTGGTTGTCTGAAGGTTGAGACTTGATTAGTCTTCCTGATGTTTTTACCAGAGAGTACCTTTCTTTTGTTCAAACAAGTGTAACAAGCAGAGGCAATACTTTATCCTCAATTCAGAAACTACATTATATTGTTAACCCTGTGCATCTCTTAGAGGTATCTACGTCAGTATTAATATTCAGCACCACTTCATGTTAGAAAACAAATTATACCATTATACCTGTTGAATTGGATCGGAGATCATGCGGACTCAGAAGTGGTTTTCTGCCTCGCCCTTTACTCGCCGAGATTTGACCGGATTCCTTGAATCTTTTAATTATATCGTGCGCTGTAGAAGGTGAAATGGCCAAAATCCTACCGATTTGTCTTTGGGGAATGTTGTTCTCATAGTGTTGGATTATTCGCTGACGCGTCTGTTAGAGGATTGTTGAGCCTCGAGCCATCCTTGCTCTTTAAGGACTAGGCCTTTTTTGGAGGCTCCTTATATACTATGATTAGATGATTGTTTCACATCAATTTCTTATTTCAAGTCGCTACATTGCTATTAGTTAAAAATTTCCCGTGTCCCAACTTTTTTGGAACGTGTCGCATGCATCGATTTCAAAATAAACGTCTGTCTTCAAGAAACCATGTAGCTGATTATGTAAAACATCAAATACCTTGTCTTTCTTCCTTTTTTGTTCAAATGCAAGTCAAAGTACATTTACAAATCGCTCCTCTTTGTTTTTATTAGCATTTTCCATACTGTCCCAACTTTTTCGGAATTGCTTCAGATTTATCCACTGGCTGTCGGTGTCTCGAAAGCCGCATCACATCACTGGCAACATCACAGCAATTTGTGCTTCAGTGCTTTTTCCATATACCAGGAGTTGTGGTAAACAAAAGATTGCAGTAACTTTTTACAAAGCGATGCGTTCTGATTTTTAACTGCTATGACTCATTCACACTTAAAACACAATCATACCCATTACATCCAATCATACTCAACGGCATGCCTGGGTATGGGAAGAATTCAAGACTTCATCGGTAATGGATTGCAGTGAATGTTGGACCATCTTCAGTTTTCAGCATTATAAGCGTAAACAAATCAGCACATAGAGGTACATCTGATGTACTAAGATCCCACGTGACTACTAACACTAATTTGTGTGTGTAGTCAGATAAATTGTGCAAGCTGTTAATAGGCATGTGGTGTAGGTGTAGGTGATTTAAAACAAAGAACTGCATGGATGACAGCACATGTAAAATTCGAAGGAAACAATAACAACAAGCTTTCGTGCTGTCAAAGTTTTTGAATGTTATCAAGTTTGTAGAAATGTTTTTACTCGGGTCAGAACGTTCTAGGTCTCAGGAAGCTTTCAGTAATGTTTAGTTTAAGGGTCTGAACAATTACAGCCAGTGGTTTCCTCAAACGACTTTTTCTCAGCGTCAGGAGACTTCCATTAGTGGAAATTCCATTAGTGGTTCCTGTCTGAAATGAAATTCAAGTACATGTGCGAACTCATATGGATGGGAAGCAGTAGAGCACTTTGGACTGAAAGCTACTGCTGTTGCACATACTGATTTTACTGTGACTGTAGACTGGGAGTCTGGATGTACGGAAAATATGGAAAACTTCCAGGATTGGGGGGAAAAAAAGGGAATAAATGTGGTAGTGAAGTATGGAGAAAATATTTTTGTTTGCAGACTTTTACTTCTATTTATACTGCAACATTGTTGAATTCTCAATTCTGATTGGTCAAACGGTGTTGATTACTTTCCTATAACAGCCGCTCCGACAGTAGTTCCAAGGGAAATCACAGGTTTACGGTAATGTGCTTGTTGTAATACGTTACCGTTTCTATAGTCAGTCCCTCCGGGAGTTTGCGATTTTGCGATAATAGAAATGAACGCAAAATCAAGCAAACTCCGCAATATTTGGAGGAGTTTGCAATTTTTCAAAATTACCTCAGATTTGGACCAAGACGTGTCATGTGACATCATCACAACACGCATTCAGCCAAATCCCTCTTCGATTCACGTGCGTCGAACATGAGTACAGCTAAAAGGTCTCATTTAGCAACAAACATCACTGCGAAACACCGTGAAAAACAATTTCGTGCAATTGCAATTTCGCCAGTTTAATTATTTTTCAGCAAAAAAGCACAAAAAGCAGTAAATTGTGTGACAATTTTTTTTTTTTTTTTTAATCCACAGCAAAAGCAAGGAATTTTGGCTGCAACAATCACAATAAAAAAAAAAACTCCATGAAATCATTGAGAGTTTATTTAACATTTTAGCAAGGAGTCCCTATTGTCAGCACTTTGTATTAGTCGGAGGTAAAGCTGAAATTTTAAGTTTTCTGGCACGGGAAAGTCTTCAGAATGGGAGACTGAACTTTCTCAGTAGCATGACGAGCTTAACGTAGCACAGCATAACGTAGACAGTAGCATGACGATCTTACTAGTCTCAAGAGGGTCGTTTTTGCAGATGTTCCATTCCATACATGGTTAAAAGTATGACATACAGTTCTTTCAATAACAGTGTAATCATTGGCAAATTGCTGTGGTATAAGAGGCGTTGAATACATTGGGGTGAACTTTTATAGGGAAAAAAATCAACACATCACACCATCCCATACGTGATTATTCTACTATAACATAGTAGTAACTATTAATTAGATGCAGTTTTGTACACCAACATACCATTAGGGTATTCTGGGTAGCAATGCTGGCACATCTGCTTTACAAAAGATTTTCATGTGTGGTTTTTTTAGTAAAGACAAACTAATAACTTGCAGGATAAAGGATACACATGAGTTACAACAGTCTTCACCAGTCACCAGTGATAATTGTGCTTCCTGTAAAGACAAAGTAACATAGTAAATAAAAAAAAAACTTTACTGTTACCTCACGTTTTGACATAAATGCTTGAATATTACTTTATGAAAGGTTCATGCATTATTTATAAATGTATTATAAAGGTACGTGTGTAGGCACCGTTCGAATCAGGGTTTCTTATTGGTTATAAAATATTGTTGTTTTCTGTGCTTAATGCACTCTGTTGACATGTCTTTCAGAACCTCTTCCACATTTCCTGTGGAAGAAATAGTTATTTCGTTTCTGTTCACTAAAAACATCCTTCCAACCTACTAAATTGATAGCTTTGATGCATGATTGAAACATGCCGACCTTTTCATGAGTGCACTCGCTCACGTATTAAGCCGTAACAGCATCCTTGCTGGCAGCAGAAAATCTGCCCTTGGGGCTTTTCCTGGAGCGCTCCAATTGCAGACTTGTCTCAAGAACAGAGGTCTAAGGTCTTCAGGTTCTCCAATTGAACAACTCTCAAGTACAGTGCGTCACCTTTTATGACTCGCATCTGGCCTCTTGAACAGTGCTAAGACAGCTCCTAGTTGGGTAAAAGGCTTGACATTTAGCATCAATCTTTGTGAAATCGGGTATTAAAAGTTTTTTGCCTGCTTTTTGGTAAAGGTGAAGGATGTCTTGTTAAATGCTGATTGCGTATGTGTTAGCAAGAGGAATGACCTATCCTACTTCTCTTAATGAGCATTTAGTGAAGTGGTTGGGTTATTATCTAGGACAGAACAAACTCGGTTTATGAAGGAAACAGGTGGCATGGGGATTATAACAAAAGGGAAGGTCGAAAGATGTTAGAAAGAACCTATGGAAATGATGATCAAAGGCTCTTTATTTATATAGGGAGGTGTTTTATTTTTAGCTCTATTGTTCTTGGTCCATGGTGCAACCGACACCATGGATACCGGCTTTCAGCAGAGTCAGTCGCATCCACACCTCCTTCTGATCTACTTAATTAAAACATGGATGGAATCTGCCCTTCTGTTCTCATTTGAAACTGCAGTGTGTTTTTATATCACAACATAGCATAGATCTCTGTGCTCACTACATTTCATCAGTAAATTAGTTTTTTTACTGACATCCAAACCTGATGACAAACATCCAGAACTGCACCGTTCAAAGTGTGACTGTTGAATAAGAAATCCAGCATGACGAGAATGTAATACACATTTGAAACTCCTTCCATGCACAGGCGTTGTAATGTGGTAAGAAGTGCTGACACTGGAATACACGTGTGAAAGAATTTTCATCAAATGTACACTTTACAATAATTTGAAATTATTGTAAAATTCTTGTTTTTGTTTCATTAGGTAAACCTTGGTAGCCACCAGTACCTTTTCACCGTAGACATAAATCCATCTGAAATGCCGGCTTTCTGTCTGCGGCACGATGTTGACGCCTTGCTGTGGCAGCCACGTCCTGAGCAGCCAGATGCCTTGTGGGAGCACATCGCCACCTTCAACGCACTGGGTGAGTCCCATCATGAACATTCTTTCTTTCCCCTTCTCCTACTCCATTATCTGCTGCGTGGTCTGAAATGGTAATTCCATGATTGAGGTGTATGCATATATATGTGTGTGTGTGTGTGTGTGTGTGTGTGTGTGTATATTTATATATATGTGTGTGTGTGTATGTATGTATGTATGTATGTATATGTAAGTAAAGTTAAAAGACATGTTAAATGCACATGAAATGTCTTTCACAGCAGCCTATGTGATGTGTATGTTTCAGATAAATAACTTTAAACATAAACAGCATTTTTGCCTGTCCCTCCCTACTATAATTACACTTTACCTTGAAATATAATCAAGGACATAAAATCATATTATTTTTGCATTAATCTGTAAATCCAATACACATCTCATACTTGAAGCATGTTTTTCCGTAAATCATCCATTATAGGTTATGAAAAATAATACTCCGTATAACGCAGTCACCCAGAAGTGTTTGATTTGAAGCTGATATTGTATATTTGTATTGTATTGCTTTTGGGTTGTGCAACAGTGAAAGCTGGCACTTTCCTACATCCTGCATGGACCAGTCTGTGAGACGTGGCATGCCAGTTTGACGCTCAGGCAACATTAATGCATCCTATTTTTATCTCGTTTTGAGTATTCTACATTTTATAAACTTATTATAGACATCAGCAAATCCCTTCAGCGATATGTACAGCCGAAACCAATGATATCGTTCTCTTTTCCCCTGTTGTTCTTTGGGTTACACAACAGTAATACAGTGTGTGGAAAATGCAAATGAAACATATAAGGTCGAGTGTAGACGTTTGCATACCCTTAGCCAAAGCGAAGAAGACAAAGAGAAGATTTTGAGCTGGTGGCACATCAGCCCATTCACCCTGGTGTCTCTATTCTAACTCTGTATAAACCATGTTTCAGTTCACATTTTTTGTCATGTTTTGGAATGCTGTCTCCTCTTTTTACACACACACACACACACATATATATAATATATATATAAATTGTAAAACAGTAGTACAGTATCTTTATTGTTCCCATTCGAAGACCATGGGGGTACAAACTTTTTACACTAAAAGTAAAGCATGTTTACTTTCGCAGCAATAATAACAGGCTATGGCAAGGAGAAACAAAGACCATTTCTGATGCCTCTTGTCTATCTGTCTGTCAGAAATAACAGTCTGGAGGATGAGGAAGATAATTCTCTCATTATGTACTATATCTAAGCATCCTACAGTCATTTTGTTAATGACAGTAATTATTTTAAGCATCAACTTCAGGCTTGTTGAAAATGAGCATGGTTAAGCTCAGTAAATTACACTCCAATTGTAAGCATAATTTACTGATGTGTATTTTTAGCCACTGTTGTCTATAACTCCTTTGTTCTGCTCTGTCTCAGGTTATGTGCAGGCTTCGAAGAGGGATAAAAAGTTCGCGACATGCGCCCCCAATTTCTCGTATGCGGCTCTCGCCGAGTGTCTAAGGCGAGTTTTCATCTACCGGCAGCCATCAGCCGTGGACACGGTGCTTTTCAATCGCAAACAAGGCCGCCAGATTGGCCAGATTGCCAAGCAACAGGTAGCCAGTCTGGAGTCTAACGATCCTGTTCTGGGCTTCAGGGCTACTAATGAGAGACTGTTCATTTTAACATCCAAAAATATGTTCATCCTCAAGGTGAATAACTAAAGAAATGGGTCTAGGAGATGTGCGAATGAATCGAGTGTACCCGTTTTCCACTTAACCTCAATAAGCGAATGGTGTCTAAATGTTGCGTTTGCACTGGAGCTACTTGTAAGGTAATGTAATAGCCACTTGTGAACCATAATTATCATCATGCAAATGTTTAACTACATCAAATATAAACTGTTCTTTCTGCACGGATCCAGCTTGAGTAATTCAATGTTTATCCTCACTTAAATGGGTTTGATGATTTATTTGCTATAAAAGAAAAAATGATTTCTCATGTTCAAAATGGCTATTTTGTTCAACAGGGTGATATACTTTTATTCATTTATACATAACACAATATCAGACTCGTGCAGTGTCCAGAAGCACAGATGGGTGTAGGCCAACTGGTGGGCTGTGGTGCAAGGTATTTCAGTGGATCAGAATATACTGTGGAAGGAATGATCTATGTATGAAAAAACTGTCTGTTGCTCAGCAACTACATGAGCCTTCATGGATTGTGTTGTGGCTTGTTGCAAAAAATTATGTGCATTTATTTAGTTTATTAACCTGTAGGCAAGGCAAATCGGTGAAAATGTGTTTTTATTTTCCATAGATTTATTTCTTTTCTTTCTTTTTTTTTTTCATTTCATTACCCTCTCAATGTTTAAAGATGACTGGACAGAGAAGTATGTTTTTAGAAGTATATGTTATTTGCTGTGTATCTGTGTATCTGTTCAAAGACCTGGGGCGCTATAGTCAGGAATGCTCACATACAAAGTGGACTGAGACATTAAAATGTAACTGCTGTTACCATTTGGTCATGTTATTTACTGATCCGGACTTTTGTGAGCAGTGAATTTTACCCTTGATCGACAGAGTTTCAGGGAACTGTGTTTATATTGGCATGTAGGTTGCATAATTGTTGCTAATTGGTGGTAATATTTTATTTATAGTATAATTCTTCTTAGTGACTTTACCCTCGTAACTCCAGTGCAAATCTTACGCACCATATATTAGCTAATTAGCAGAATTGACGTAAGTGGAAAACTTGATATCTACTCAAGCCATTCCTTTAAACCTGTTTTAATCAGGATGTGTTTCAGTCGACTGTCATTTATCAAATGTCATGTACAACTCAAAGATTGCTCGGTTTAAATGATATGTTTGTCATTTTGTTAAAACAAAAAAATGCACCTACAGCAATAAAAAGAAAGACATGAGTATCACCTTCTAAAATGGCAAACGCATCTTATTTCAAAAATATCTGATTTTTTTGTTTGACGTCGCTGATGGTAAGCGCAAACCTGCCATTTCTATTAGCACTCTGGGCACCCGTAAGAGTTTCACATGTTCCAAGTGCTGAATTGCTCATCTGGTGTAATGACACTGAACACCTGAGGTTACGCTGTGCACGTCTTGGCGACACTTTAAAATGGCACAGCAGATGACTTGAAGACAGAGTGGTAGGCATGAATAAGTCATGGTAAGATGTTCACACTGAATTGCTCTCATTATGCAAACAAGAGCGTGCTGTTTGACTCAGCTGAAACCAAATGAACCTTTGCTATACGGGTGTTACATTTGTCACACTGATGGTGGGAGATCTAACAGTTCCCTAGCATCACCCTACAGTCAGCTCTAGCTCCATAACAGAGACTGTACTACACCTGATAGAACAACATCCATCCATCCATTAAATGATGTGTGTTTTGTTTAGGTGAGAACACAAATTGTCCAAAATATATACGATTTGTATTAGTTTATTCATTCCAAATTTCAAATATCAAACTAAGAGCACTAAAAAAAATGTGATCATGTATTATGATTTTGGATTCTTTATTTAAACTTTCCTTGCACACTATTTAATACATTTTATTTAGTACACCCACTCACCCAAAAATTCCAGAGCTTCTTACTATTCTTCTTTGCCAGTTGTTGATGTGCTGATCATGGTTTAGAGTCTTTCTGTCGCCTCTTTCCTGTCAACACAATGCATGCAGTTAATTCACAATCCTGCTGTTTTAAATGAACTTTCCTGTGATATTAATAATTATCGACATCAAAAGAATGAACCCATTTTACATTATCGTGATTAGTGGCGATCTAGTAGATGTCAAGCAACGTTTCTACCACAGTGGCATTGAATTCTTGGGTCTGATTGGTCAGAAAGTGCTGATTAATTTACTATAATAGTGGCTCTGACAAAAGTGTAGGCTGCACACTAAATTACAGGTTTGTATTGATGCCTTTGGCATATTTACTGCGTTGGTGAATCACTTTTTTCAGTCTACCTATATATAGTGAGAGAAGATATCATACCTATCATGCCATAAGCTAGAATAAATCAGCAGCACTACTTTAGTAAAGCCATCAAGTGCAAATCGCGTTCCAGTCAGAAATGGGCATTTACCTAGAGCTTTCTCTGAGATGGAAGAGGCTCAAGTAGCAAAGTACATTCAACAGCTCCCCATAACCCTGTGTAAGATAAGTGGTATAGACGTTGGATGGATGTAATAATTGTCAAATTGTGTGGTATAAGAGGAATAAAACACTTAGGATGTAATTATAGGAAAGGAACAATTATCAAATTATCATTTCACTATAAAAGAATACCCTGAACTTCTATTGCTTAGATGGAGAACACAACCCTGATTGATTACGCCAGAAACGTGTTACGTTTTTAATACAATCCACAACACTAATTGCGTTTTTAAGTACAGTGCATCTGGTGTTGAAGAAGTGATGCTGCTTGTTGATCCTTTGCACTGACACAAGGACTTTGGAAATCCAATTTCTTATCCACAGATGAAAAGGATAATGACTGTATCTTATGCCCTGCATTTTGCTGTGAAAGACTTATTTTGTTTACAGGAGATTTAATCACTGATTGCGGTAATTAAATCGAATTAGCCTATTAACAGTTCAGTAGACGACCCCAATTTAATTCTTTTTACCAGCCCTTGGTTTTAACAGCTGCACCATGATTACTGAACAACTAAGAAAGTTATTTTTGCATTAGTTTATCTGCAGATCTGTATGTCAGGAGCAACTTAGGGTTCATGTGGGCTGGGAATCGAACTGCCCGCCAACCCTATGATTAGTAGACAACCCGCTGTACCACCTGAGCCACAGCCGCCCTATTTTTATTTATTTTGTTACTGGCTCCCCAACCCTAGACGGATAGCTAGGTAACAACACTATTGTCTGAAACCATTTCTGGCTAATCTAGAGCAGACACTGTTAAGTCTAACCTACTTTGAGACATGAGATGTACACCATTTCAGCCAAACACATATTACTCATTACAGAGTCAATGACACTGGAGGAGCCTTGATGGAGATTGTCTTTTTAAATGCATGAATGTGCTGTAAGTCTCGCCCGGGTTTGGAGAGTTCAGTTGATTGTGATCTTTGGGCTGGTTTTCAATATAATTGAAATCATCATTAACATCTTGTTGGCATTTTAATGTGTTTCACTGTAGTATTTGTCTAGCGGGGTTAATTACATTTACGAGTACATCTATGTGACCAATATTAACATGACCAAATGTGCCATTTTTATCTTATCGGATAAAATGTTAAGTCCCTTTTCTCCCCTGCTGTCTCTCACAGTGATTGTGCTCATCAGAATGCATACAGAAAATATCAAGTTGGTTTAAAGGCTCTACGGATTTTGCTTGCGAAATAAATGGTGCAAATTTGCTACGGTGAACCATCGTTTATGATGAACTGAGTATATCATCAGTACCATATTGTTATGATTTGCCCTCTTTTCATTCATTATCATGTTCAGTTTCTTTCTAATTTGGAAAAGAAGCCTCCCATATGCACTGAAAAATAATTAGTAAAATTAACTTTTTAGTTACATATTTTTTTTTAGCATGAACTAATTTAATACAGAACTTAAAGCTCATGTAATTCTAATCATTTACTTTTTTTGTGTTAAAGATCACAAATTAGTTTTTGACATACCATTCCAAAACCATGAGCTTTAACATGGAGTTAGCTCTGCCTTTGCAGCTGTAACAGCTCCCATTTTTTTTTAAATATATATATATATAAGGCCTTCTACAAGATGTTGGAGTGTGTCTGAGGGAAATGGTGCTCATTCAGTTAAAAGAGCATTTGTGAGGTCAGGCACTGATGTTGGATGTGAAAGCCTGACTTGCAGTTGACGTTCCAGTTCATCACAGTGGGGCTAAGGTCAAGGTTATGTGCAGGCCACTGGAGTTTGTTCATACCAAACTCGTTAAACCATGTCCTTATAGACCTTGTTTTGTGATACTGGAAGCGAAACGGGCCTACCCCAAAACTGTCTAAAATGTCTTGGTATGCTGTAGCATTAACACTGCCCTAGCCTGGAACTAAGAGGCTGAACCCAACCCCTAAAAAACAGCTATTATCCCTCCTCCACCAAACTTTACCAGTAGGTAAACTTTACTTTTACAGTAGGTAGCGTCCGCTTGTTATCAAACCCAGATTAGACTACCAGAGAGTGAAGCTTGATTTTTCAGGAAATTTCAGGAACTGACTTGTGGCAAAGGTGGCATCCTATGACAGTGCCACATTTAAAGTCACTGAGCTCTTCAGTACTACCCATTCTACTGCCAGTGGTTGTCTATGGAGATTGCATGGCTATGTGTTTAATTGTATGCACCTGTAAGCAATGGGTGTGCCTGAAACTCCTTGACAAAATAATTAGTTGAGATGTCCACATACTTTTATCCATAAAACATGTGTTTAAACCAGCAACACACTAGTCAAGCCTTTATGTGCAAATAGTGCTCCAAACAGAGATGGACATTTACCAAAAGCTTCCCCTGAGATAGAAGAGGCTAAAATTGCATTCAACATTAAAGTGCATTCAACAGCTGTTACCCTCTTTAGATTCACCATCCTTTTAAAAACTCCAGAAATATCTTGAGGGCCAGTGAGCATGTTCCTTGATAATGTCCTTCATATGGCAATTTAAAAAAAAAAAAAAAAACATTTTTATGGGCTGTTGCTTATTGATACATCTATGCTGTTCAGTATTTAAATATCTATAATGAGCAATTAGTGTCATTAAGGAATGCCATCCATATCTAAGCTCCATCAAACTGCATTGTGTAAATCAATAGACACAAATAGCCAAAAGTAGAGCTAATTAAATGGTTCTGCATAGCACAAAATGGGTAATTAGCTCTTTTTCCGTTATATTGAAATCCAGATGGTAGTCCGTAACTTCTAATATGGTCATTTATGATCAGACTTGCAGTCACCAAATTGCATTTTTGGATGTTCTCCCTTATGCCCACCCATTAGCTAGTTTTCTTTTATTGAAATGACCAGTCTGGGAGGTTGGACTGAAAACTCCTACAGCCACAGAGAACTCTGTTTCCCAGAACACACAGTAGCTTACGAATATAAGAGTGGCCTTCCCAACAATGGACTCTGTCACGTTCACATTCACCCGATTACTAATCACTCACACCTGAGAACAATCTCAGCTCACAGTATTTAGGGGACTACTGTTCACATTCTTATTGCGAAGTAACACGCGGTGTGTTTGTACTTGACTTACCAAGCCGTTGATTGTTTATTGCGATTCTTTTTATGATCTTTGCTCACTCCGTGGTTTTTGTTTTGGTTTTGCCCTGACTGTTTGGCTTGCACATTGCATGAACTTTCCTGTTTTTGGATTATGACCTTGCCTACCAATTTAGATTTGTTTGCACGTGTATCTTTACTATACTCTCTCTGCATTTGCATCTGTACCCGCTTACCTGTTGTGATGCATACCGTAGTTACCTGGTGAACATGTAGATTTAACAACAACAAAAATCCCCATCCTCTTTAAAGATTTTTTATGAAAAAAAAAAAAAAGAACAAGTTTTTAGTTGATGTTGAGGCTGTGTTTAAACATAATGCACTTCATGCTACTGAATTCTGTCACCTGCAGCACTACACACATTGGCTGGATTGTGATATGGCTTACAGTCATGGTCATAACTACAACTATGAAGACACAGAGGTCTGGACCTTGGTAGTTTTGGAAGGTTTTGTGTTTTTGCCTCTCACACAGCATCAATTTGTCAAATTCAACATGAAAACAGCGATCCCCTGATAACATGGTGGCGTAATGTAGTCTTCTGAGTGTAAAAACATGAATGAACATGAGCTCTCAAACACTGAAAAAGAGATAAATATGTGAATCAAAATATTTAACTCTGTAAAATTAAAGAATGGAAGTATAACGTAACAGGAATGCCACTGCGGTATATTGTTAATGATAACGGCAGCGCAATTTTGATCCTGGCTACGGCTCTGATTTTTTAGTAGGATTAATTATTACACAGATGACAGATGATCTTTTCAAAATAAGTTGAGTGTAAAGCTGTCATATAACAGTTCTGCTTATTACACACAAATACAGTGTATAGAAAGAAAGAAAAAACATGCTAGTCGGATTTAAATGATATTATTTAAATGCAATGCGAGGACAGAAAAACATGGCTCATAGCCAGAACATTGCCAGTGATTTGCTGACTTTTTGTTGAGGGATGAAACATGATGTACTAGATTAGAAACTATGTTAGACGAGGATAATCATATACTCATTCATTACTCTTAGTCTGCATTAATGCATTTAACTAGCTAACATACCATACATTATTACATTACATTAGCTCCTACTTTTTAGCCTTGTTAGTTAGGTTTCTGGCAGCCAAAACATGACACTGGGCAGCACATTGGAGTTTTTATTTGTCTGGTGGGCTAGCTAATAAATTTGTAACAGGTCCAAACTTACACGTGCGACCTCTGAGACTAGTGAAGCCATTGCATCTTTTCAAATGGCTTCTCATGCAATGTCACAGGGCTGATCAGAGCTCTTGGAACAAAGCACTAACTACCCTCTTCCATTTGAGCTCACAGATGCCTGTGATGGGCTAGTGTTACTCTGATTGTTAGAGAAGATTGTCATATGTCCCCACACAGTGATCAGGGGCAATTATGCTGTCTGGGGCATGTGGAATGGCGGATTTGAATTGGCAATTTCGTGACAATAAACTTTACTGTTGTGCAACTCAAAATTCCCGTTTCTGTCTTTTCTACAAAAAATAATGTGCCTCTCTACATAAAAAACGTGATGGCTTCACACGTGTTAATGGAAGTACATGTTAGCCATGAACCTCCAGGATCCATAGCTAATGGATGAGGAACCTGACAGAAATTTGGAAGAAAAATGGCATATTAATTAAACTTACACAAACAAATCTGATCAGTGTCATCATTCTATCTGATGTTTTAGCTGTCTCTTTATCCTGCTGTGGACTTTAATAATAATATTAATATTATAATACTTTTATAATATTTCAGCTGTTCTCTGCCAGCAGTCGCTTGACTTCACACATATTCTTCTGAGAGATAATTATTCACAAAGGCTAAAGATGATCTACTGTTGCACTAATAATTAATGTACACTTGCTTTTGCTGTCCTTTAGCCCTCTGATTGTAATACATGATACCCTCCTGTTATCACTCGTTCATTAGGCTGCATTGCTTTTCTTCCAAACTAAATAGACTGGAAAATTAATGATCCTCTCTGGTGATTATTCAACCCCTCTTAGCCCTAATTATCTTCTATTTATCAATTTATTACTCTCTCACTGATATCATTAGTCAGTGCACATGCAGTCTCTTCTTTAGTATTCCAGAAAGCTCAGTCTACTACAGCCTGAAAGCAAAGTACTAACACTGAATAATGTGCTACGCTTGTTTATAGCCCTGAGCCCAGATGGCCAAGTCACTTTGTTCTGAACATGGTGGTGTCTGAATGTTCTTTATCAGCTTTTGGATGCCAAAAACGTATGCTTTACAGATGGCAGTGAATGTAGCTGTTCTGAGCTTGTTTATTCAACCCATTTCCTTTTTTATGTTGTTTTTGATTATTTTTTTTAAAATCGGTCCATGTCCTGGTATCTGTTTAGTTTTCCTGTCTTGTAATGAAATGCATGATCATTATAGCAACTTAACTGAATCAGCGTTGGTTTATGAGACATGCCAGCAAATGGAGCTGAGCTCTGGTAATGGTAATGAAATTATATGGTAATGAAATCATAAAATTATAATTAGTAATTATAGCATAGCATAGCATGATGCTGCTAATAATAATGACTTAAAGTTTGCACTGTTTTATTAAGAAATGCCTTTACGCCTTTATTTCAGATTAGTATTCCTTCAGTCTGCTTTGTATAACCTACACACTGCCAAAGTTTTTTTTGTTTGTTTGTTTGTTTTTTTAACATTTATCAGTTCACTTTTACCTTCTTTTAATTTCAATCAAACCAGTTTCTTGAAAAATGTTTATACAGGTTTTTTTCTTTAGAAATGTTACATCATTTAGTAATTTAAAGCAAAAATGTGTTCATGTTGGGGCATGGTGGCTTAGTGGTTAGCATATTTGCCTTGTACCTCCAGAATTGTGGGTTTTGGCCCCATCTCTGCCCATGTGTGTGGCATTTGCATGTTCTCCTTGTGCTTTGGGGGTTTCCTCCCCCAGTCCAAAGACGTTGTAAGCTGATTGGTATTTCCAATGTGTGTGTGATTATGCCCTGTGATATATTGGCACCCCATCCATGGTGTCCCCTGCCTTGTGCCCTGAGTCCCCTGGAACAGTGCAGAATAAGTGGTATGAAAAAAGAAAGGATGGATGTGATCATGTTGCACAAGGAATGATGAGAACCTAAGGACAACTCCGTATAATAAAACTTTCTTTTACCCATTAAACTTCTTTTCTACTTCAGATTTACATTCCACACTCTCATAATGCCATACATTAATTTCACTGTAGTTACTAAATACTTAATTGAGGAATCAAACATGACAGTGTGCACTATTACAGGAACATATGTCTCCATTACACGTAATGTCTCCATAACGGTAACTGTATATCAAGTGTATCAACAATTATGAGCATTTAAAAAATCTGTTTATGTCATACCTGTGTTGTTATCACAGAAACGATAATGTATTATAATGAGCACATTAATATAAACGTGATTTGCATTGTGCTGTTATAGAAACTTAACATAATATTTAGCAGTTACTGAGAACTGCAAAAAATAATAACTGAATAATGAACTTTCGCTAAATTCCAGATCAGATATGCAATGGAAGATTCTATCCAGGAAATAACAGAACTATAATATTATTTTTCAAATGACCAAACTCAAACTGAAGTGATTTTGTCATATTTTCGGATGAATAAAATACTAAAAAGGTGCTCAGTGGTTCTGAATTTTAAACAGATGATCTTAATCTTAAACAAGTCCAACTGCAATATATTCTTTCACGCTGAACGAAATTAGTATTTGTGCCTTTGCGGTTTTAAATGCAGATGTGTCTTCTGATTTCCATTTTTCTGTCTAGTGTCTAGACATGAAATTCAAACTACATGTACATTGATCAGCCATAACATTAAAACCACCTGCCTAATATTGTGTAGGTCTCCCTTGTGTTGCCAAAACGGCTCTGACCCATCGAAGCATGGACTGCACAAGATCTCTGAAGGTGTGTTGTGGTATCTGGCACCAAGACCAAGATAGCAGCAGTTCCACAAACCATTCCTGAACAATGTTTGCAGTGTGTCAGCACACATTATCCTTCTGAAAGAGGCCACTGCCATTAGGGAATACTGTTGCCATGAAGGGGTGTACTTGATCTGCAACAATGTTTGGGTAGGTGGTACGTGTCAAAGTAACATCCACATGAATACCACGACCCAAAGTTTCCCAGCAGAACATTGCCCAGAGCATCACACTGCCTCTACTGGCTTATTTCCATAGTGCATCCTGGTACCATCTCTTCCGTGGGTACTCTGTCTGTCCTGTGGCTGTGCAGCCCCATACGCAGCAAGCTGTAGTGCACTGTGTTTTAGTATCTTGTGCTACTGAAGCTTGTCTGCGGGATAGGATCAGATGGGATAGCCTTCGTTCCCTGTGCACGTCAGTGAGCCTTGGGCCCCCATGACCCTGTTGCTGGTTCACTGGTTGTCCTTCCTTGGACTACTTTTGGTAGGTACTAAACACTGCATCTAGCCATCACAATTTGGCCCTTGTCAAAGTCACTCAGATCCTTACTCTCGCTCATTTTCCTGCTTCCAACAGTTTTAACGTTATGGCTGATCGGTATACATTGCACATAGGTTTAGTTTTACTGTATTCTTTCAGAGACATTTATTGTCGTGACTGCGGAATCATTAGTCATTGTCATTATAATTTCTGTGTAGTCATATAATGTTCATTGGAATGCTAAACACTTCCTATAAATCATGTGTGAAATGATTATATGCCCATTATCCTGGTGCACAATCTGATTTCCAGCCCACTGTGACCTACTGTATCAGTCAGGCAAAGATTTAATATGAGTCAAAGATTGCTCTGAGAGAAGAGTAACTAGAAAGGTCCTTTTTAAACAGAAGAAGAGAGGAGAGAAAGTGTATAATAAGAGCACGGAGCAGGTCATAGTGACAGTGTGAGCTGATTTCACCCGAGTCCTTAAGAATATCTGAAGAACAGTGAGATGTCCTGGATTCAGAAGCGTCATATGGGCCACTTTATCTTATTAATATAATCGAACCTCTGCACTTTAGCCTGTATGTGTTAAGTCTCATTCTTTGTCATGAATATTTCTAACCGAAATGTTCCGCTCTTAATTTATTGTATGTTGCTTTTTGTATTCAGATATTTTAAGAGTTTACACACACTGGCCACTTTATTAGGAACATTACTACAATTTTCCAATTAGCCAATAATGCAAAAGCAGTACAAGATCTTGAGTTAATGTTCACACCAAACATCACAATAGGGAAAAATCTTAGTGATTTCAGTCACTTTGACACTGACATGGTGTTGGTGTCAGCTGGGCTGGTTTGAGTATTTCTGAAAATGCTAATCTCCTAGGATTTTCACACCCAGCAATCTCTAGATTTTACACAAATAAACATCCAGTGAGTGCAGTTTTGTGGAGGAAATGCCTTGTTGATGAGAGAAGTCAGAGGAGAATGCCCAGACTGGTTCTAGCTGACAGGAATGCTACTGTAACTCTAATAATCACTCTTTACAACCACGGTGAGTAGAAAAGCATCTCGGAATGCACATGCCAAACCTTGAGGCAGAAGACCACATCGGGTTCCAGTCCTGTCAGCCAAGAACCGGAATTTGAGTCTACAGTGACGCACATGTTCAGCAAAACTGGAAATTTAAAGATTGAAAAAAGACCATGTTTGATATTTCTGTCCACAGAAGTGCCGCTCACTAGATGTTTTTTTTGTTGTTTTTCACACCGTTCTGGGTAAACTCTGGGTAGACTTTAGTTTCTGAAATACTCAACCAGCCTGTCTGTCCCCAACATCCATGTCATGGTCAAAGTCACTGAGATCACATTTTCCCCCCATTCTGATATGTGATATAAGCATCAACTGAAGCTCTTGACCTGTATCTGCACGATTTTATGCGTTGCACTGCTGCCACATGATTACCTGAGCTTAATCTTTATCATTAAAAGTCCACTTCATGTTTTCATTTTGAATCGCACAAACATTTAGCTTTATTCCCAAGTTTTATTCCCTGTCATGTAAAAGTCTCATGTCTTTTTTTTTTTTTTTTGGGGGGGGGATTCAGGATGTTTGTAGTGCAACCACATTACACAAATTACAGAAACACCTGCACAATGTCCACAGTTGTCATTTCATATTAACACTAATTACATTCCTTCAATGACCCAATAATTTTACACATTCTACAAAGCTCAGTAAAAGCAACATGCACTATAGACGTCAGCATTTTTTCTTTTCCAGTATGAGCAGCAAATGGCAAAATCACTTACAAACACAAAACATTTATAAACACACAAATGTTAGTTCAAAGGAAAAGAAAAGGACATTTTTTTCTACAAATGTTACACAGTGGTTCCATGTTCGTAAACTTGCTTCTTAATCATAGTGACTAATGTTTGGGTTTCATTTACATTTCTGCCTTTCGGTAAAGTCTTCTGAAGCTCTTAACCGATGCTTAACATAACTCATTATATGTCTATTATTAATCAGGGCATGTTGATGCATAGCAGCAAACACTGTACTGCAGACTTCATACAAACACATATCATTTCAAACAACAAGACAGCGCCACTACGAACAGTAACTCCATTGCTCCATTACTGTCATTAAGAATAAAGCACGACTGCACTGGATAGGAGCGTACATAAAAGCAGATGATGGAAATACAATTTATTGGAAATTTTTATACACTCTCAGATAGGGATGTAACTGAATACATTATTTGAATTGTACATAAATACAAATAAATACAAATAGGAAATGCTCTATCATTCTTTTTTTTTTTTTTTTTTTTTGAAAGCTTGTCAGAAGAGTACTTAGGGCATCTGATTGAGACTAGAGCTGTGCATCAGAACTGGAATCCTGCAGAATGCAACAGAAAAGTTGCACAAGTAGGCAGTTTTTACTTTCATGCAGCCTCAAGCGAGTTGTCCGATACGAGGCTCAAATAAAGACCACATTCATTAACGTGAAGAAGAAAAAAAAAAGTAAATGTGTTCCAAAGTATCACGGGCAGGTACAAAAAATAATATCTGCGTGCCTGGGATTAAAACCTGTCCAGTGCGCATCTTTAGTTGAGGCCAATTATAAACGCTAGTGATGAGGTGAGGAGAATTCTCCAGTTTTCCAGTTCCTTCCAGAGGATCGTTCTAGTGTTTACAGTGTTTCAGGAGGCATAGTGATAGGTTTCATATTTCAGAAAAATAAAAAAATAAACAAACAAAAATAAATGAAATAAAAAAAAAACCCCACAGGTTTAGGTCCAGTATTTGTTTAAATCAAAATACAGATAAAAATATTTGGAACAGTAAACAGATACATATACAGACAGCAGCCTTGTGTTACACACCTACTCTCAGGAAAACGGGTACTGAACTGTACCCGTCACTGGGGTGGTATACTCCTGTTACCTGGATCAGTGTATGTAGTATAGTTTTTAAAGTTACACAATATCCAGTTTTCCATGTGAAATCTACAAATATAAAGGTACTAAATAGGTATCCTTGAGAGTACCACCCCAGTGACAAGGAAAGGTACAGTTTAGTATTATTGTTTCCTGAGAGTGGATCTTGTTCAGAAAGAGAGATGAAAACTCATCCCGATGTCAGTCAGTGCGTTTCAGTGGTTTTGGGAAATGTTTTGATTCTCCTTAGACAGCTTTTAATAAATCAGGTCTGCCGTTTCTGATGTAAACTCTTACTCACAAATACGAACCATAAAATGTGTCCTGCCACTCCACATCATATTGATGTCATCATATTAAACAGTTTCACTCAAATTCTTCACATTAAAGTGTTGTGGTTATGGTTCAGGAATTAAGTAAACATTTATGGACTGTACATATGCATGTAACATTATCCGAATATACACTCACAGTCCACTTTATTAGGAACATCTGTACACCTGCACATTCATGAAATCATCAAATCAGCCAATCATGTGGCACAGTGCAATGCATGAATTCATGCGGATACAGGTCAAGATCTTCAGTTAATTTTCACATCAAACATCAGAATCAGGAGAAGATGTGATTTCGGTGACTTTGACCTAGCCCAGACGTGTCAGTTTAAATATTTCAGAGACTGCTGATCTCCTGGTATTTTCACACACAGCATTCTATAGTGTTTACACAGAATGGTGCAAAAAGCATCCACTGACCGGCGTTTTTGTGAGTGGAAATGCCTTGTTGAGGAGAGAGATCAGAGAAGAACAGCCAGACTTGTTTGACCTCACAGGTATGCTACGGTAACTCAAATAACAACTCTTTACAACCGTGATGAGCAGAAAAGCATCTCAGAATGCACAACGTGTTGAACCGTGAGGTGGATGGACAGAACAGCAAAAGAATTGCATGAATGAGCAGGTGTACAGGTGGATAATGAGTGTATTATACATATTTTATATGTAAATATTTGATTCTGTTGTTTTTAAATGTTCCCTGATTAAATGTCACTCAGCCAGCTACAGTATTTCAGTCATGAAGCTTCTAGTTTGGTGCCAGTTCATCTCTTAGATCATTTGGCTCTTCTGTGAGATCATCCAACTCTGTTGAAAAATGCTCTGTGCTCTCGATCATGGATGTTTCTTTAGCAGTACTTAAGGTCAGGGCCACACTGTAGGCTGTCTGCTTTGCCTGTGCTTTTGACCTGCATCTGCAAAGCCTCTTAAAGGCAGTGCGGAACTTCTGGGACATGGCATTGTAGATAACAGGATTGATGGCGCTGTTCAGATACACACAGGTGCGACAGAAAAGCAGGAACCAGGTGTCCAAGTAAGCCTCCTGGCGGAAAGAGTTGACTACCACCAAGGTGCGGTAAGGCATCCAGAGCACCGCGAACAGAACCACCACCACTGCCAACATCTTTATCACCTGACACAGGGGGAAACAACATGACTGTCTTATAGCATGCAGATGAGACAGACTACTGGCTACACATATGAAAATGTTTGAGTTCCTCATTGTTTTTGGAGAGTTATAGGCTCTTTGCTTCCTAATGGGCTTCTACATGGAACCCTCTCTGATAGGAAAACACTGTTATAAGATTCTACAGCTGTTCTCCCAGAGACACAAACCGTAGATTTAACCTTTTAAAAAAATATACACTGTAAAACCGGATAAGTTCATTTAACTCATATATATATATATATTAAGAGTGCATAGCCTATGGGTCAGTACCAAAGAAACTTTATGAGTTCTAGATGTAACCTTCCTTTAAAAAGAAAAAAAAAATGTAATGAATTATTTATGTTGTAACAATGTGATTTTTGTGGCAGAAATCTAATAAAAATGAATGTAAATGCTGTTCTATAGTATGTACTACAGTTGTTTTTCTTAAACATTAAAAAAAACAATTAAAACAATTAAAAAACATAGTAAAGTAGGCTCATCAGTGTTTAATCTACAGTGTGTCATCTTAAATGAACACTGTATGTGATAATAAATTATAATCACAGACGTTAACCATTTCATGCACACGCATCATGCACACGCATTCATGCACACGCATCACGCATTCTGATTTATTTTTGTTGATCCGTGGGTATTACCCCTCATTGTTACATTAGAATAAAGAACACTGTTTTTATTTTTTATTTCCCAAATCAGTGTTTAATTATTCTGTTCTTGGGGACCCGCAGCTGTGGGGTCTTTCAGTTTTTTAACACACCTGAAACTCACCAACAGCATTTACATCAACACTGGCTTAGAGAAGAAAAAGTTTACTGACTTGTATTGATTTCTCTAACCAGAGACACAGTGGGCCATCACCAACACATTACAAAAATATATTTATTTGTTTGTTCGTTCGTTTGGTCATTCACTGATTCATTCATTCTTTCATTCATTCAGTCTGACACACACTTAGATAAAATAACCAAAACAATTTTTAGAAGCTTAAATAAAGTTTTCTATAAATTATTCTATATTAAAGAAGAATCTGTGTCTCTTATAGACCTAAAAGTGCTATAAATCCAACTGGTTTGAATTATATAGATTTATATATTTTATATAATTGCTGCATTTCCCTCCACCATATTTATGTATTCAATGCATCCTCATAGCTTAGTAACGTAAATAATTAAAAAATAATTCTCAATTTTATATTATTATATATTTTAAAATGTTATATACCTAAATTCTTTTCTAAATATGAGCTCAATATGAGCATGTCTTCCTTTACAGTTTAGTATTGTAGGTGATAAGTCAACTATGTAAAGTTTAACTCAACTATTAACTCTACTAACTATACTATAATATTTGTAGTATATAAATATTATAGTATACCAGTTGTGCCAAACCTGTAAGAGCTCATTCCTCACTGTGAAGTCATTTAGTCTCCGCACCAGTTATATGGATTATTAGCTGGCTACTAAAACAAAGTAAGCTCTTAGAGAAGCAAGGGTTCTTTGGATAGTTAAGGGTTCTTAGCTTGATAAAAGTATTCTATTTAAAACTATCTCAGAAAGGGAAAACCTCTGTTGTAGGATTGTGTTTAGAAACTTCAAGGGTTCACCCCAATGAACAAATTACGGAACATTTCAGGGTTCTTGACCTAATCTTTTTTTTTTTTTTTTTCTACATCCCTGAAAATGTTTTGTCAAATGGTTCCACTTCATGTGTTATTTATTATACAATTCTATATGTTGTATACACTTTTTCACATGTACGGCACGCGTTTTTCACATTTTTACACGTGATTCATTTATTTTCATATGTGATTTATAGATATGATTCATTTATTTTCATGTGATGTTTACATACTGTAATTATAACCACATGTTTTTGGGGGTTTTTTTAACACTCACACAGACTGTGATATAATTTTTATACGTGATTCCTCACATGATGAATGTATTTTCAAGGTTCACATGCAGGATATGTGGATTCATTTTTCAGAGGTGACACAAGTCAGTGATCACGTTGTTTTAAAAATCAGTCTGAGGGCATGACAGTGTGGAAATGCAACTTCAAAGGTTTTTGTTTGTTTGTTTGTTTGTTTGTTTGTTTCCCCGCACGTGATCACATGTTACTCATATAACGACATGTGAAAAGCTTATGATCATCATGAGGGCTGTTCTACACCTGGCGCGTGTCTGAGACTCACCTGTCTGCGCGAGGCCGCTGTGGTGCTCGAGCACTGAACAGAGTGTTTGATACCGGAACCATACTGC
Source organism: Ictalurus furcatus (assembly GCF_023375685.1). NCBI lineage: Eukaryota > Metazoa > Chordata > Actinopteri > Siluriformes > Ictaluridae > Ictalurus > Ictalurus furcatus. The sequence goes on from NC_071278.1 coordinate 18,988,202, forward strand.
CCGTTCTTCACCTTCTGTTTCGGTAACATGTTCAGGAACAGAATTCTCGCGATGAGTCCGTACAGGACGATCGCGAGCGCGAGCGGCAGCACGAAAAACACGCCGAAGTCGAAGAAGTATATGGGTAAGTAAAGTTCCCGGGACACTCTGTACTCGCAGGTCACGACGGTCACGTCGTCATACACGAGCTCTTTCGTATTGCTGAGGTAAAACCACATGACGCAGTAGAGCGACGTGAAAAGCCACACGGCCAGGATGATCCTTTTGGCGCGCGCGTACGTGCACAGCGACTGCGCCTTGATCGGGTGGCAGATGGCGATGTACCTCTCCACCGTGAAAGCGGTGATGGAGCACGACGACGCATTGATGCCCAGGTACTGGAAGTAGGTGATGCCGAGGCAGCCGGCGTGGCCGAACACCCACGAGCCGTACACGCTGTCCGCGATGTTCGGCAGCCCGGCGGCCGTCAGCACCGTCAGGTCCGCCACGGCTAAACTCACCAGGTAGCAGTTGGTTGGAGTGCGCATGTGCTTCGTAGTGAGCACCACCAAGATGACCATCACGTTCCCAACCATCCCCAATACGCAAATGGTGAGCACCAGAAGAGCGCTGATTACCTTGTATTCTAAACTGTGGTCCGTCCAGGGGCCCAGCGTGTGGTTGGTTGAAGTGAAGTTCTCCATTTATTTACGCAAAAAGGACGTGGAACTAGGGCTATATTTGCATCGTCTGACTTGCAAACTCCTGAGTCCGGCTCAGACTTATCTCAGCTGAAGCAAACTTCTTTCTCGTGCTTTATCGTGTAAAATTAATTCTAACTATAGGCTAAGATTTCGATGTTTTAGGCTTGTTGTACCGCTAATTTGTTGGTTTTCTAAGTAACAAGGCCTACATAAATAAGTTGGAAAAAAATGATCCCAGCGAAGAGGTTCTTAGGCATGTGAGTGTTTCATCAGAGGGCGGCAGTGGAGAACTGCTCTCTCTCTCTCTCTCACACACACACACACACACACACACACAAGCACTGTCTCCGGCGGTCAGCACTTGTGGTGCTGAATTCCGTCTCCCCATAGGCTGGATCATTCATGCGCAATACCGGCGTTGTGCGCTCCAGGACGCATTGCAATTCAAATCAACTGTTATTTTTAAGGACGTTCATTTTGACTCATTTTAGCAGCTTCCGGAGCGCTGTGAGTTCTCTTGCATCACAAAACTTATTGCAGCCAAAACCAAATTATGCGCAATCGATGAAAACAATCCTTTGGATGGGCGCAAAATAATCAATACACTTCCTGTTGAATCGAGTGCCTTCCTTCCTCAATTAGTTTTCAACGATCTCAGTTCATTGTACTATTTTTAATGAATTTTTCTTTGACTAAGACTAAAGCGTTCTTCGCATTTACTGGTCAAACACTAGACCCGATAAATATACTGTAATAGCTTTGGCTGGTTCTTGGCTTCTTTACCTGAGTTGCTTACTAGTGTATCAACAACAACAACAACAACATACATGTGGATGTTATTTGTCACTTGGCAGACCTTTCTTATAACCAGAAGGGAACTCGTTCCTCCTGCATTACGCAAAATTGGTTGTTGTTTTGCATCCATTAAACAGCAGATTTAGCCCGTGTGCAACTATATGAAGCTTACAATTTATTAGTTCGCTGTTGTCAGAAAAAAGAAGAAGAAATACTAGCCAGTTATGGTAATAGGGCAATAAATCACAAGAAACTGAAGGGGGGGAAAGGTACAGTAAATACGCTCAGCAATTCCCATCTTCCATCCCCGAGTTGCACTAGTTTGTGGACACTTGACTATGACACCCATATATACTTTGTGAAGATCACATTCCAGATTTATTCCCCCTTTCCTGTTATAATAACCTCCACTCTTCATGAGAAGGCTTTCCATAGATTTTGGAGCACGTCTCTGGGGATTTGTGTTCATACAGCCACAAGAGCATTAATGAGGTCAGGCACTGATGTTGGGTGTGGAGACCTGTGGTGCAGTCAGCATCCCAGTGGTGTTCAGTGGGTTTGAGGTCAGGGCTCTGTGTAGGCCACTTGAGTTCCTCCACTCAAACCTTGGCAAATCATGTCTTCATGGCTCTCACTTATGCACAAGGGGATTGTCATGCTGGAAAAGGTTTGGGCCTCTTAGTTCAAATGATGGGAAATTGTAATGTTACAGCATACAAAGACATTTTATACAAGTGTGTGCTTCAACTTTATGGCAGCAGTTTGGGGAAAAACACATATTGGTGTGATAGTTAGGTGTCAACAAACATCAAAATTCTTAATTTGCACATTCCTACTGATGTTGCAGTAGATTTCAAATAAAAGGCAAATAATAAATAAAATAACGACAAAGTTAAATACAACATTAAAGGTCAGTAAGTAAGTAGCTAATAGTTACTAATAATTACTAGCAAAACACTGCCTCATGCATCCAACTCTTTGATTACTATCTGATTCCTAATTCCACTCTCCCAGAGTGGAAAAGCTCTGACACTGGAGACTCCTTCCATAAACATTAAAGAAACACCTCAGAAAACTTCACCATATCACTGATTACAATGTTTTCTTTGCACTCTTTTCAATAACATATGAATGGATTAATACAATACATAAAAAAGCTGTGAGTTGAATTGCAATCAACCCTACGGTCAGAGCTGCTGTTATAGAACATTAATCAACACCTTCTGACCAATCAGATTTCAGCAGAATTCCACAGCGCTGTGCTATAAATAACGTTAAAATACTGTCTAATTTTGTTGCATTATAAAACAGGGAAGGAAGTGAATCACTGTAATTACTACATGCACTTTATTTGAATGTATGAGCATTGTGGTTATTAAAAAAGATCCTAAACAGGGGAAAATAATAATAATGCTGTGTGATATTTACTGATGTTTAAACCATAAACAATTAGACACTGACAATTTTGTCTCTAGAAGTTAAATTGCAGAATGCTATGTAATTTAGGTCTATTTACTTGTAAACCTGACAGAAACCATGGCTATTTTATTCCCTTAATCTCCAGGAACCAGCAGTAAGTCCATACTCATATCCCTTACTATTGAAACTGCCTTTCCTGTTAGGCTTATTATAGTTACTGAATAATTCATCCACACACATTAAAAAGTGTTCCTCAAGGTTTAAGGTCTCTTGGCTTCCTAATGATTTGAACTCTAGAAAGAACCTTTAAAGATTTTCCCTGGGGAACAAGCCAAATCTCCGTTCAGGGTTTCTTTTTTTTCTTAAAATGTAGTAATTACTCAATAATTAGCTTCAACAAGCATTTAAGAAAATTAGTCTTTGAGTTTACGGGGGTAAATGTCACAGAAGTGACGAAGGGTAAATCAGATTCAGATAAGTTTTTTAACAAACCTGGGTGAAGTGACTGATTGCTTGTTTTCTTTCTTTCCCTTCTTACATAATGTATCGTGACAATTGCTCAGTTGTGTGAAATTTCTTCTCATGTTATCCAAATGGTTTAGCAACATTTGGCAGAAATCTTCACTATCGTTTATAGAGCTGCTTTCTAAGTATAATTGACTCATCTGGGACGACATAGTTGTTCTGTTCATCCGGCATTGTAGATGTGAGAAAAGCTCTCCTCCTCACCAACTGTGACAATGGCACGGAGACAGCTCTGATAATGGCGGCATTTCTGTCAAATCTCTAGACATTTAAATGAGACATTAATGGAGTAAGAGGTTCTAGTCTAGCAGTAAGTGGTTTAAATCAGTTGGGGGCATTAGCAGGATTGGGTCATTTTTTTGATGACTAATCAGTATTTTCTTTTAAACTCCTTATGGAAGGATTTTACAGAGACATAAAGAATTAAACAGTGCTTCTGTTCATGAATATAAATACATTTTTTCCCCTCTTTCAGCTGCTCCCGTTTGGGGTCATCACAGCAGATCACCTGTCCGCATATTTGATTCTGTGAATTAAGTCTTACACCAGATGTCCTTCCTGACAAACCCTCCGCAGTTTCCAGGCTTGGAACCAGCACTGAGAGTGCACTGACCTGTGCAACCCTTCAGTGACTGGGGTTGGTTCTCTGCCCGGGACCCGAACACGGGCTGCGGTGGTGAGAGCACCACATGTTAGCCACTAGTCTATATTTTAAAGGTTCAATCCTTTTAAGGTTTAAGAGTGCTTCAGTTTGTCCCTTTGTATGAACCCAAGGGTTCCATGTAGAACCCTACAAGGGAGCATTTTCCAACCAGAAAGTAGGAAATTAACAACAAAACCATTAACTATCCAAAAACCCCTTTAAGAACCACTAGAAAGAAAGAAAAGGTTGCATTAAAGTTAAATCTAGAACCATAAAGCATTCTTCAAGGGTTGTTCCTCTGAGGAAATCCTTAAGCATACTATGTAGAGTGGTAGAATAGAATGTTATCCCTGTCAGAAAGCTGTACAAGTCGAACCCATTTAGGAAGCTAACTATCCAAAGAACCCTTAATAATCATTGCCAGGCTCTTTTTTTCTAAGTGTTTACACTCCTTGAAAAAAAAAGAGGGATACATTTGAAAAGGTTAAATCTAGGACCTTAACACACTCTTCAGATTTGTGTCTCTGGGGAAATCCTTAAGTGTTTTGTGTAGAATGCTAGAACAGAATGTTTCCCCCATCATAAAGCTGTACAAGGTGAAGCTATCTAGGAAGCTAAGAACCATTAACTATACAAAGAACCCTTGGAAAACTACTGAAATGCCCTCTTCTATGTGTTTACATTCTCATGAAGAAAGGTTAAATTTGAAAAAGTTAAATATAGAACCTTGAGGCATTCTTTGGGTTTGTCAGTCTGGGGACAAGCCTTAAACTGTACAATGTTTTCGTTATTAGAAAGCTGTAGAACCCATCTGGAATGCAAAGATCCCTTGACTTTCTAAAGAATCCTTGCAGAACCATTTACTATGCAGAATGCTAGAACAGAGGCTTTCCTTATCAGAAACCTGTACAAATAGAACCCTTTTAGGCAATCCTTAATTATCGAAAGAACACTTACAGAACCCCGAATATGGTTTATTTATTTATTTATTTATTTATTTATTTATTTATTATTATATCCTATAGGGAAAAAGGGTTCAATCTAGATCTCTGAATGGTTTTGTGATTTCTCTATCTGGAGGATCCATCTTTCAAGGTTCTGTCGAGAATCCTAAAACACAGTGACAAATCCTACAACACAGATCAAAACAAAACCCCAAACTGTCCAAAGAACCAAGGATGAGTGTCCTGGCCATATATACAGTAGCATAAATTAACTGAGTATTTTGATGTATAATGATGAATAAACTACATGAATGATTTATTTATTTATTTATTTTTTAAAAATGCTTTGCTACCATCTTGTGTTGCAATAGGAAAATTACTCCTATGAGGAAATTTAAGTATCCAATCAGCAAGCAGGAACACACTGCCTGTGAGTTTGCTAATACAGGACAGAGAACATTATTTGAAATGATTAGGCTGATTTCCCCCATACTTTCTTTTGTTGCTATTAATGTTTACTGTAATGTTTATTGTTTACTGCAATGAGTCCAAAATGGAGCCTCTGGGATGCGTTTACAGGAATTGGACAATTTGCCGCACTACACTTTTGACTTAAATGTTAAGAAAGCATTTAAAGCAACAATCATTTGATGTCCAGTATATCCAGTCCACAAACACTTCACAGTAAATAGGCACTGACATGTAAGAGCAGTTTTCTTCTACTGATATAAATGTAACTGCCACTAACGCTGAATATATTATACTTCTTTTCTAATAAAGTAATGGCAGGCAGCTGAGTCATAAACAATATTTACAAAATGGAGTGGTTCTCCATCATGTAGATTTACAAGCTCTGTGGGGGAACATTTTCAGAGGCACTGTAATGAGGGAAGGTCAGATGAACCCCGGTGGCTGTGTGTTCGTACAGGCTTTTTTTCAAGGCCAGTCATAAACAACAATCTCTGTGTTAGCCTTCCCCCTATACTGCTTGCAAATACTTAACTGAGCATGGTGAGTAATCTATGTGCTGTAGTCATTAATGCCTTCTTTGTGCTGGAGATATCCCTGCGTAATCTTCCTAGACAAATGTGATCATCTGACATTTTGTTCATTAAGCTTATCTGTAGATGTAATGAACCAGCGGAGACCAGGGATGTCTAGTAAACAAACATGTCTAGTAGCCAAGAGGTCTAGTAAACAAACAAAATCCTATGCTAGGCTAGGCTAACAGCATAACAGGAAGACAGAACAAACAAGACCGAACATGCTCCACAATGCAAAACAATATCTAGGCAGATGCTGAAAAACAAGCACATGGAAAGGTGTAAGGCTTTGAAAACCGAATACATGCATTTGCATTTAGTCCTGGAAAATGAGCTATGAAAATGAAACAAGGTGAAGGGGTTAGTAATCAGGGGAGGCAGAGGTGGATTTCAACCTGCAAAACATCACTGAATGCTTTATGAAAGTACATAAGTTAACCCACGTTGGACCACTGTGCAGTTCATCTGATTGGTCAAACGATGCTGATTACAGTAATTTTCTATAACAGCAGCTCTGAGAATACTGCATTACAGGTTTATTTACATTAATGCACTTTTTGAAATACATTAAGGTTTCTATAGTAAAAACTTGTATGTCACACAGTTCATATAAATGGCTTTTAAATGTCATAAAAATGTACTTTAAGGATCTCTATCTATCTATCTATCTATCTATCTATCTATCTAACAGGGCCATTTCTAGGCATAGGTGAATTACTGTAGGCAAGCCACCAGCTTGGGGGCGCCAATGAGCACCCCAAAGCCCTTGTCTGACTCACCCACCCATGAGAAAGCTAGAACCAGGGGCGTAACTTCGCCTGGGCATTTATTTAAAATCTTTAATCAGGTAATGCTTTATGATTGCTTGCCATTATCTGGTGTCCCTGGTGATAGTGGGTGCTGCTGTTAGGAAGAGAGTTGGGGGGGCTTGGTGATGGGGCACTAATAGGAATCTCACTCAGGGTGCCAAAATGCCCAGAAACGGCCCTGTTTATATACAGTGTTGGGGAGTAACTAGTCTTCCAACTTCCAACTTTGTTGGTTGACCACTCCTGGGGAGGGTAACAACTTCTTCAATTTGAGTACAGTCTGTCTGCCGGTGGATTGGTGGAGTCCAAACTCTTTAGAGATGGTTTTGTAACCTTTTATATACAACCCCAATTCCGAAATAGTTGGGACAGTATGGAAAACTAACAAAGAGAGTCCTGAAAATTCAATTCACCCTGTACTATATTGAAAACACATGATTAACACATTATTTGATGTTTTACTTTGTGAATTTAATTTACGTTTGAAAACATACACTCATTTGAAATCTGATGAGTTCAACACACTCCAAAAAATTTGGGAGAGTCGACTGTTTACCACTATGTAACATCACCTTTTCTTTCAATAACACTTATTAAAAGTTTGGGCACTGAAGACACCAGTTGGTTAAGTTTGGCAAGCGGAATTTCCCCCCATTCATCCATTATTCATTTCTTCAGCTGCACAACTGTACAGGGCCTTCGTTGCCTTATATCGTGCTTCATAATGCACCACACATTCTCAATCGGAGACAGGTCAGGACTGCAGGCAGGCCATGCTAGCACCCGCACTCTTTGTTTACGCAACCATGCGCTTGTAATCTGTGCAGAATGTGGTTTGGTGTTGTCCTGCTCTGGATGGCAGCATATGTTGCTCCAAAATAGGCACTGATGCCCCCATACCATGACAGATGCTGGCTTTTGGACCTGACGCTGATAACAGCTTGGATGGTCCTTTTCCTCTTTGGCCCGGAGAACATGACGGCTGTTTTGTCCAAAAACGATTTGAAATGTCGACTCGTCAGACCACAAAACACGATTCCACTGTCCTACTGTCCATCTCAGATGAGACCGAGTCCAGAAAAGTGGGCGGAGCTTCTGGACAGTGTTGATGTACGGCTTCTGCTTTGCATAGTAAAGCCCTAACTTGCATCTGTGGTTGCAGCGGCGAATGGTGTTAACAGACAAAGGTTTACCAAAGTATTCCCGAGCCCATATCAGGATCTCTATTACAGACTCATGACTGTTTTTAAGACAGTGACGTCTGAGGGATCGGAGATCACGCGCATTCAGAAGTGGTTTTCGGCCTCGCCCTTTACTCACCGAGATTTGACCGGAATCCTTGAATCTTTTAATTATATTGTGCACTGTAGAAGGTGAAATGCCCAAAATCCTACCGATTTGTCTTGGATTATTCGCTGACGCATCTGTTGGCAGATTGGCGATCCTCGACCCGTCCTTGCTATTAAAGGACTGGGCCTTTTTTGGAGGCTCCTTTTATACTATCATTAGACGATTTCCTCACCTGTTTCACATCACCTTCTTATTTCAACTTGTCACATCACTATTAGTCCTAAATTGCCCCTGTCCCAACTTTTTGGAACGTGTGGGAACATGCATCAGTTTCAAAATAAACGTTTGTCTTCAAAAAACTATGCAGTTGATTAGGTAAAACATCAAATACCTTGTCTTAATAACTTTTTTTTTATTTAAATACATGTCAAAGTACATTTACAAATCACTCCTCTTTGTTTTTATTAGCATTTTCCATACTGACCCAACTTTTTCAGAATTGAAGTTGTATATATATATAAGGACATAATTATTTAACATTTATAACAGTCTGAGGTAAAACTGGTTCCACCAGTTTTCCACCCAAGAAAAGTCATTTGACAATGTGCCAGTTTCTCAGGAACGAGCCGCAATTTTGTTTCTTGCATTTTCAAGAGAAAGTTAGAGATCGACTGTTTATAGCTGCTATAATGTAAGTGCTAACAGGAACTAACTTGTATCACAGATGTTCCACAACATTAAACTATACATGTATAAAAATTTCTGATGTCATTCTTTAATAAATAAATAGTTGAAAAATTGCTGTGGTATCATTGGAATAAACCATGTCTGGACATACTGTTATATAGAAATACTCAGCTTCCTCGTTGCTTAAGTTTGTAACATAACCCCAATGTGCTCTATTCCTTACTAATCCTGCTGTTGAACAACTTCACTCCCAATGAAGAATCTTGTAAATTATTTATTTATTTATTAATTGATTGATTGATTGATTGATTGATTGATTTATAAACAAATATACCTTTGGACCTTTTACATTTCCCACAATTCAATAAAACTTTTCCAAATTCAAACGGCATACAATTTTGTGCCATTGGGCTGTCCAGTGACAAAGTTTTATGTACTCACATAGCTGGGAAGAATTGGAGATTAACTGGGTTAACAAAACTAATTTAGTGTTAATCAAATTATTGTGCTAAGATGTGAAATCTTAATCTAATAAATGCACTCTGTTGTTATTTCTTTTCCATAACCAATACATGACCTTTGAGAGGGCGATAAAGAGAGTATAATACTGAGAGGTACTAGTCCTCAGTGTTTGTTTAAATTTGAACCCTACTTTACAAAACGTGATATATATAAATGCACAAAATGTGAGCTATCTAATCCCCTATGTCACAGTCTCTAGAGGGCTGTAGTTGTTTCTGAGTGTCCCAGTCTAACCTACACTCTGCTTTGCTGCTCCTGCACTTCCCTTAGCTATTCTTAGCTATGCTTTGTTCCAAATTCAGAGAAGATCCATCAGCAGAAATGCCACATCAGACTCTTTAGTAAATAAATACAATGTGTCTCAGACAGAACTCCTTTATCACATCTTACTTCTTACTACAGCAAGCTCCAAGCAAACCTTTAAGGACTTAAAGTTTAGCAAATGTTCTTCCATTAACTAAAACAGAACGTACATCATTTAAAATATGCACATATGCACTTATATCTCATGTCAACGATGACTACATTGTGACCGTAAGCAGGATAAACAATTCCCGAAGATGCATGAATGAATATTAATGCTAATTGAAGAGCTTCAGATACAATATCTAAGGAGTTTCTGGATTATTTTAAGATCATGATTTCAGAGTTTTTCAAAAGGGTCCCTTAGTTTTAGTTTCCTAAAAGAGTTCTGCCCTTTCTGATAGCGAACACTCAGTTGAATAACAAAAAAAAGTTCCAAATTTACCCCTGACTTTACAAAAGGGTTCTTAAATGGGTTACGGGTTATTAATTTCTAAAAGATTCAACTTGGAACTATTTGTGAGTATCTTTCTGTTGCAAAGTGGCAGGGTACAATAACACAATATCAGACTAAAGTGTTCTTTGGCTTGACCCTTTGGAAGAATCCTTAAATATTCTCTGTAGAATTCTACAACACAGTGTTTTGCTATCAGCGAAAAATCTATAATGGATTTCATGTAATTTCATATATGAAGTCATACTTATGAACATTAACTAACCATACCGGTTGGACTATTTCATCTTGACCCATGTGAAATGTTATATATTTGCACATGTGGGGTCATGTTGCTATTCAACCTCACACTGGAGCGCCATCCTGTCTTTAAATGCAGCAGTGGGTGAAGCATACCGGACATGTTATAACCCTCTAGCCCTACTATCTTTATATAACAGGTTGACTACATGCAGGACCTGATGTCCCTGTTGAAGTAACCATCACACTCTCTGTGTGAACAGATCTATAAAATATAATGTGTAGTATGAAAACCTATGAAATGTTTTATGTCTCCAAGGCCAGGAGCATTAAACCTGTCTCTGACTAATCTGTCACAGATGCAGGCATTGTGTCTAAACCAATAAAAATCTTAGATGGTCAGCTGTCCTGCCAGCCTGCTGAGACCTCTCTGGCAGTCAGGATGCTGATAAAGAGCTTCCTTCAGTGTCTTGGCAATGTGTGCACCAAATGTACCAGCTTGTAGGATGCTATTTGATAGATTTTTTTCTCTCTGTAAAGTTTGAGGTAGGGTTGAATGCAGAGACAATCTGGACTAGCCTAGGGTTATAGTGAATTAAGCTTTCCTCTAAGGGGTGTTGTGTTGTAGCTGTGGTATGGTTAGATTTTGTTCAGTTTCATACGTATAGATATATAAGTAAAAAGTATGAAAGCTAACTTTACATTTTGTATATGCACCGACTCAAAACAAATGAGTATTTGTTTAATTTAAAATTGTGAAGCCATGTTGAGAAATTGTGATATATGTGTTCAAAAAAAGTGCAGCATGTTTCCCAGCATGGGGAGTGCGCTTGCATTCATTGATGCTTTTTTCAACCCAAATATCCCCTATTTTACTGTCGACCAATTCCCACCCACCAGCCAGGCCTCCCCATCATACAACCGCTACAACATGACTACGTATATATCTTTCCATCTACATTTTTATGAGCTGTGCAACACATCTGGAGGAAAGCATTTTCAGCCCTCTCGCACATACATGAACTCACAGACACCTACGATTGGCTAGTATCACTGTGATTGGTGTCTTTGGGATTCAGAAATATGATCTCTGGATGATAGGGTGAATGCTTTTCTCTTGCACCACTCAGGAGCCCCTCTGTGTGCTTTTGTTTATGCTTGGCCATATGCCTTTCTTTTGGTTCTAGTCTTGTGCCAGCCCCTGTGTTGTCATTTACTTTGTATTGTGTTTAACAGTTCTGGATTAATTTGTTTAGACCCTGTTGTGTCTTTAGTATCTTTATGAAGTCTTGTCAATTGCATCATGCATTTCTTAGCCTTGTGTTTCCCAGTTTCTTATTCCAGCTATCTTTTTAAAAAAAATAGTTTTCTGGCTTTATTCCTTTAAGACAATTCTTGGATTTAATCAGATAAAGCCCATGTTAAGTATATGCACTTGCATCCTGCCTCATTTGTTAGAACATTGCATGCATCACTGCTGCATTGCTGGTTGTGCTTGCAATATATAAATCGAATAAAGCTTTCTGTGAAACTATGCATTTCTCCATTCCAGAAATTGGGTTTTATTTCTTCATTGGTTTAAAATAGTCTATGTGTGTGCCTGTGTGGCTGGGTACAATCTGATCTGAAGAACGTGAGACTCAGGATGTGTCACTGATGACAGATGAGATGTTTTTTGATAAAGCCAGTCTGTAATGAATATTCTGTGGGTTATACCTGTCAGAAATGTGGCTGTCGGAAATGTTGTTTCCCTGTGTGTGTTGTTCACTTCTCCTGCACACTACACACAGCTGTGTTCCTCCATCTAGGTCAACAAATCCAATGGAGAATATTTTTGCTGTCACTAACAGGACATGGTTTATGTCCTAGGTTTGTTGTGTGAGTCATTCTATTGTGACTGTGTGTGTGTGTGTGTGTGTTTATGTGTGTGCAGGAGAGCATGAGGGAGAAAATAATTCTCTCAGTAATTTTAAATTTATTCTCACAAAATATTTAACTGTACCAAAAAGGTGATAACCAGTTCCACGCCTGCACATTTCACTGTTGCATCTGTGCACAGGCTGGACTTGATATTTCTCATGCAGGGAGATGAGAGAAGCAGTGAGACGTAAGATTATTACTTACGGCAACCTTGTGACACGCATGACTGGCCTGCGTCAGGCTAAGCATGGGGGTCACTGCAGTCCTGTGCCATGGGAAATCAAAGACTGAAGACATTAAGCTCCATCATAGCACGAGCCTTTTAGAGTCTTATGATGAATTAGAAACCAAGTGAGAGGCGTTATCTCTCCAATTACTGTTTAACAACCAAGCTATATTCCCATAAGGTCACATTTAGGCTACATCAGCAGAAGTCTGCTATAGATAGAAGCAAAAATACAGTGGATCTAAAAAGGCTACACGCCCCTACTAAAATGGCAGGTAGTTCTGATGATGAAAAAAATGAAACCAAGATAAATCATGTTAGCACATTTTCTACCTTTCTTGTGGAATTGCAACCTATAAATGAAAGTGAAAAAACAATAAGAATCATTTTAGGGCGGAAAATGAAAATATAAAATAAAATATAACCTGGTTGCATAAGTGTGTACATTACTTAACTACTTAAAAACACCCATAAAAATACTTTGTTAGTTGAAGCACATTTAGATTTGATCACAGCATTCAATCTTTTTGGGTAAGAGTCAATCAGTTTGCCACATCTAGAGTTTGCAATGTTGCCATTATTCATTGTAGGGGCATTCTAATTCAAATTGGCTGCAATCTCCTTCGCACAGCACTCTTCAGGTCACGCCACAGATTTTAGGTTCTGACATGGTGTAACTTAGATTAACTTTCATTTTTTACACCACAATAACCTGCCATTTTAATAGGGGTGTATAGACTTTTCATTTGCAAAAAATGGTAACTGGTGCACTTATATAGCGCTTTTATCCAAAGCGCTTTACACTGTGTCTCATTCACCCATTCACACACACACACACTCACACCAGTGGTAGCAGAGCTGCCATGCAAGGCGCTAATTTGCCATCGGGAGCAACTTGGGGTTCAGTGTCTTGCCCAAGGACACTTCGGCATGTGGAGTCACGTGGGCCGGAAATCGAACCGCCAACCCTACGATTAGTGGACGACCCGCTCTACCACCTGAGCCACAGCCGCCCAAGTATATCAATTTGCAATTTACATACTTTATACTATACATAGTGGGTGGGTTTCAGTGATCTGCAGCGTTTGTGATTGCAATTTGTATATTAAATGTTTCAAGTTTATAATGCTCTATTGGTTTTATGCCAGATTTCCTCCAAATATCAAACATGCTAAAGAGAAAAGTTGTAACCGTTTAATTCAAACCAAAAATAGCACTAAACTCATCTGTCCTTTGTTTACTCTATACTTTGAGTGGTCAAATTTGCTTATTCCATCTACTTTTAGTTTCTCCACCATAGGCATTTTGGGGGAAAATAATGGTTGAGTAAATAAACCACCTAGCATTCATTACACCCATGACTATATTTCACATGCACCTTCTCACTCATGGATGATGTGTTACCGCTCATTTTGTCCATCTACAGCGTGCGTTAATTGTCGGTCTTTCCGCAGTGTCAGGTTGGTAGACTGGTGCTTTGGGTGAGTGACACTGAGATTTCATTCATCTTCAGTTAGAGCTTTATCTTGGTCAGTGTCACAGATCCTATCCCAGGACCATGGAGCTTGGAGGAACACACCCTTAGTGGGATGCCAGTCCATCACAGCGCACCCACACACTTATTCACACCATGCACACATACTCATTTACAACTCAGTCACACCTAGCGGATATGTACTCTATCCAATCCACCTACTGGAGGTAGGAGGAAAATGGAAAAATGGAAGGAAACCCAAGGAGAACATGTGAAATAGCACACAGACAGTGGTCTGAGCTCAAACAGGGGACGCTGAACCCTGGAACTACCCACTGCGACACCATGCCACCATGCAAACACACCATATCGGTGTCACTGCTTTGCTCAGAATGTTGCACCACCAAAAGTAATATGTGTTCAGCAGTGGTTCCTTTCTAATGATGATGTACATACCAACAGATGAGCTACAGTTCATAATTATTACCTACACATTCACCATTAGGCCATAGCAGGTGGTGCTACAATAAACTAGAAAATAAGTAAATTGTTGTTGTTGTTTTTGTGTGTGTGTGTTAATTATAAATAACAAGACCACACAGAGATTACAATTGCTCTATAAGGTTCAGTGGTCATATTCTTGCATTTGTTGGCGATGTTAGCCGAGAAACTCCAGTGCACAAGTAAGAAAGCAGCATTTGGACACTGAGCATGTGCTGGGCGCATTTGCTGGATGTAGAAAATGGGTCCAAATGAGGAATTTTCCCTATTACTCATTACCGTGAGTAACTCATTTCGTTTTTAAGACTTCCTTTCTCATCCCTGCGCATCGGCTCTCTCACTTTCGGTGTGCACAGAAGGAAAAAAAGAAGAGGAGAAGTCAATTCATCAGCGTGGAGGAAGAGGAGGAGGAGGAGGAAGAGGAGGAGGAGGAGGAACACGCCGCTGTTTTTTCCTCCCTTAATTACTCCACTACTGACGATGACAAGGCAGACTCACGCACACCGGACCCGCAACGAAAAGGTAGCTCATTTCTGAGAGTATTTATTTATTTATTTATTTATTTATTTATTTATTTATTTTCTCAAGTCGTGGGTTTTATTTCACGAGATCCCGAAGATGCTGAAGATTAAGGAACATGTCAGCAGCCCACTTTACACGATTGCGGAAAGCACAAGGGAATAAAGGCAGTTAGTCATGAAACAGAAACGCCACATGGGAAATGTTGCTGATGGTAGGTGGAGCCACTTTTTTTTTTTTTTTTTGCATGATGTGTATTAGTTCAGAATCAAGTTGGGCGTGGAAAAAGAAGCATAACACCTTATCTTAAGAGGATTAAAACTAGGTAAACAACTCCCGACATGCTTAACATCTTCGAGGACGTTAAAAGGGAGCACAGAATCGATCACTAATTGCGCAAATGTAATTTTTTTTTTTTTTTTAATTATTATTATTTTATTTTTTTGACAGTGAGATGAGAAGAGCGGATTAAAAGGCATGGCTGAGCTCAAGATCCTCTACCCTGGTCCTGTAAGTGGTCAGCTTGCAAACAGGGACCTCGAGTGGACTGTGCAGCACGAGGAAACTTATTATCCAGCATGCACGGATGAAGCGGCTTTTTTAATCGAGCGCCGCTTCGAGGCTGAACCGGATGCGCGCGCGAGACGACAGTTTGGCTTTTCAGCACCACGGACAGAGCCTTTGCTTCTCCACCAGTGGGGAACTGATGAGGAAGTTCACGTATGCCACGATGACGAGTTTGAAACAGGGTTTTCCGAGACACCTGATGTCGAAACACGCATTCAGAACCCAGAAACCAACTGTGAACACTCTAGCTCTTTCTGTGATCCGGATCTCTCCGATGATGATTTCGCAGCAGAACAGGCTGAAAAGTCAGCTGATTACGGCTTCATTTGTGCAGTGACCTTTTTGGTGACTGGGATGTTTTTGGTGGTTGTTTCCTACACGGTCCCTCGTGATGTCAGAGTGAGTCCTGACAGTGTCTCGGCACGGGAGATGGAGCATCTGGCCCTGGAGAACGCCCGGGTGGGCGCACACCTGGACAGATGTGTGATCGCTGGTCTGTGTCTCCTCACTTTGGGCGGTGTAGTGCTCTCCACATTACTCATGGTCTCCTTGTATAAAAGCGAAATGGTCAGACGGCAAGCTTTTGCAAGCTCCAAGAACTCAGCCAAACTCTACGGGTCAATCAATTTTAGAGGTATTGGTAATCAAAACAATGTCCCGTCACACCTGTCTCTGGATGAGGATGATGTAATAATTGAAATTTCGAACTAAAACCTGTATTTTTGGGACTATGTATGTTATTTGACATTCTTTAACCCCTTAAAGGTTCACCTGATTATTCAGATATTCAGGTAAAATCATATTATTAGGAACATCATATTCTGCTACAATGAAATGAATAGGAAATGTATGTAGTTATGAATGTCATGCACATTCGTCTGGGAGTTTAATGGGTTAACTTATTACTAATGCACTAATTACTATGAATATGAAGAACGCGGTGGATTTTTATTGAAATAGTAAGATTTAGTACAAACAGGAACCCCACCCATAACCCGAACTTGATCTCTCATTTCTTTATACACAACCTGAATCATGTGACTTGGAAGGTATTTACAGGCGTGTGATCATGTCGGATTGGACCGGGTGTAGCAAGGGGTTTAACAATTATGGCCCAGTTTCCCAAAAACATTGCAGCACAAAGATCATCAATAATTGGTAGCGTGAACATCACATTGAACCCTCTTTCTCCAAATTAAAATGATTACTTTACATTACTTTTAGGAAACTCAACCCAGAACTATAGAACCAGGACTCGAGAACTACAGAGTGGCATCAAAACCGTGGTCTTTTTTCAATCGTGTGTATCAGTTAACATCGCCCTTGCATGAAGCAGATCATTATGATGTATACACGTCATTGTATATATTTTATGTAAACATGTTTTCTTGTAGTAACAGGTGCATCTTATGGTTGAATCAATAACATACAGTGTGTCATCTAGTCCATTTGTGCACATACACATACAGCTCTATTTTATATCTAATCTTATGACAGCAATGGTGCATTCTTTTGTTTGGTAATTTTATACGACAGCCTGTCATCATTTAAATGCCACATCTCCAAGTCAAACAAACCTCTGCATTTGCATGCACATAATCAATGTGTACACATTTCTATACTCAGCCTGAGTGGTCTTGAGTAGTCTACATTAATAAACAGTGCACAGGGTGCAGTGAATGTTAGCAGATGTCTCTGTTGATTACACACACACACACATACACACACACACACACACACACACACACACAAGCATTAATGCTGCTATGCCTACACCTACACCAGAGGTTCCTAAACTAGGGGTTGGAACTGCATGTGGGGTCGGTTGTTTTACAACTGGTGTTTGTGAGAGAAACATTTATTAATTTATTTTACAAAATAGTATCATGAATATCTCTTTTCTAGCCATGTTTAAATGAAGAGTGCTGTTTTAGTCTTTAGTATTGAGCCTTGTTCAAATGTTACAATAGTCCTAACATAAATCTCAAATAGAAAATGTAAGGTGGTTAAGGCTTGGGGTCACAGACAATCAAAATGTCCATTTGGAGTCATTTACCCAAAACGTTTAGGAACTCTTGCTCTACAGGGTGTCCCAAAAGTCTCCATATATGTGGGACTATGTTTGCCAGGACCACGCCGGTTGTACCTTCATCAGTGGGTGTTTGTGGACGTCCAGTTCTCGGTTGGTCCGCAACACATCCAGTCTTTTTGAATTTGTTAATAAGTTTGGCAACGGTGTCGTGTGTGTGATGTGCTTGCCATGTTTCCTGTTGTAGTCCATCGCAACCTTGAGACAGCTTCCAAAGTGTTAACTTCCCATATGTATGGAAACTTTTGAGACACCCTGTAAATCTAATCCAAACATTACCTCAGTAACCAAAAGTAAACATTCAGCTGCTTAGTAAAGCACTCCCGAAGGAATCTACTTTCTTACCCATGATACATTCACTTTTTTAGGGGGAAAAAAACCATTAAGGGTGTGTGAATGTGTATGTGATTGTGCCCTGTGATGGATTGGCACCCTGTCCAGGGTGTCTCCCGCCTTGTCCCTTATGCTCCCTGGGATAGGCTCCAGGTTTCCCCGCGACCCTGAAAAGGATAAGCGGTATAGGAGATGGATGGATGGATGGAAAAACCATTAAATAAATAATCTAGAATTTGTAAAAGCACAGACGGTAAAATGTCAAAGAAAATAAAAAAAAGGCAATGGAATGATCCAGCAAGTGTTGAAAATGTTCATGAAATGTCACACAGTAACAATAATATTCTTTGTATGGTGAATACTGGCTGAGAACATCTTCCTCTCTCATCAGTGTCAAGCTGTTATTTCTGAAATTGCTCTTATCACACCTCCTCTGTGGCCATTCTGCGTCACATTAGGCTTAATAAATATACACTGAGAAGGCTTTTAACCAGCAAGAGCCTTTCTGACTTTGCTCAGGAGTGTTGTGCAGTGCAGTGCGGCTTCGTAACGAGAACCGCTTACTATGAGACGGATTAAATTATCCCAACTTGCACAGCAAAACTGCTGTTCTGCCACACTCAATAATCCTCACAGCAGCTCCATCTCAAGCGCCATGGTGTCCTTTAATCGCTGTACGCATGAAATGTTTGCTCATGGGTATCATGCCATTTATGTGTAACACATAGATTGTAATAGAAGTAGTAATAAGGTCTAATGAATGCTAATAGGATGTAAATATGATTATGGAGGTGGTGTTTTTTTTTAGCTACCACCCTCACACTTCAGAGGACAATATATAAGAAAGTACCTTAGAGATTGAGATTTAAAATATATGGGAACGAAAATATAAAAAAAAAAAAAAGAAAAGAAAAAACTGAAAAACAAAATAATTTTTTTTAAAAAAGGCGAGAAAGGAATAATAAAAAAATAAATAAATCATGCACACATGCGTGTGGCCAACAACAAATCAAACGGAATTTGGCAGGAAAACCGGAACAAATAAATAGGAGAAAAATATTTTTTAAAAGAGAGAGAGAAACAAATATAGAAAGAGAGAAAAACAGTACAATAGGGAGGAAAAATCTAGAGCATGAAAGATTGCAAGACTGCGAGATGAGTAGGGGATCTGGCATGAATGTGCAGGTTGAACAGTAGTAAATATTGGCGTTTTGGTGTGTTCTTCAGCGAGGTGTGTTACATGCTGTGTGTGTGAGTGTTCATTTAAACCAATACCCATTGACACTTTGAGTGTGCTCATGTATCTCTAAGTTGTTCCCTTGTGGGCGATAATTCATCAGCGTAAAAGTTGAAGATGTAACCTGAATGTAAGATTGAATTGTTCAGTCTGACAGGTTGTTAATAACACAAGCTTGTAATGAAAGCCTGATGTCCTACGGTAAGTGGCTCTAAAATGCAGAATAGGGAACTCTCTCGGCTCTGTTTAAATGTGCATAAATCTGTCTAAGGTGTTTTTCAAATGAAATTTGTAACAGTGTATGCAACGTTTGCATCATGTTGCCATTTTCTTTTTCATCTTTCTCTATTTCTCCCATTACTCAGTGCAATCACTAAGAGGCAGCTGCAAGCAGGAAATAAGATTGGATTGATAATGGGGTCACTAGAGATCAAGGACATGGGTCTGCCCATTCAGAAATCATGCAAACTAAAAATACCACACACACACACACACACACACACAATAATTGAAACCTCATACCCTATTTATCCTGCTTTACACACCATTTATAAGCGTTATTGCCCAAGGCCAAAATCTACATGAGCACAGCTATTAGATCCTTGATGTTTAACAGCGTGTTCAACAAAATGATGCTTGTTGCCCAGTCTTTGTCGCATAGCAACAGTGAAAATAAAAGACAAGACAAAGGTCACTAGCAGGGATTGGCCATGACGTGAAAGCACATGGTGCAAGTGAACCCCTGTAGTTGAATAAAGCTGTGTGAGTGGAGAATGATGTAAACTGCATAACTACATAGAGAACATACAGTAAAAGTTCTGGCTTATTATTCAGCTGTTCATCATAAAGCATGTGTTTTTCAGTAAATACTATACATTATTTTGTAAATACAGAAACTAAAAGGAAATTTAAGGGTTCTTTGGATAATTCAGTGTTCTTACACTTTGTTATAGGGTTTTACGTTGAAATGTTTTTCCCCCCAGAGGTACAACCAGAGAACCTTTACCGTTTGTTTCTAATAGTGTAAAGAAGACCCCGAAGAGGTTCCTCAAAAGGTTAACACTGTCAGAGAAGAAACTTTATTTAATACAGGATTGTTTTTGTCACAATGAATTAAAGAATCATTTCATACCATTAATGTTATCACCATCAGGCACCAACAAGAGTGATTAAAGACCCATGCAGTGAAAGGTGCTTTTGGGAACATAAAACGGATTTATCTATAGCATCATTCTGAAGGAGCTTTTTTTTTTGCCAACTTAATATTTATGAGTGTGTAAGAAGAGTGTTCAAACTCATAATATTCCTTACAAAGACCTCTATAGATAGACATTGTGTTGTATTACGTATCTGTGAATGCACTCTAAAAAAAACAACACTGAGTTAAAAACAACCCAAATTGGGTTATTTTTAGCCCAACGGCTGCGTAAATATAGGACAGAACACATTTTGGCTAAACTCAAAACATCAAGTTGGGTTATTAATTTTAACGCAGCAAATGGGTGATTTTCAACCCAAAGGATGGTTGTATTTTTACCAAAATGTTGGGCTAATTTTATTCTATAAATGGGTTAATATTTTTACCCTTTGAAAATGTCAAATATACCACATTATAAACAAATATGTCAACATGGTATGTCCTTTATTTATACACAAGAAGGTGTTCAGAAATGTATTGCTAGAGCTGCTAAAGTGCTGCTTTGAGACAATGTCTATTGTAAAAAGCGCTATACAAATAAAATTGAATTGAATTGAATTGAATTAAAGTGGTGTTTATATATAGACTTTGAAGTAAATGACTCAAATAAGTCATATATTTAAGGGGAAAACGTCAGATTTTTAAAACCTGCGTAACAATCTTACGAGCCAGTGGGAAATACAAACAAGTAATCCAAAGCTAATGTCATTTAATGTCATGTAAACTGGACTGTTATCACACATATTTGCTTTTTCTAGTGTACAGTAATGGCTTTATGGATAAATATATCGATACGAACCTTGTTTCTCCAAATAAATCTCACAGTCTGTCTGTGTGAAAACCGCTACCTCCGCCTGAGGTAAATTCAAACTGAGCTGGACTGAGGCGTCGGGGTGGGGGAGGGGGGCATGGACTCAACCGTCAGTGAAAATGACCCAGCAGCTAACCCGGCATTTGGGTTACACAAAACTACCCAAAAAGTCTGAGAAAATAACCGAATTAAATGACCCAAAATGCCCAACCCAGCATTTGGGTAGAGTGTGGCAAAAGTATGTGAACCTCTCAGCTAATCTGAAGGTGAATTAGAGTCAGCTGTTTTCAATTAATGGGATAACAATCAGGTGGGGTTAAGCACCCTGTTTTATTTAAACAGGGATCTATCAGAGTCTGATATTGTTTGTGGAAGCGTATCATGGCATGAACATAGGAGATGGAAAAATGTTTTGTGGATGATTGAGAGCAAATTAGAATTTTTGGTTTAAACGAAAAGCATTCTGTTCGGAGGAAGGAAAACACTGCATTCCAGCATAAGATCTTTATCCCATGTGTGAGACATGGGGGTGGTAATATCATGGCTTGGGACTGTTTTGCTACATCTGGCCCGGGACGGCTTGCCACCATTGATGGAACAATGAATTCTGAATTATACCACTGAATTCTAAAGGTAAATATCAGGACATCTGTCCGGGAACTGAATCTCAAGAAAATGTGGGCAGCAGAACAGTGGTCCAAAGCGTACAAGTCATTCTACCAAAGAATTGTTAACGAAGAATGAAGTAAATGTTTTGGAGTGGCCAAGCCCCAACCTTAATCCAATAGAAATGCTGTAGAATGACCTGAAACAAGCAGTTCATGTCTCGTTTGTTTAATTGGGTTCTCTTTTAGGACTTGTGTAAAAATTTGATAATGTTTTAGCTCATATTCATGCAGAAATGTAGAAAATTCTAGCATGAATTAATTTAAAAACACAATGGGATGTGCTGTTATTGGAAAATAATTACGATGGGTGGTGTGATGTGGTCTGAAACAAACTAGAGTTAATGTTACCACCATGGAATTGATTATTTTCCTATAATAGCATGTCACTAAATTGTTTGTTCCACAGCAATATGCTTGTTATAATTATATGCTTATTGCAACATTATAATTTTTATATTATCATACACGTTATCTTTTATAATTACATTTACCGTATCAACAACTATACACAGCAAAATCCCCGGTGGTAATTTAACACCCAGAGTGTTGAGTGTACACCCTACAGTGTTTATATAATCCATTTGGACGATATAAACACTCTGGGTGTTAATTCAACACTAGGGATTTACTGTGTACACATTTTAAAAATCCATTCATGTAGAGCATCCACCAAACAAGTCCCTGTGTAAGCTGTTGCTATAGAAACGATAAGCTGTTAGAAAAAGTGCATGAATACTGTATATACCTGTGATTAGCTGCTGTTATAGAAAACAAATCAACACCAATCAGAATTGAGAATTTAACAATGATGTGGTGCAATAATATTTAGTAAGAGGAAGCTTTTTTCCCCTAAGATGCATACTGCATGTGCTGAGATCTGGTTTAACAATGATATAAAACATTTATTTATATATTGTAGATTCATAAGATTTAATAACTTAAAATGTAACAGTATTATTAATGCAGAACTGCAATTTAAAATTGACAGCCATCCTCGGAGTGGCTTTTACAACAGTAGTTAGAGGCAGAGGATACATTTCTGCTAAGATGTGCTCGATAAATCCAATAATATATGACTTGGGAGTACAGCTGAGAGATAGAATGGTCATAAAATTGAAATTAACCATTTAAACTCACAGGACATGTTATCAGGCTGAGACTTCCTCACTCTATTACACATCTTCCCCATTAGTTTCACTATAATATAATTCACAGTAGTTTTTGATTTAAGGTGTGTTGTTGAACAATATGAATAATTTAAAGGGTTAACAGCAGACTGTGAAACTGTTCAACTTCCAGAACAATAAATCTGAATTCATTTTATTCCCCAATAATGCAGCTATTTTCCATCCTAACACAGCGCCAGAATGCCAGCCTTCATAGCAGTACAAAATCGTGTGTGGTTGATTTGCTCCCACATTTTCCAAAGCCTTGAATTTTTCCATTTTCTTTTTCTTTTTTTTTTTTTTTTAAATTCCGGCATGTGTATTAGTGTGTGCGGTATTCATGTCAAGCATGGTAGAAAGATTCAAGGAAATCTTTTTTTTTTAATCTCAGATTGTCAAGGTAATGAGTCACAGAAAATTCATGTTGTATGTTTCCCTCCTGAGAGAGAGAGAGAGAGAGAGAGAGAGAGAGACAAGAAAGAGAAAGAGAATGTGGCAGAAGTGGGAGTTGTGCTCTAGTAAAAGAGTAAATAACACCGTTAAACACAGCACTGAAACACAAATCATCATTCTGTTTATGGCTTCAAATGCAAGCTATCTTTTTTTTTCCCCTTTTAGAGCAAAGGTTTTATCTTCCAAGACTCCAAGACACTCCAGTGCATCTCCGTTCCTTCACATGTGAACAGAGGCATGTTGAATAGTGAGTTAATGAGCATCAGCTGTGATCGGGCTCTTATCACCCACACACCCGTGTCCTTTTGTGGCTCTGCTGTCCTGTTCAAGTGCACACAGATCACATATCCATAGAAACCAAGTCCCCTTGTTGCTAAGGAGAGAGCTTGATGGAGGTCTCGGTTTGTGTGATGCATCAAAGAAGATTTCTTTTTTTAAGTTGCGTGGTTTATTAGCAGTTAAAATCTCAGCTGACTAATTAATCGGTCATGTTAATTCTTACAGTAGCTATAGTACAACTAATAGAAAATGTTTGTCATCACAGGAATATGGAATAAAAGTCTATACCAGGGATGTAATGGGATTAAAAGGTACACATGAACACACAGGACAAGCACAATGTCTCTCAAACTCTCTCAAAATCTTCTATCACACAATATAATCTGTTAACTTTGGTTAAGTAAGCTTTGGTTGCTAGGCAACATAGCAGGCAAGGATTAAGGTATTCTATGGACAGAACAATGGGTTAATTATTAGGAATATTCTTTATAATAATACATTGATGGTGTATGCCTTGAAACAGTGCTCTTGCGCTACGTTGGTGATCTGAAGGTACTTATTTCTGAGCAAGCATGATTTGATTATGCAGTGTGAGTGAGGATGTTGCTCCAGCATCCCTGCTCATTATAGTCTGGGTGCCAGTATAACTGTAAAGTCGGTTTGCTTAATCCAGTTTTGAACCTATAAAATCATTTTATTAAGCAAATTAGTTCAAAACCAAGCTTCTTAATACAGAATTCAGCCATGAGATTCTTAATACAGGATCTCAGCCAATCAGAAGTTTGGAAAAAGACCAGGTGTTGCTTTTCCAATCTTTAACTGTCAAATTTTAATGAGCCTGTGCCCACTGTGGCCTCAGATTCATGTTCTTGGCTAACAGGTGTGGAAACCTATGAGGTCTACAGCTGTTGTAGCCCAACTGCCTCAAGGTTCAATGTGTTGTGTGTCCTGAGATGCTTTCCTGCTCACCATGCTTGTAAAAAGCAATTATTAGATTTACCGTAACCTTCATGTCAGCTAGAACCAGCTTGACCATTCTCCTCTGATCTCTCTCAGTCAACAAGACATTTCTGCCCTTACACCAGTTTTTTTTTGTTTTTTACACTGTGTGTAAACTTTAGTGACTGTTGTGCATGAAAATCCTAGGCGATACTAATACTTTCAAAGAACTGAATTTGCATTTATTATGATTAGTAAATCTGGCACACATCATTTTGGATTCATTAATCATTGAATATAAGGATGAGGCCCAGATCTTTCACATACAGCTTTTCTCATATAGTCTGTAAATTATAGTCTCACATCAGTGATTCAGTGATTTTAGATTAAGTTAGCTGAAGCTAGCCAGTTTCAACTTCAAACAAATACAACTCCTCCCTTCAAAGCCACACCCACAAAACGCTAGGCCAGAAGGAGGGGCTCTCTGTGCTGACAGGCATCGTGATTGATAGGCAAGTAGAGACAACCTTTTTTCCTGATTGTTTAGAGACTGTTAATCCACATCATCTTGTTTACAGAGCCCCTTTTGCATCATAGCTCCCATGGCAACAAGTTCCAAGTACAGTATATCTCATTTTCCCTTGGAGAGTTCATGTATTAAAATGCCTTTGGGTTTTTAAAGTCTCATTGTGCATTTTTACCCTCAGTTCAAAGCCATCTGTCTTTCTTGTATTGTTCATGATGTTGTTGGTTTTTTTTTACTTTGTGCCTCTGGTTTAATGATTATGGATGCAAGGTGTTTTATATTGTCCACTCATGTCCTGATTTTTTTTTTTAATTGCCCAAAATGAAAAACATGGTTTGAGAATGCACTTGAATACTATGTTTAACTATAGGAACCACAGACACTGGAGACTGTCTCCTGAGCATATAATCTTATTGACTGCTATACTGAAAGGAGAAGCGCCAAAGGAGAACTGAGAGGAGAATTTCCAACTATTTCAAAGAGTGTTCTGAAGGAAAAACAAGAAGATGCCCATTCATTTTGAGTGAATGTGTTGAATCATTTCACAGCACCAAAAGTGTTCATAATTCTGTAAGATGCATAATTTAGCAGTGGGAGCAATCTAAGATTAATCGTGTAGTGAAAAAAGCTTTACTCACCTGCCCTTTGATTCATGCTGCTATTGCAGAGTCTGACATTTCTCTCTGTGGCTCCATCATCGGTCCTTTGGGGTGGTTATGAAATGTTTCCATCTCATATTGATTTAATTTTTTAAGTGCACCATGGGTCACCGGGGCAATGTGAAACAGAATAAATCTGAATCATTTACACCAAAGTATGTTTTCACCTCAGCCTGGTCTAAGATAAGAAAGCTCCTTCAGTATATCTGCTTTTGTGTCAGAGCTCTGGTGAAAGGTTGGAGTCACAATAAGTCCCAAATTCACCATGAAGCACTTACTGAAATGTAGAAATACTGCACAGCCAGCGTATCGGAAAAAATCGGAAAACTGTAATAGACTACTTCTAGACTTTTAAAAGCCACAGACAAAATGTGACGGATGTTTACTTTGGAGTTTAGAAATGAGAACACAGATGGATGAAGCAATTATTGCTTTCATTCCTTCAGGGCTTTTGTCAGTCAGTGATCAGGATCAATAAAGCAAACCTCCACTCATAAAGACAAGTGCTGTGAGTCTGGCACCCTGGCAGGCAGCGCCCACACAGTCTTTTCATTACCACGTCCTTGTACCTACAACCTGCTCCTGCTCCTTTTCAGAACAAACAAGACCATCTGTCAAAGCTGTTCATATACAAGGGAGGGAAAATACCAGCATGTGTATGATTACAATAGAGATCCATGAGTCCCTTCAGTAAGAGCAGACACTCCTATTATGTTTTTTCAGATATTACCTTCAATGTAGTGTGTTACACAGCTGTTTGTGAATGTAAAAACTCTGCAAAGTTTCAGAAATCAAAGTACACGACAAATTTGGGAGTTATTGACTCCCAAAAATGAAAATGACAACAAAATGTATACACTAGTGAGTGGAGCTGGATATAGACAAACAATTTATCTAATTAAGTGTCATAATATCACAGTTTACACATTGTATAAATGAAATTTCAATAGATTGAAAATTGGGGCACAGATTCATGCCATTTTGGCTCTTATATAATATTCCTTTATTCTTATTCTTCCCTCTGTACTCTCTGTACTCCCCTCTGTCTATTTCTCGATCTCTCTCGCTCTCAAAAAGATTGAAAACTGCTCATTTCTTTTCCTCATACATCACAAAAGGTATATTTGCATCGATCAAATATATTAAGTTCTGCATAATGTTTGTCAAATTGACTTGAATAATCAGCAGAGGAAGCACAGAGATATTTCTGCCATGACATCACTTTCAGTCTGTCAGCTTTAACCACCGATATCGCATCATCCTCATACAAATCAGTACAATTTACTTCAATTAATTAACTCTAATGCACTTAAATTCACTCAAATGGCAAGAAGAGACAGTAGGAGGTAGATGATTTATATAAGATATTAAAAACAAACATCTTCTGATCTTCCTGAAGTAGTCAGCTACTTAAATTAGGTGAACTGTAATATAATACAATGACATATCTTTCTAATTAGAATACCTGTGTATTATTATTATTATTATTATTATTATTATTATTATTATTATTATTATTGCTTATGTGCTTTTTATACATGTACAGTTGGCTGTAAAATTTTAAGTGTAACACATTAAAACCAGAGAACCTGAAGGAAACCCATATGAGCACAGGGAGAACAGACAGTAATCTGAGCCCAGAAATGAACCGGGGACCCTGGAGCTGTGAGGCGGTAATGTTACCCACTGCACCAATGTGCCAGCCTATGATATAATACAGTATATTATACAGCAGTTCCAGTCCACTAATTAGATTGGAGAAGCAGTGTTCCAAGAGTGTTGATATTTAGTATAACATCACAGATGCCCTTCACTGATTGTATCACTCAATTTGTCTGTGTTCACTGCATACAAATTCCAATTCTAACTATATTATGTTACCTTGAAACCATTACTGCACTTACGACAGGATGTCAGTGAGTTAGTGCATTGCATAGCAACAAGCAAAGCTCTATCCAGTTGTGGCTTCTTTAGGAACTATTTTCAGTGACAGAGCAAAAAAAATTGGCCTTGTGCCATCACAGCTGTGTTGACATTCAGTACAACGGCACTCTTGCTTGTGCGATATTGCTTAAATATAATATCATATCACATCATGGCATATCATTTCTTCCACACTAAGATGAAGGAAGGGTTTCTACAGGTTATCCATTGCAATCCAATTTACAGTTAAAATGAACTCTGGGAAGATAGGATTTTAACTATAATGATATGTGGTGTAAAGATCAAGCAGCCTTCAAGAGAACGGATTTCATGCAAACATCTCTGTCTGTTATTTTGAATAAAATGTACGGATATTAGTTAGAACACCAGCAGTTTTTCTGTGCTCTCACTTTCAGTTGCTTTCATGAAAGTGTTGCATTTAGAAAAGCAGGTACTGTAGATGTAATCTATATCGTGTGTATCTTCTGCTTTGAATTGTATAGACTGCAAAATCCAATGGTAAGATCAAAGACTGGGTGAAAGACTTGAGAATCTCATCAAAACCTAACACTGTAATATTTTCAAAAATAAAAAAAAGGTTTCTTTTTTGCCCCGTCAAAATCCACTGAGCAATGTTACGCACAGTGTGGCAGCTGAGAAAAAAGCCTTGTCATCCTAATTACCACCCCAAATCTGAGATCACATCACAGATAGATCTATTACACCACCAGTGCTATTTATTCAGGCTTACTGCATCCTATCTAGCACTACCTGTCATTGCAGTGTCCTAGCAATTCTAACCAAATCCCTTCAGTATGTCTGAGCAAATGCAGATATCTTCAACACAAGTAACATTTATCTTTATTAGATTGTTGTTAAACAAATTTAAATGGTCATATTCTTCTGGCAGATATTTTTATTTCAAGCTTTTATTTCTCGAAAGAAAATTATCTGCAAATAGAATAAGACTATTTTCTGTTTTATGTTCGACATTAGTAAATTTGTCTAGATATAGGCTTTAACTTATATTTATCAGCTATAGTATTAGATAACATAACATAACATTTATTAAAGATAATGTTACTTGTTAAGGAATCATTTTCTTGCAGTTTTTATAGAGCAATGATGACGTTAATACATTTCTTCCACTATGTTGTCATTCATTCTGCACCTAAAAACAAATGACATATTCTGCAAATGCAACTTTCTATGCATATAGTGCTCTCCACATTTATTGGCACCCTTCATAAACATGGGGAATATAATTATATAAAAATTAATCAATGTAATTCGAAGTTTCCTATCAAACAATAAGACTATTTATCAACGCTCTATCAATTTAATTAGAACTTTTTTTAATGCAATTTTTTTTTCTACAATACATGTGCCAAAATGATTGACAACACTATGGGACATTTTAAATAGATGTAAGTGATTATCCATGCTTCCATACATTTTCTGTACTGCTTATCCTACAGAGAGTCGTGGGGGAGCCTAGAGCCTATCCTAAGGAATACAGGGTCACAAGGCAAGGGACACCATGGACGTTCGCCAACACATCTCACACACATTCACACACCCATTCACACGCAGGAAAACTTGGATATGCCAACCACCCTACAAAACATGTCTTTGGACTGGGGAGGAAACTGGGGGAAACACCTGAAGCACTGGGAGAACATGCAACCTCCATGCACACAGGGTGGAGGTGGGATCCAAGTCCCCAACCCCGGAGGTGCGAGGCAAACGTGCAGACCACTAAGCAACTATGTGCCTCTACAAATGATCATATAAAATAACAATAACAAAACAAACAAACTCTAACTTTACATAATTCTATGTTATGTTTAATTTCCTCTCAATCCCATGCCTTTAACCATGTTCCTTTCCTATAGGAAATGAAATGTGTGTTGGCACACATGTGAAATCCCTTTGTCATCCAAAGAACTTTCAAATAACCGGTTCTCAGAGTCAGGTCTGCAAACTCTCAGGGGTTCCTAAAGCATATACAAGGGGTTTTTGATTTTTTCATTTTGTTACAGTGCTGGAAATCCACCATCATTAAACGTATTGTGCTGATGACTAATGTCACATGGAATGTATCGTTTTAATTAAAAAAAAAACAAACAAACACTTTGATAAACTCTCTGGAAATGTTCTTGTACACATACATATGTACTAAGGGGTCCGTTTGACAGTTTAAGGGGTCTCTGACTGTAAAAAAAAAAAAAAAAAAAAAAAAATCCGAGTATCTCTGGTGTAGAGCATAAACAAATCTTTTGAATAATATTCTGACTCGCTCGTCACTACGAATCGACTCACCGGGATTCGTTTCACAGAATCGTTCGAAAGAATGTCTCATTCTAGAATCGACGTCACAACATTATAGCGGGGTTTCAATAAAGTTTTTTCAGCTTCTTTCATCTCAAAATGGCGGATTACGACTTGACAACCAAAATCGCGCATTTTTTAGACCGGCATCTAGTTTTTCCGTTATTGGAATTTCTATCCGTTAAAGAGGTAAAAGTGTTCTTATACTAAGTGTTTGTAGTGTGATATTTGTTTATTTATGGACCGGTATTTAATGTATGAACTGACTCACGTGCAGCCGCTAGCTAGTATCCGGCTTGGAGGCTAGTCGCGTATGGGTATGGTTAGCTAACGAAATCCATTGCTGACAAGCCCTCTCAGTTCCATTAATAGCAATTTGTTCTCCATATCTCTGTTATTTCAACTTTATTGTTATGGGAAGTCAAATATCTTTTACAGCTATTTATAATACAGACGTTTATAACTGATTAGGGCATCTTATTATCTGTTAAACAACCTGGATCCCCAAACAGTTTTGTTTTGTTAGCCGATTTATTCAAGCAGCTTAGTGTATCGTTAGCCTTGATGCAGAAGTTGAAGTGAAATCTGTATTTATTTATTTAAATTATTTAATTTATTTATCACCCCCTCCCCCCAGATTTACAATGATAAAGAGCTCCTTCAGGGGAAGCTGGACCTCCTCAGCGACACCAACATGGTGGACTTCGCCATGGACGTCTATAAGAATCTTTATGCAGACAGAGAAATTCCACACGGTAAGTGTGTCCAGCTTTCTTATTTACTGAGATCTCATCAAATCATCTCTGCCATTAAAATAACTTGTTACCCAGAACATGAGTGGTTAAGGGATTGCTCAGACTGAGTGTTCTCCTCTGAAGTGAAACACTCCAGCTTTTACTTTCTAATATTATTATATTAATAATCATATTAATGTAGCCATGGGCATGAAGTGCTGTGTCCTTGTT
Organism: Ictalurus furcatus; assembly: GCF_023375685.1. Taxonomy (NCBI): domain Eukaryota; kingdom Metazoa; phylum Chordata; class Actinopteri; order Siluriformes; family Ictaluridae; genus Ictalurus; species Ictalurus furcatus. The sequence goes on from NC_071278.1 coordinate 19,019,343, forward strand.
CATTTGACTGTGCAGCGTTGAGAGAGAAGAGATCTACGGTTGTGGCCCAACTGAAACAGCTACAGTCAGAAACGGAGCCCATCGTCAAGATGTTTGAAGATCCAGAGACCACCAGGCAAATGCAGTCTACCAGGTCTGACCAGCTGCTTATGTTGCATTCACACTTTGTAATTATGAAGCGGCTGTGACTCGGGTGGTAGGGCGGGTCGTCCACTAATCGTAAGGTTGGCGGTCCGATTCCCGGCCCACGTGACTCCACATGCCAAAGTGTCCTTGGGCAAGAAGTTGAGGTTCAGCAAGACACTGAACCTCAAGTTGCTCCTGATATCAAGGGTTAGGCAGTTCTGCTACCATTGGTGTGTGTGTGTGTGTGTGTGTGTGTGTGGGTGAATGAGAAACAGTGTGAAGTGCTTTGTAGTACCACTAAGGTTAAAAAGCGCTATATAAGTGCCTACCATTTGTTTTCAGGTGCACCATGAATGTTAGCTAGCTTGATCAATTTTAGTTTCTTTTATTATATACTTTATTGCTGCTACACTACAAAATAGTGTCCTAAAAGTCTCCATATACAGGGAACTTTTCAGTTTATGGTGTGGATGTCCACTTATCGGTTGTCCATCGCAAACTTGCGACAGTGTCCCGATCCAGCCATGAGAAGGATTTCAATACATTCTGCAATGCCTTTTGTCAAAGGCATTCTTAAAGGCTTTCTGGAAGGAAAAAAAAAGTACACGCACATATACTTACATTTTGCTTAATAGTTGCACCATGGTCCTGGAGAAACGCCATTTTGTTCCAGTACATACTAGCTAAATAGAGTAATGACAATGAAAACTGACTTGACTTGATTATAATATACACAAAAGGTTCCCAACCATAGTCCTGATGAGGAGGTTCTCAAGGACTAGAGTTGGGAACCTGTTGTTTTGAGAACCCCTTGTCCTGCACCTTTTAGTGTAGTTCCTGCATTAACACGCGCACACTCGTACTCTCTCTCCCTCCCTCCAACTCAGGAAAGGTTGCTAATTAGCTTATTAGTTGAATTAAGGTGTGTTCGAGCAGAGAAAACACTGATGTGCGCAGGACAGGGGGGTCACCAGGACCAGGGTTGGGAACCTGTCCATAATGTAAGCAACATTTTCAGATGCTAGCCAGTGGCTATGATTTTAACGGTGTCGCTCGTTAAGTCCTAGTCATTTTCTAAATTTTGCTTGCATTGTGTAAAAGAGGATTATATTAATAAATATTAATCAAAATCAGGAAACATCTGCCATTTGTTACCAAAACCTGGAAGATTAAAAGTCAGTAACTATCATGTGCAAGTTCCTGTGGGTCAGAAACTATATTTATTTATTTATTTATTTATTTATTTAGTTCCCATCATGCATGAAGGCACTATTATTCCTTATGGACATATGAAGTCTTTTCTAAATAAATAAATAAATAAAACTTGTGTAGATAATGTCATGTTATAAGAATGATGTGAAGTGGTTGATGTTATTTCTTGCAGAGACGGGAGGATGCTGTTTGATTACTTGGCTGAGAAACACAATGTAAGTTTTCTCTGACCCTCCACTACGTTTTTGTTGGTCCACTGCATATTCGTTTAGCGTGTATCGCTTACGTTCCCTGTAATCGCAGTTTAAAGCTTTTAAAGTCATTGTGTACTTTCACTAAAGGTAGAATTAAAATCAAGAGTAACTTACATGTCCGTTTGTTTTCAGTTTCGTCAGGAGTACTTGGACACACTTTACCGTTATGCCAAGTTCCAGTACGAATGCGGTAACTACTCTGGTGCTGCCGAATATCTCTACTTTTTCCGTGTATTGGTGAGTTTCTCTTTCATTTTGGTCAGATCCGTTTGTCTTTGTGTTTTTTTTTTATTTTTTGTAAGTCAATTAAAAAAATTCTGGATATGAAATGGCAAAGAGCTGTGATAGCTGGTGCATGACGTGTTTGCTCATTAAGGGCACATGAAACTGGTCATTGTTTTGAAACAAGTAAGGTTGTTTGGCTAGACCAGGGGTGGGGAGTCTTATCCGGAAAGGGCAGGTGTGGGTGCAGGTTTTCATTCCAACCAAGCAGAAGCCAATCTTGAAAGCCAAGATCAACTGATTAAGCAGGTGGAATCAGGTGTGCCTCCTACTTGGTTTGAATGAAAACCTGCACCCACACCGGCCCTTTCCGGATAAGATTGCCCACCCCTGGGATAGACTCTTGTAAAAATCCACCATTTTCAACTTCTCTTCACACAGGATAAAGCAATCTTCCAAACCGATTCACTTTTCACTATATATGCTCACTGTATAGGGTATAACAGTGCGACTGCAGATCCTACATAGTACGCTGTAATCTAAGGTTGGGCGATATGAGGTGCGTGATATTGTATCATGATTCTCAAAGACATTTCTTCAATACACAATACGTATCGCAATATTCAGCAAGACAGTAGTGTTCCGTAAAAAAAGATCAAATGTTTGATGTGTTTTTAATGTCTGCAAAATATAAGTGTTTTAATTAAAAAGTAACGATGTATAAAAAAAAATTACAATTATGAAAAAATGTAATAGATTGTTAATAATTAAATGAATACAAAATCTGAAAAAAATTAAACTTGTGCAACTTTAAAGAAGAAAAAATATTTTTCAAATCAGCTGCTTCCAGTCGCTTTGTGATAATGAAACAAAAAGTAAAGATATTAAGATATCCATAATATCTCTGAAAATAGTATCATGACATAATTTATGATCTCGTTGTCTTGCCTGGCCGTACTGTTGAGTACAGAAAACAGCGGTTCCAATAAGTTTTATAAACTTATTCCTAAATCAAGTCTTTTTGCCAAACGCAAAATGCATGTTTTTCGATAGACTTTTAGTTGTAACAGCACAACTACAAGTAAAACATGGGATCTTAAACATTGTGTACTTATGCCTCTAATTATTGTACATGATTGCATTTCGTGTAATATTTTGGCAGCATTAATAACCATATACCTTTATGCAATGAACTAAAGGGATTAAAAGTGAAGGAAACGAATTCTGGGAAACTAGTGTGGATATATAGAGACTTCTGTGTGGTAGATCGGATTCTCCAGCAGCATTAACTTGTGTCCTAATGATGAGTCGTTAAGTTACTAATGGTCTGTGATGATAAAGAATTGAAACGTGACCAAAATGACAGTTTATTTTTGCCTTGTTTTTTTTGTTTAAACTGAACCCACTTTTTTGTGTCAGGTTCCTTCCACAGACAGGAATGCTCTGAGCTCTTTGTGGGGAAAACTGGCATCTGAGATCCTCATGCAGAACTGGGAGGCAGCCATGGAGGACCTGACCCGTCTCAGAGAGACCATCGACAACAATGTGAGTCTGCTGAAAGTGAGCTTGTTCAGGCCAGAGTACTTCATGGTGTGCTATATTTTACTATTAAAAATTCTATATGTAGTGATAGGGCTGCACAATGAATCATGTTTTTTGATCATTGTTACGGCCCAGTGCAGGTTAGGCCGCACAGAGTAACCAGCTCGGGATTCGATGCAAATTTGACCTTTAAATAAGGGAGGCCAGAAATAACAACACAACCAGGTTTGTGTTAAAAAGTTGTGGTATATTGTAACACAATTATATACAAACAACTATACAATGAACCAACACCAACAGACGTACCTTCAGGGTGGGCCAAGGCCAAAATAACAAACAAAAGGATTCTTTTGTTAGGCAGCTAGCTTACCTAAAAGGAAAATAAAGAAAATACAAGTAATTCCCTAACTTAACTACCTAAGCCAAAACCAGAGACAAAAGGACCCTCTCCCAAAAGAAATGGCAGCCACACCCCTACTGCCGGTGAACCAAGTGAACATATATACAGTGGTGAAGAATATACATAAACAAATACAGGGACAACCAAACTCAAAGTCAAAAACCAGAACAGCAGTCAGAATACAGAATTTGATAGCCACAAGGGCAAGCAACACGAAAAAAAACAATCTCCTAACAACAGATCATACGTCACCACCTCCAACATCCCACACCATTCTCACGCCTCTTCCTCTCTAAATATGGCCACCATTTATTGATGTCATCATGAGGCGAGAGCAAGGCAGGCTAGGGCAGGCTGGAAACTCTGGGAGGGAGTTCGGAATTCGAAACGCATTCAAATGGACGCACTGATAAGACCGATGTCTTTTGCGCTATCTACAATAAGGAATTTGCATACCATCGAATCAGTTCTAGCCTGAAATACCACCTGAACTCAAGGCATGTTTTAGTGAGCTCTACAGTTAGCACAATCCCTGGCTACTACAGTCAACACTCTTCTCCAAACCACAGAGCAGGCAGCACACAATGAGTAACTCTACATCGGGAAAAACTACCAAATGCAAGCGCTAAATGGATTACTATGGATGCCCTTAACGGCTATGCATTATTCATTGTTTTTTTCTTTCTTGTTTTCTCATGATCTCGACATAACAAAAGTTATTTTCTTGCGATCACGACTTCCTGCAGCATCATGGATGAACAGGTTCATTTTTACTTTGATCAGGGACTCGCTCAAGAAGAAATAGCTCTGTTTGTCAGCGATTGACAACTTCCACATTAGTGTCTGACGCTTTAGAAGGGGACACCCCTCTCTCTTAATGCCAAGTTGAAGTCCCTCTCTACAGCGAGTTATTATTCCATGTATGACGGCGATGGCGAAGACGCCAACATGCATGCAACACCAGTCCCATTCACAAGGTGCAAGATTTTCTCATGATAAAATGACCTCATGAGAAAACAAGAAAGAAAATAAATAAATAATGCATGGCCGCTTAGGGCCTCCGTAGGTTTCTGAGGATTGTAGGCCTGTTAATATAGTGGAAGACCAGGGGCTGATGGAAGCACTCCGAATTGCGTCCTCTGATACAACCTAAAGGTTTATATGTAATAAATTCTATGTTGAATCAACTAAAATAATATATTTCTTTCTAAAGATACTTTTTTGTAATATGTATTCAGTACTTTTCTCATCTAACACAATAATGACTTTAATTATCTTTTGGGGGTAATTTCTCAGCCAGAATTTATGTGCGGTTAAAACGGCACATCAAGTAATTAATTGGATTAAAATTTTTAATCGATTGACAGCCCTAATTTTAACACATGTTAATTCATATGCATTAAATCAATACAAGTAATATTGCTTATGGATGAATAATACATACGTTGGTTGTTAATAATGGTAGTTGCAGAAACACTTGTAATTTCATTATTCACCAAAATAATCACGATTGATTGATTGATTTATTTTTATAGTGCAGCCTTATTTGAGTTCTTTGCTAACCTGCTCTGTCAGCTATAATAATGATTAGGACACTAAGTCATGTAGTGCGCATTAATCCTATAAATCTGTGTGTTTCAGCAGGTTATTAGCTGAGCTCTGTGCGTTACGCGTCTATGTTACAGTGCGATCACTTTACAAACGCATCTGTATTACAGAGAGTTTTCACAGTGTACTGTGTGCGTGTAATGTGCATATACTTATTGTGTACGTTGCAGTCGGTGAGTTCTCCTCTCCAGTCCCTGCAGCAGAGGACGTGGCTCATTCACTGGTCTCTGTTTGTTTTCTTCAATCACCCCAAAGGCCGGGACAACATCATCGATCTGTTCCTGTACCAGCCTCAGTGAGTGCGCCTTCAGCAACGTGCTTGGAAACCATACTAGAGTAAATGCGCGGTTTTTAAGCGGTGAATAAAAAGCCGTTTGAAACGCAGGAATTTGGGAGGCAGCAGTGCATTTTAGCATGATGAGATGACAAGCTCAGACCCAACTTCAGCATGTCGGTATAATTTAAAGCGTACATCCAGCCTCTGTTTGTGCTCATCTTCTGGCTTTGTGCATATTTGAAAAATGCTCATTTGTGGGTAGATAAATGTTTGCGTGCGGAGGCGGGCCAAGCGCACATACTTTATACCCTCAGGGCTTCAGTTACGGAGTGTACATTGGTTCAATGCAGAGATTGTCAGCCACTGTGTGCTCCATCTATTCACGGAAAGATATTAGATATTTGCGTGGTGTACAATTCTCAGCATTGCCGTGGCACTGGAACAAGTGTGTATCATTTACAGCAGTTATAGTATTTAATAATCCCAGTCTCACAGCTCCAGCTCATACACTCATACCAGCGTAACACATTCCATTATTTCACTACTAGTTCAAGTATGTTATGAGTATTAATAGTGCACTGCATTTTATTGAAATTCATAGTGTTCTCTATATGTGTACACTTTTTAGTGGTTTAACACTCGATGGTGCACTGCAAGTGTTTCCAATTTTGCAAACAGTCTTAAAAAGTGCAATCTGATTTACTAACAGCGTTCATGAAGGATTCAATTTTTCAAACAAGCTTGATAACACATCATGAGCGCTTTACATATTTGCTTTCAGTGAATGTGTAATTTGGGGTGTTTCTGCCCGAATGGACAAATCACGATCCTAGACACCCGGAACATGCAGATTACATATCCAGGCTATTAGGTTTTTTTTTTTTTTTAATTCTCTGTTGCCCTGCTGTCAAGTAGGTTCAGTTGGTTGCAGATAAACCAGACATTAGCACTTGATTTATAATATTCCCCAGACTTGATTTCTAATATCCTTTATTTTTGAATCTCAGTAAATGGGTGCCTGTGCATTAGGCATAAGTTCAGAAAGACTTCTGCAGGTTGATGAGTAAAGCACACTGAGGTTTTCCAGCATGTGTCTGTAATACAGTGTAGTTCAGGGTGCTTACTGTTGGTTGTTGTTTTTTTTTGTTGTTGTTGTTTTGTTTTTGCAGGTATCTGAATGTTATACAGACCATGTGCCCACACATCTTGCGCTACCTAACCACAGCGGTCATCACTAATAAGGATGTGAGGAAGCGCAGGCAAGTCCTCAAAGACCTGGTCAAAGTTATTCAACAGGTGAGATACCATTCTATACACTAGAGCCTGAGGTAAAGCATGCATCTGTAGGCATAGTGCTACAAAACTTGTGAAAATAATTTAGGATTTTTTTTTGGTTTGTTTTTCTGGGCAGCTAAACAGAGTTTATTTTATATGGTTATCCAAGGCGTGAGGTTCATCCAGAGATCGTTCAAGTTCTATGTAGTGTGTTTTTCATTGTGCTCTCAGTAGAAAGAAAATCTATAGTAGTATAATACTGCAGGTTGATTAAATTGGCCATTGTAGTTTAATGATCCCTACAGACAGCCCATTAAGCCTCATGATGTATTGACATGCTACAACAATAGGATTGTAGCTGTATATTATAAATTAATGATCCATTTTTATGACACAAATATCCAGGTAGGGGTGTGTATATGTATGTGTGTGTATATGTGTGTGTGTGTATGTGTGTGTATGTGTGTGTATGTGTGTGTATGTGTGTGTATGTGTGTGTATGTGTGTGTGTATATATATATATATATATATATATATATATATATATAAATATATATAAAATAGAGATTTTTTCCCCTGTGTGATTTATTGCACTGCTCCATGTTTAAATTGCTGCATGTGGAAGTAGCTCCTGGTGAGCTGCCTGCTTCCATTCCTGAATAGTTGATGCTAGCTGTCACATTAGTGGAGGGATAATGCTAAGTTCTGTTTTTCTTTCTTGCCTCAGGAGTCTTACACATACAAGGATCCCATCACGGAGTTTGTGGAATGCCTGTATGTTAACTTTGACTTTGACAGCGCTCAGAAGAAACTCCGGGAGTGTGAGTCGGTAAGGCTCACTACTGTGTGTGTGTGTGTGTGTGTGTGTGTGTGTGTGTGTGTGTGTGTGTGTGTGTGTGTGTGTGTGTGGCTGGGCTAGACTTGTCATCTCTGGTAGTTGGAGCCAGATGGTGGCTTATGGCTTGTAATACATCCTGTTGCATTGAGCTCAAGGTCCTTTTATCCACTAGAGAACCCTGTCCTGTTTAATTTACTCCTTTTACTCAAAATGCCACTGTTGTCAGAACAAAGGCCTCCAAGCTTTTCCTCTGAACGACACGACTCTCAACTTTCAGTTTTTCAGAAAAGGATAATTCCACCCTGAAAGCCTTGCATATCGATAGTTATCATTAATTCATGTGACGTTCAGTTGTGTCCAATATTTATTTGATTAAGCTTCTTTTATTAACATGATCTATTTTCACTTGAAAACATGGATTCCTATGTTACCCACAATGCTATTCAACTACCTGCTTATAGTGGCTCCAGGGGAGCCATCATACTTGTCATCTCACTGATCACTATCTAGCCAAGCTGCGTTAGCTTAGGCGTTACCATGACTTTAAGCTCAAAAGAAGTCGGACTTTACTGTGATTGGCAGGACCCACAGCTAATCTGGAACGAGTGAGTTATCCACAGAGTCACGAATATTGGGACACGTCAGTACAGAATATTATGTTACTATACCAATGGTCTCATTGTTATTTAGGCATCCTAATTAGAGCATAGAATGTTGTTTGTGACACAGTCTTGAATTCTCATTGAATGTGTATTGCTGGTAGCTGCTAGGTCAACCCACGTGGTGACTAAGGACACACACAAGGCATGTTATAAGATGTGCTTCTGCAAGTCGCTTGCAATAGCATACAACCCCAATCCCAAAAAAAGTTGGGACAGTATGGGAAATTCTAATAAAAACAAAGAGGAATGATTTATAAATGTAGTTTGACTTGCATTTAAACAACAAAGGAATAAAGACAAGGTATTTGACATTTTACCTAATCAACTGCATAGTCTTTTGATGGTAAATGTTTATTGTGAAATTGATCCATGCTACTCGTTCCAAAAATGTTGGGACGGGGCAATTTAGCACTTATAGCTATGTGACGAGTTGAAATAAGAAGGTGATGTGAAACAGGTGAGACAGTCGTTTAATCAGAGAATATAAGGAGCCTCCAAAAAACCACTTCTGAATGTTCATGATCTCCGATCCCTCAGACGTCACTGTCTTAAAAACAGTCATGAGTCTGTAATAGAGATCCTGACATGGACTCGGGAATACTTTGGTAAACCTTTGTCTGTTAACACCATTCGCCGCTGCATCCACAGATGCAAGTTAGGGCTTTACTATGCAAAGCAGAAGCCATACATCAACACTGTCCAGAAGCTCCGCCCACTTTTCTGGGCTCGGTCTCATCTGAGATGGACAGTAAGACAGTGGAATCATGTTTTGTGGTCCGATGAGTCGACATTTCAAATCGTTTTTGGACAAAACAGCTGTTGTGTTTTCTGGGCCAAAGAGGAAAATTACCTTCCAAGCTGTTATCAGCGTCAGGTCCAAATGCCAGCGTCTGTCATGGTATGGGGGGTGTGTCCATGCACATGGGTAACTTGGACATCTGTGAGGGCAGCATTAATGTAGAAAGACATGTACACATTTTAGAGCAACATATGCTGCCATCCAGAGCAGGACAACGCCAAACCACATTCTGCACAGATTACAAGCGCATGCTTGCGTAAACAGAGAGTGCGGGTGCTAGCATGGCCTGCCTGCAGTCCTGACCTGTCTCCGATTGAGAATGTGTGGTGCATTATGAAGCACAAAATAAGGCAACGAAGGCCCTGTACAGTTGCGCAGCTGAAGAGGGATGTATGGGGGAAAATTCCCAAGTGTTATTAAAAGAAAAGCTGATGTTACACAGTGGTAAACAGTTGATGTCCCAACTTTTTTGGAGTGTGTTGCAGTTATCAGATATGAAATGGGTGTGTATTTTCAAAAATAAATTAAATTCACAAAGTAAAACATCAAATAATGTGTTTTCAATATAGTACAGGGTGAACTGAATTTTGAAATGACCTTTTTTTTTTTTTTTGTGCTTGTTTTTTTTCCCTCCATACTGTCCCAACTTTTTCGGAATTGGGGTTGTACATAGAGCCTCTTTAAATGCCATTGTACTGGCACTAACGGTTTCTTTCTGTGACATCAGAGAGTGGCACACTAACTGCTAACTTCTCACTCAAATAATGAAAAGCACATCACAGTTCTTTTAGTTTAAGCATATTTAATTCTTTTCAGAGTGGATCTTTCCTTTAATACAGAGTATAACTGAGACTATGGCATAAAATTATGGATATACTTATTTTATTACTCAGTGTTCATCATGAAATGATCACTAATGAGTTACTGAGGACAATTTAATATTTGCCACTGTTTCTTCTCCAGAATTGTGGCATGATTGGACTCCTGAAATGTGGCCATGATTAAAAAGAGCGCAATTAGGCTTCATTCTTCTGATTATGCTACACGAATACCAGCACTCGCTACCATTCCCTTTCATTGCTCTGCGTGCAGACTAATCATGTAGCCCACAGGATCTGCACCGAGACACAATGTGGCATGTAACAGTTCCGCACTCTGCCGATCTGTTTTCAACCCTGCACGATATTTTAGCGGATTTCTGCTGCAGAATACACACAAATAACGCGTGAGATTTCACTACTGTGAATTGGGTAGTAGGCCGAGTGTTAATTATTGACACGAGGATATTTAAAGACCCCTGGTTGAGGTAGTTTATAGCATTAATTAAAAATAATGGATAAATGATTTAATGTTTACTTCAGTTTGTTTACAGGTCCTTCTTAAGAATTCTAATTTGTAAAATGATTGTATTAAATTTACATGTTTTTTTATTTATAGTTACATTGTTAATGTGGTGTCATTTTGTTTTCTAATGTATGGAAAAAAAAAAAAAAGACTGCGTTTCACATAAACACACGAAGAGTATCAAGAGGTCACTCGCTTGGGGTGGGTGCTTGAGTTTATGACCAAAAGTGGCTGCAAAACAGCAAATGCGCTCAAGGTTAAAACATGCTCGCTAACAACTGTATGAATGTCGCCGCATAAAACTTTTTATGTAAAAAAAAAAAAATAAAAATAAAAACACCATGGCAATTGTGTGATTTGATATTGAGGTATTATGTAGTACATCGGTCCATCCAGGATGCTGCGATTTTTGTGATCACAGAAATGAACGCAGACTTGAGTAAACTCTGCAATATTCGGAGGAAATTACCGCAGATTTGGGCCAAGGTGCGTCACGTGACGTCCTCACAACGCACGCTCTGCCAGAGCCCTCTTCGATTCACGTGCGTCAAACATGAGTACAGCTACAAGGTCTCATTTACCAACAAACATCATCACTGCGAAAGGCCGTGCAAAATGTCTTAAAAAGCCGCCGCAAAATCGAGCATTTTTGTCCGCAGCAATCACAAAAAAACAACTGTGAAATTCTGTATGGACTGGTGTACAATTTCCGCTAAATAGTATTTCAAAGAATATTTTAATATTTTGTATGTCACCAAACCTGGACATTTGAAGTGGTATTAATTCTTAAACTGTTGCGTTTTATGTTCTGGTTAAGTGCAGACACAGACTCATGTCATATAGCTGGTTTTGTCTGCTTCCTTTTGTAGCCCCGTGCTTACAGATAATGTGTAATTTTTTTTTGGATTTGTCCTTAGGTACTAGTGAATGACTTTTTCCTGGTGGCTTGTCTGGAGGATTTTATCGAGAACGCTCGCCTGTTCATCTTCGAGACGTTTTGTCGGATCCATCAGTGCATCAGCATCAGGTACCAACTTTAAAGAGTAGCACACTAATCCTCTTAGCGCTGTAAATCGAGGTTAGCTTGGTGTGAACGTGCACTCTGCTGCCAAGATCATCGGGATTTCAGCCAAACCCTTAGGAGAGCGGATACAAATCACGGCAGGGTGTATTTTGGAGCGATAAAGATTGAGGCAAAACAAAAAAGAAGGGTACAGTACTTCTCAGTCCATGTGTGAAGGCATGGACGCCACGTCTACTCAGGTTTTGATACTTTTCCGTTTTGTTCTCTCACGTCACTGTGCTCACTGTAGCCTTTATTTTTACACTTGGTTATATTAATGTAATGTAGATGGCTTAATGGACATAATTCTTCAGGTTTAATGGATCTATTAATCAGAGTAGGCATGAACAATATTGATTTGACTTGAAATGGTTTGTGATTTATTGCTGTTTTTACATTTCCTCTGCTTTCCTTTCCTCTCTTTCTCTCTGCTCCTCGTGCTCTGCTCTGCTCTGCTCTGCTCTTCCACCCCATCTGCAGCATGTTGGCAGATAAGCTGAACATGACCCCCGAGGAAGCCGAGCGATGGATAGTAAATCTAATTCGCAACGCCAGGCTGGACGCTAAAATCGACTCCAAACTGGTAAGAAGCCCAGAGGCCCGATGCTTCACTTCCCATTAGTTCAGTCTGCCAGTGCCATGCAGTCTAGTGAAACCAATAAAGTGGCTGATGAGCCGTTAGATTTTATCAACAGCTTTTATTCCCTTATGCCTCTTCTGGGAAGCATCATGTGTGATTAGAAATTATTAGTGATGGGTAGAGAAAGTACCCATTACTAGTTTTCAGCCTTCATGCAAGTGAATCAGTGGTTTTTTTTGTTTTTTTTTTCTTCTTTCCAATAACACATTTCTGAGCTGCATGGTGGCTTAGTGAGTAGCACGTTTGCCTCGCACCTCCAAGGTTGTGGGTTTGAATTCTGAACCCCCGTGGTTTGGAGGTTTTCTCCAGTTACTGTGGTTTCCTCCGCCAATCCAAAGTTGTGTTGTAGGCTGATTGGCATTTCCAAATTGTCTGTACTGTGTGAACGTGTGTGCTTGTGCGCTGCGATCAGTTGGATCCCCGTCCCCTGCTCTGTGCCCCAAGTTCCCTGGGATTGGTTACAGCCCAAACCCCCCCCCCCCACACACACACACACACCCAACCCTGTGTAGGATAAGTGGTATGGGAAATGGATGAAAGCATGGAAATATGTTTGAATATTAACCCCCAACGTTTAAGAAGGCACTGTCAGGAACGATGTGTTATGATGTAAGTAATTTCCTAAACCTGCAGTTTCTATAGAACTTCTCATTTTGATTTCATAAGCTTAAAGTATTTATATTTATATATAAGATTGAAAGGCTAGACTATGACTAGGTACAGTTTCTGTTTTCATATCATTGGGTTTCATTCAGTGTTCTGAGCTTTTCCGTTTTTAATCAATATTCACTGCATTTTTATATTTATTTCCTGAATGATTTTTTTCCCCATCCTTGAATTTTTTCTGCATAATAAAAAATTGAGCTGCCTCTCTAAACATAAACTTGTTTATGAAACAGTTTTAAAACCAGCGTTACACCATTTTAACTTCCTTAAGTGAAAACTCCTGTCTACATCATTATCTAATGCATCTAGTAACCAGTTTAAACTGTCGTTGGCATCTGCAGGGTCATGTGGTGATGGGCAACAACGCCGTGTCCCCGTACCAGCAGGTCATCGAGAAGACTAAGAGCCTCTCGTTCCGCAGCCAGATGCTCGCCATGAACATCGAGAAGAAGCTCAGCCACAGCAACAGAAACGAGGTGCAGAATATAATTGAATGTTGCAGTAAACATGTCTTCTCTTAATTTGTTTTTATAGTATTTAAAGACTAATGCATGTTATGGAGTAGACATAATGTTGTTAAACAAAAATGATTCTAAGCTCCAGAAGAAACCAATAATTACATTTTCTTTACAGACACCGAACTGGGCTGCGCAGGACACCAGCTTATATTAGACCAGCGGGACATCCCCCATCCCCATCCCTATTCCCATAACACTCATCCAAGTGATGCACCTAGTATTTTAACTTTATCTCCAACTTCACTCCCAGTAACGAACCTTATGCTTTGATTAAATACTATACTTTGACAGAATTGCATTGTATTGTAACAATTACTGCACTGTTGCCTCCGTTCACTGCCAGTCAGTATCGATCACGTGTGAAATAAACACCTCCCAACTTTGTGAGCTTTTATATACATTTTATATTCCACACTGATGTTGACCTTATAGCATCCATGTAGGTGTTCTGATCACGGTTTCATGTCAGCAACTCATAAATTATACAAATATTTTCATTTATTTATTCATTGATTAAGGACTATTTCTTGATACTGAATGATTTCTGTGCTTGGGGCCAGTTAGTTTATTGAAGTGCGGAGTATCATTTGGTGACTCAGCTAAGAATTAATGACACAATTTTAGCTTGCAAGCAAAATATTTGGTAGATAGTATAATTTTCTTCAAATCTAAACAATGTCTAAAAAAAATTTAATTAGCCTAGAACAGGGGTTCCCAAACTTTTCCAGGGCAAGGCCCCCCAAATGGCATTAACATTTGACCGAGGCCCCCCTTTTGCAAGATGTCTTTAAAACACATTAAAAATACAGACTTCTGAATATATCCCCCTTTTTTTTATTAATAATTACATCTTTACATTACATTAGGAATTGAGTGTGTGTGTGTGTGTGTGTGTGTGTGTGTGTGTGTGTGTGTGTGTGTGGTTTCTGAGAGTGAGCATTTATTTTTCACACCAAATTGTTGAGGCCCCCTGGGCGCCCCCTGGTGGCCCCCACTTTGAAAACCACTGGCCTAGAATATTTGTACCTTTCTTTACATTTTGCTTTTTTCATTATTTAATCTTCAGTAACCTGATAAAAGGGTCTTGATAAATCCAAAGCATTCGGTGAAGCAGGAATACATCATTATGCCACCATTCACATTTGCATTATCACCTAGGGGCATTTAATCGTAGCCTTTCCGCCTGCTGGCTTGTTTTTGTGAGGTGGCAGAAAATCAAAGAACCCAGAGAAAACCCCCAGGGGGTTGCATGCAAAACTCTGCACATTACCCTGAGCTCATGATGAAGCCGAAGACCTTGGAGCTGTTAAGCAGCAATCAGTCCCTACAGGATTTCACTGGTTTTTGTTTTTTTTGTTTTTTTTTTGTGATTGTCGCGGCCAAAAATGCTTGATTTTGCTGTGTTTTATTTCAAAATTTGTGATGAAATGTTGCAAAGTTTTTTCTGTGGGAAACTACTTGAGTTAGCAAAATTGCAATTGCATGGTCTTTTGCAGTGATGTTTGTTTGTAAATGAGACCTTTTAGCTTAACTCATGTTCGATGCACGTGAATTGAAGCTGGCTTTCGCTGAATGTTTGTTGAATCTGCAGTAAATTAGAAAAATTCCAAGCTCTGCTTTTGTGTTAATTTCTGCGATCACACAAATCCTGGAGGGCCTGAGCATTGCTACTCGATAACTTTGCTGGTAAAAAACAAAAAAACATACTCTTTGATGAGTATGATTCTGAGTATAAGATTGAGTACATCTGCGGCATGCACCAGGAAGTAATTCCTCAGTTCAAATTTAAATTTGCATCTTTTTCCTTATTATGGCACATGTACTCTATCAGGCAAGGCATACTTTCCTAAAAATCTATCTTCTGGCTCAGTAACAGCGTTAGTAAATTGTACTCAAAAATGTACTAATTGAATTGGAACTATAACCTTATTCAAATCACTTGAGAGAGAAATTCAGGATCAGTGTGATGTTTACATGGAGTGAAAGCGAGCTATGTGCTCTGCAAGAAAGAAACTCCATCTTCCATGTAGCCACTACTGCAGTTTCTAGCTCTTCACTGAGTTTTGTCTGTTGTTACAGGTAGCACCGTCATACAGTGTCACAGTTTGTGATTATGTAGGTATAAAAATGCAACATGCTGAACTGGTGGCTATAAGCTTCCCTTTTGTTGTCCTCCTAACTCCATTGCAAATCTGAAAACAAACTTCAGACATCAGCCATGTCTTGGATGATTGACTGTTTGTGATAAGGGCAAATTAGATTTTTGGCTCAACTGTTTCTTTAAAATTGGAATTACTTGTGCTTTAGTACTGAAGGGTCTCTGGATTGATCCTGAGTTCGGGTTACTGTTTGTGTAGAGTTTATGTGCATGTTCTCCTCTGTATCTGTGTAGGTTTCCTCCCACCTCCCAAAAACATGCCATGTGCATTGACTACTCTAAAGTGCCCCTAGCCGTGTGTGTGCGCGCATGCGTGTGCAGGCACATGGCGTGCTGCAATGCACTGCTGTCCCATCCAGGGTGTATAACAACTTCATGCTCAGTGTTCCCGGGATAAACTCTGGATCCACCACAACCCTGACCAAAATGAGCAGTTACTGAAGATAAATTTAGTATAATTTAGAACTTGCTGCTTTACTGGGCCTGGTTAGGAAAATGTATGGGTGTAGTATTTCCACTAGGTGGCAGCAGTGTCCATCTTATTTTCGTATAAAAATTTTATACTTCCAAATTTTATTTATTTATTTATTTTATTTATTTATTACTTTTTTTTTCTTTCTTACTCTTGATTAGCTTGACTTTAAATGCATGGAACACCACAATCTGATGGGTATTCCTGTTAAATAGAGAACACTCATTTTGTTTGGAGTGTAATTAAGAGGTAGTAGCTTGGAAACATTGTTTACTCTTGTATTAAAAAAAAAAAAACAAGTTTTATTTTTAACTTTAGGTGATAAAACCAGGTGCTGGTGTACCTGCAGGAATAGCATGCGGAAGAACATGTTCAGAAATTCAACCTTCATTCATCTGAATGCAAATTTCCTGTCCTAATCTGATATCAGTACCACAATACGAAGATGATCCATCTGTTGCTGCGCTCCTGTGGTTTCAGCAATGATGGCAGTAATGATTTACACGCATGATCTTTTTATTTAAAAACAAACAAACAAGTATTCACAAAATCCTAGTTTTGGCTGCTGTACATGTCTCATAAGAACTTTATTGTTGTAAACATTCTAGTTGTGAATATTTCCAAACGTGCACCAACCTTTCAAAAACACTGGGCTGTTGGGTTATGGCCCATGTTAAAGCGCCTTACAATTAGCAGATAGGGTTCTGAGACCGAGGGAGAAAACATATGAGGGGGGGTGTGTGTGTGTGTGTGAGAGAGAGAGAGAGAGAGGAAGAGAGAGAGAGAGACAGGAGCCCGCGCGCTCCTGAGCCGGGGAACGGAACGCACGTGCCTGCGCGCGCTCACTCTCCCAGCAGAGCTGACGTGGGCTGTGGGCTCGATCTCGCACAGCTGTTGCGCATCTGGCTGTGCCGATGTGTCACTGATCAGTAGCTTCACACAAAGACAAGCTAGAGATTAGCACTTGAGAATGAATGCGTTACATGACTGGGTCCTGGCGTACCCGGCTCCGGCCCGGCTGGTCTGGGTTCTGGCTCTGGTTCTGGCCACTCTGCTAGTTTGGAGCTTGTTCTTCTGCTGCTGGGAGGCTCGCAGCTCTGTGTCTCCTCTGGAGAGATACCTCTCAGGTAAGAACTGCTTTCCTTCTTGCATCTGAAATCAGCTTTCCTTACTTTAAGCACATTTGAATCAGCTGATAAAACGCACAATGGAGCTTCAGTCCCTCGCCCTGTCGGCGCCCAGAGGAGAAATGACTCACAAAACACTGATCCTTTTTTTACATTTTTTTTAAGGGCATAATATAAGCTACTGCAGAAATAACTCAAAGTGGGAAGAGTTTCCGTTTCCATTCATCCAAAGTTGTGCCGGTTTCCAGGGTAATGTTTTCCATTTTCCGTAAAGAGCGGCTTGTTTATTGGCCTGGGCTGCACAATGTGGTCAGGTCTGTGCAGGCTGTTTATGTGCAGCTCCAGTCACATTATTTTTTGGTGTTGACATTTTTAGGGGGCGTTTTTCAAACCTTCAAATCACACACTACCATTCCCACCACTTCATTACAGGGTTCTAAAAAAAAAATACAAATCTGCTGACATGTTGAAAGCTTCGAAAAGGAAAAAAATCCACCCTGAATGACATGCATATCAGTATTTGATTTTGATTTATTTTAGGACTCAGCTTTCTTTTGTTTGGTTTCTTTGGTTTTCTCTCATCGATAGCCCATGTATCTGTTTCACTTTGGCTACCTGTTGTTAGTGGTATCACTATAATGATTTACACCTGGCTTCTGGTGCGGAAGAGCTTTAGGCCTTCAAACTCATCGAGCTCATCCGTACACCCTGCTCAAACAGATCAGCTTCCAAAAGCTTCAATTCTGTCACCATTAACATCATCATCATGCCTGCCATTTCATAGATTTCCAACTAGCAGAGTTGAGTCTCTGCTTTAACACAGCCTAACTGTCTTTTAACTGCATGGCATTTTGAAGCGTTGAATCCATCTTTAGTCATCACCAGTATCTCTTCGTTAATATAAACATTAAACATTGCTGGAAATTGGTGAGCAGCAGACAACAGGTACCTTCTCACAGGAATAACAAAAATACAGCAGCAACAAAAAATTAGCAGCAGAAGTAGCTGTCTTCACGAGTTTCTTTAGTCCAAACTGCACTTAAAAATGCATAATTGGGGGGAAAAACCCCCCCAAAGACATCATTATTTTTAGACTGTACAGGTATGAATGTAAAATGAAATAACATTTTAAAATGGTGGCCTGCAAATGTAATGTAATAAATGTAACTACGGTGCAGCTTGAAGTCATTTAAAGCAGGCATTTCCATGTCTGATCTGCAAAAAGTAAATATGTAGATATTTTGATCATCTTGAAGAATCTGATTATTAATGTTTATTAATAAGGGGCGCTCTGGAGAGTCTGCGTACTCTTTAAGAGCAGGCTGGAGATAGTGCATCAATTTAATCCTTTAATTTCTCGACGTGTTGCGTCTTCTAGGCTCTTATTTGCAATGGCATCAAGTTACAAGAATAAAAAAAAAAATCATAGTGTGAAGTAAACATTTTGGTTCAAATACAATGAAATATGTGCAATAGGCCGGTGTTCAATCAGTGTCCATTTTCAAGATCCTTTCACCTTTATGCAGCTATTTTATTAGGATGTAGCTCTTTGTATACTGAGTGCCTCCATATCAGTAGCGGATATTGAGATAAACCTTTATAACAAAAGCGTGTCTATTAAATGCAGGGCCTCTACAGGTGACAGGCCTTCACACGCCGAGTGTAGATGATGAATATTCTAAAGGAGATCCAGGTTGTTGCTGTGGGTCAGGAACAAGCCTGAGGCCCTTCCTCAAGCTGTACCAAAACAAGCCTGATCTCAGCAGCCTTCTTTGTTTACCTCTGTGCTCTGGTTGTATACGTTGGCCTCACAACTGTTGCTTCCCCTTCTTCCCTTTACCTCCAGGCAAATATAAGTTCTGTATTTCTGATCATGCTTGTGCTCTGAGCATTTGTATGTCTACACATTTGGTTATTTGAATTTCCCTTTTTTGATTCCAGCCATGAAGAAGAGCTCAAAGACGAAGCATCAAAGTCAGGTAACTCAAAAAATATAATAACTTTAAAGCTATAATTACACTTAGTGTTTTGTCTTTTCTCTGGAATGCATGTTTTTGTAGTGGGAGGCTTCTGGCAAATTATTATTATTATTATTATTATTATTATTATTATTATTATTATTTTGTGAGTGCAGGTATTTTGAACCACCTATTTTGCCTAGTTGTACATACAGCATTTAAATTCATAATGCACAGTCGATAGCAGCCTCTAGAGGCCAGTAATGAGCCATTGAATCAGTGAACTTTATTAACGAACTTAACGTATACATTGTTTACATCCAGGGAGTACTGGATTAATTATCGTAGATGGTTAAGTACAGTACACAAAGTTTGGACAAAAGTCCTTCATCAGTTGTTTATAAATACATTCATTATATAATTGATTATATCATTTTTATTTATTGTAATGCATACAAACACTGAACACACTGATACAGCTGTTAGCTTTTATGTACGTCTCATAAGTTTACATACCCCTGATAGAATCTGTAAGATTTTTATCTTTTTTTAAGACGTATTAGTGATCATACAAAACACATTTCTTTTATTTAGGAATAGTTCTCAGATGAAGCCACCACAGACATCTCCCTGTATTATTTTAATCATGATGATAATGGAAATTACACAAATGACCCTCGTTAAAACGTACCCTTTACATACCTTTGTGTTTTGAACCTGTTAATATTTACTCAAGGATATTGAGATCGCTGTGAAGTATAAGAATCTTCACCTGTCTTGTTGGATTGTAATCAGTGTATGTGCATGAACAGTCAATGTGTTTCTTAGTTATTATGGAAATCTTGTGCATTTAGTCTATGCCTGCATTGAATTTACTGGATACTAAAATATGGGGGAAATAAAAGAGCTGTAAGTGATCTGTAAGAGAAAGTAATTTAATTCTATAAATTAGGTTATAAAAAAAATTAGAACATGCAAAACAAAGCTATTCAAACAAATTGAAGATAAAGAAGTGGCTCGGTGGATACCAAGTCATGGCAGGATCAGGAAAGATTTCTGACACAACCACCAGCAACACTGTATGATATGCACAGAAAAACCCTCAAGCAACTTCTATACCAAAATACAGGCTTATCTGAAAAAAGTGGGGCGGCTGTTTTTGACTGTACAATAAGGAGATGCTTGAACAAAAATGGACTGCATGGAAGAGTTGACAGAAAAAAAAACCCTTTTTATGCTGCCACCATAAAGCTGCCTACTTGCAATATGCCAAACAGCATCTAGAGAAACCTCAAGACTTCTGGAATATAGTAATTTGGAGTGATGAGACAAAAAGTGAGCTTTATAGTAACAACCATAAATGTTATGTTTGGCTACTTCTTACAAATTCTGCCAAGGGTATGTAAACTTATGAGTAGAACTGTATTTATGAACACTAAAACCTATTATCTATTACCTACATTAAAAACAACACAAACATAATTAAGCCACTTTTATAAGGCAATCACTGCTGTGATAAGTAGTGATACATGACTGTATTCCCACTAACTGACCAAGTGTGCAAGATCGTGCCAGTACTCAGGAATGTTACACTCAGGAGTGATACACCGCTTTGTAATTTCTGCACAATGTCATGTAGGGAATTGAAGTTACATAAGCAAAACTCACCCTAGATCAGTCTATATCAGCTTCCATGTTCCCTGAGCAGTAGTTAATGGATGTTAATGATTTTCTAGGTCTCTGCATTGAAGGTCATTGCAGAAAAGGCTTTTTAAATGATTATACAGTGAGGTCCAAATTCTGAGACCAAGTTGAAAATCTTGGATTTTTAAAAAATTTAATTATTTAAAATTGGAAATAAGCAGAAGGTTTTAGAATTTTTTAAAAATATTTAATACAAAGAATGTGAATGTTCAATGTCTGGAATATTCATATGAAAGGTTCTGCACTATTTCTAGGTCCCTATACAAATGTAAGCAAATTTGAGATATTGACCATAACTTTATACAAAAGATCAGCTTCTCCTCATGCCTAATCTCTTGTAATGACGCATGTGTTCAGATGATCCTCTGATGGATTTGATCTAAAATGGGTCATACACTTGTGGAGTTCATATCAGCTCGAGTGCACACTGTCATTGAAGCAAAAAGGGGACGTACCAAATACTGAGAACCACTGAATTTCATGCATTTATATATATATATATATATATATATATATATATATATATATATATATTACAATATATAATTTCAGAAATTCTACTTTTCACTTAAGTTGTTGTCAGTAATATCATTTGTAATGAAATCTGTAGTATTAAATTAGAAAAGAATGCAAAATGAATTTTCACTAGTGCTCTCAGACCTTTGGACCCCACTGTAAAAAGAATCTTTGTTTAAGGGTGGCGCAAAGTTTCGCATGTTCTCCCTATGTCCATGGTGGTTTCCTCCATGTTCTCTGGTTTCCTTCTACTGTCCCAAAATATGCCAGTAGGTGGATTGACTACTCTACATTGCTCCTTGGTGTGAATGTACATGATACATGGTGCCTTGAAATGGACTGGCATCTCATCCAGGGTGTAATCCCATAATATACCCAGCATTACCAGGATAGACGCCAAAGTAACCCTGACTAAGATAAAGTGTTTTTTTTTTTTTTGTTTGGTTGTTTTTTTTTTGCTACTGAATATGAATGAATGATGTTCCAATATAAATATACAATCTTGCATGCAGATTTTCTGTCTGATGTAGCAATGAAAAGAGCCAAGCTTTATTTTTTACCTGACAACCCCAATCATAGTCACTGGCCATCTAACAACAAGCCCTTTGTGTGATCTTGGAAGTAGGCAGCAGAAAAGCACCCACACAATTCATTGCTAAAACCTCTTTGTGGTTAACTCAGTGTTGCCCTTGTGCTGTACGGTGACTCGCACTCAGCTCAAACAGTTTAGCGGAGTGATTTTGCAGAAAAAAAACTTTGTTTCTTTGCAAGTGGAATGAATACCTTGTTTTCATTCTTCTTCCAGCGGAAGAAGAAGCAGAAGGAGAGAAGTGTCACCTCAGCTTTGGTTAATGATGGGATTGTTGGAGTGATCACGCTGGCAACTCCTCCAAATCAGGAGAAACAGATGGAATTGAAAGGGGAGAAGAAAGAGAAGAAGCAGAAAGGACTGAAAGACTTAAAAGAGGAGAGGCAGAAGGCAGTGAAGGAGGAGAAGCAGAAGGCGGTGAAGGAGGAGAAGCAGAAGGCGGAGAAGCAGAAAGCGGTGAAGGAGGAGAAGCAGAAGGCCGTGAAGGAGGAGAAGCAGAAGGCCGTGAAGGAGGAGAAGCAGAAAGAGCTGAAGGAGGAGAAGCAGAAGGTGGTGAAGGAGGAGAAGCAGAAAGCGGTGAAGGAGGAGAAGCAGAAGGCGGTGAAGGAGGAGAAGCAGAAAGAGCTGAAGGAGGAGAAGCAGAAGGTGGTGAAGGAGGAGAAGCAGAAAGAGCTGAAGGAGGAGAAGCAGAAAGCGGTGAAGGAGGAGAAGCAGAAGGCGGTGAAGGAGGAGAAGCAGAAGGCGGTGAAGGAGGAGAAGCCGAAGGCGGTGAAGGAGGAGAAGCCGAAGGCGGTGAAGGAGGAGAAGCCGAAGGCGGTGAAGGAGGAGAAGCAGAAGGCGGTGAAGGAGGAGAAGCAGAAAGCGGTGAAGGAGGAGAAGCAGAAGGTGGTGAAGGAGGAGAAGCAGAAAGAGCTGAAGGAGGAGAAGCAGAAGGCGGTGAAGGAGGAGAAGCAGAAGGCGGTGAAGGAGGAGAAGCAGAAGGCGGTGAAGGAGGAGAAGCAGAAGGTGATGAATGAGGAGAAGGTGGAAAAACAGGGGGAGCAAGAAAACCCTACCACAGTAAGGAAGAGGAACAAACGCCGCCTGAAGGTCACCATTGCACCTGAGGCTATAACCTTTGAATCTCCAGAGGAGGTGAGTCTCCTCTCACCTCTACTTAGCAAACTAAATGTATCTTACCTAATTACTTTAACTTCATCCTTTTTATGTTTCTATACATTCATTTACACTATGCTGCAAGCAGAATATAAATAACCGAACCTGTCATACTGCTGATACATGACACTGTATAAAAAATGTTTTTGACAAGCGGTCACAACTTTAAAGGTGCAGTTTATCATTTTTACAACTGTTTCTATACCTTTAATAATCATTTAACAACATGAGCTCAAAGATATGTTGTGGGTCGACTTGTTAGCTTCGTTTCAGGATTCTTCTTATAGCTTTCTGGCCCAGAAATTAGGACGGCCCCAAGAAAGCAGAGCTGCTCAGATCTTTTCCTAAAAGAGTAACCATAGCTTCAGCAGAGGCGGTGGGGTGAGACTGGAAAGGGAAGGCTTGAACTTTGCATTTATAGTTTGCCTCACTATAGCAGGGGGCTCTGAAAATGACAAACTGCCTCTTTAAGACCTGAAGTGAAAATGCTGATTGCTTGCAGTGATAAACACATAATCTAGGATCTGTAACAGCTGTTCTAACCAATGTATACTTAGTTTGCTCAATTTCATGTTCAAACTAATCCTTTTTCTGCCATCAGTTTGTATTGTTATATTGAGTGCCCTTCTTGTACTACAGCTGAAACTGCCTTTGCCCTTCCTTAATAATTGAATGGGAATGTAATCTGGGATGTATTTTTAATTATCTAGCAGTGCATCAGATTTGTCAGTGACGAAATCAAACTCTGTAAATTCAGCTGTATCTTAATACAAGGAGGCACAGCTTGATATAGGGAATCAGTTTTTTGAAGTTGGCACCAAGACTGGCACTAAAGCTGGATGGTATGCACAGTTGGCTCACACCCCTCCTCCTGTTAAGCCCATGCCTTCTTGTACCAAGTTATTTGTCTTCATTGAATGGTTTGTTAACCTCTTATACAAGATTTTCCCAGGCATAGACACTGACTAAAACATTATAGTGCACAGGGTTTTTTTTCTTCTTCTGTGTCATTCTAACTAAATTGATATTGAACATTGCAATATTTATAGAATATCTTTTAAGTATCGTGGTGAAAAAAGAACCCTTTTCACTCCCAAAAGTCTGGATTGAATTTCTAGAAATCTGGCAAGTATAGGTCTACATGAAACAAAAAGTTTGGTATTTATGTATATATATATATATATATCACATAAATATGCTAATGGACCCTTTCAACACTAAATATCTGTTTTATTGTGAAAATTTCAGGGGGTTGTTCATGAGATTTCAAAAATATGTCATTCTTCTGATGAGTCTAATCCAGGCCAGTCACTATCCATGTCATGTTTTAAAGGAGCAGTTTATATATATATATATATATTTAAATATAACCCTCTGCTGCCTGTGAGATGAATTATAATTGTACTGAGAGCATTAATAAGTCTTCCCCTTCAGTCTGCCATATACTCAAAATAACAAGGAGTTGTAAATTTAAACATGTCTCCCCTTTAATGTGAGCTGATGTCATGATATCAAACAGAAAAAAATGAACCAGTTGCAGAGGTGGCAAGGTCTCGGAGCAGAAGATATACTTCTCAAATTCAAATCACTGATTTCTTGCTGTTTTTTTTTTGCTCAAAAGATGTATTTTGAAATGAGATGTGCTTTGAAATACCTTTTTTGTTTAGTGTGCTGTAGACAGCTTTTACAGGGTGTGTAAAAAGTCAGGAGCCAATGAGAATATGCTGAGCAAATATGTTGATCTGAATATGTTGAGCAAAATCCTCACAAACATGACACAGCGGCTGAGAAAATGCGCGGAGCATAAGGGTGAACATGTAGAGCGTGTTGTAAATAATAAGTACAACATTAAGTATCTGTAGTTTTACTACATGGTTTTCAGTAGTTCCTGATTCTTTTGATTGTGATTCTTTTAGATTACGTGGATCATATGGAAGTCCTTGTGAATGAATTGTTACCAGTGTTCGAATTGAGGGAGGGCTGGGGGGTCCCGGATAATAAGAATTAATAAGCACTAAGGGACTTAATAAGCACCCAGTCTTCCAAACAGTTCAGTTAAATTCAGTTTTATTTGTATAGCACTTTTTACAACGGTCATTGTCTCAAAGCAGCTTTACAGAAAAATATAAACACAGGATACAGATTTTAAGTGTGTGGATTTATCCCAATTGAGCGAGCCGGTGGCGACGGTGGCAAAGAAAAACTCCCTGAGATGATATGAGGAAGAAACATTGAGAGGAACCGGACTCAGAAGGAAACCCATCCTCATCTGGGTAACAACGGATAGTGTAAAAGCAAAGGAAAGTTAATTTTTATATGAAGTCTGTTTGTTGAACTAGTCCACTGTTCAAAGGAGACCCGAGTGCAAAACTGCATGTGGTAATTGCAGTCCCAGGGCCATAGTAGCAACCGTAGTCCCAGCAACCACAGCGAGAATGTCCATGTGGAATTGGAGTTGATGAGAGCTCCATCCAGAGGTAGGGCATCCGAATGGATCAGGCAGGTCCAGAGGAAAGAAAGATAAGATAGGGTGATGTGGTCATACTTTCTGGTTCTAGTAAGGACTCTTGCAGCTCCACTTATGACTCCACAGAACATTCTCCCAAAAGGTTTGAGGATCATCAAGGTGTGTTTTGGCAAAATTCAGACGCGCTTTAATGTTGTTCTGGGTTAGCAGTGGTTTTCACCTCTTCCATGGATGCCATTTTTGCCCAGTGTCTTTCTGATAGTGGAGTCATGAACAGTGACCTTTACTGATGCAAGAGAGGCCTGTAGGTCCTATTTGGCTCTTGGCTCTCTCAGTGACTTGCTGGGTGAGTCGTCGCTTTGCTCTTGGAGGAATTTTGGAAGGTTCACTTCTGGGAAGGCTCACTACTGTGCTGAGTTTTTCCATTTGGAGATAACGGCTCTCACTGTGGTTCTTTTCTAGTCCCAGATCCTTTGAAATAGCTTTGTAACCCTTCCCAGACTGATGTACTTCAATCATCTTCTTCCTCATATTTCTGAAATTTCTTTCAACTTCAGCACAGTGTGTACTGGGTAAGACCTTTTAACCAACTCCATGCTGTTGAAAAAGTTCTATTTAAGTGTTGATGTGATTGAACAGGGTTTGCAGTAATCAGGTCTGGTTGTGTCTAGTCCAGCTGAACCACATTATGAATGCAGTTTCATAGATTTGGGGAATTAGTAACTACGGGGGCAAATATATTTTCACACAGGCCCAGTTGATACTGGATAACTTTTGCTTCAATAAGTAACATTATTATTATTAAGAAAACCCTGTATTTTGTGTTTACTCAGGTTGCCTTTGTTTAATCTTAGATTTTGTTTTAATTTCTGAAACAATTTAGTATGAAATGTCCACAAAAACAGACGATATCAGGATGGGCCAAATACTTTTTCACAGCACTGTAGGTGGAAGTACTGACCGTGTACCTACAGTGCTGTTATAGAAAATGTATCAACACCTCCTGACCAATCATCTTTGAGAATTCAACGGTGCCATACACTGTAAAACCGGATAAGTTCATTTAACTCAAAAAAAAAAAAATTGAGGAAACTAATTACCTCAAAAAGTTTAAGTTGATAAATCAATTTCTTCAAGCTAAATACACTTAAATATAACAAAAATTGAACTCAAACTTGTTATATTGAAGTGTATTTGGCTTAAAGAAGCCAAAGTGAGGTATTTTTTTTATTTATTTAAATGAACTCTCCGGTTTTACAGTGTAGTGTTTATTATTATTATTATTATTATTATTATTATTATTATTATTATATGTCTAGAGAAAAGTGTTGAAAATGACAAACTACCCCTTTTAATATATTGCAAATCATGTCCTTATCCCATATCTAGCAAATGACCTGTAATTTTGTCCAAATTATGCAAGAAGCCATGCAGTTGCAGCTTTGCCGGACAGGGAATAGGAATTTTGACGCAGTGCGCAGGGTTATAGTGAGTAAGGGTCATCAGCGTGCAGTTTATCAGACAGAGACTCTATTGCTTCAGTGTCGTGTAACTGACTGCCTCATTGTGCAGTGTATAATAGCTGAAGTAGTGCGCTCCACTGTCTAGCATTTCCATCCCGGTGAATAGAGACAGAGCCTGGTGTAAATCATGCGTCCTGCTCTAGGAGGTGATATCGCTATTGAGCGCGTCTACATCATCAGGAGCGCGTAATCCTCTCATCCCTGCTTCATTTACTGCCGTGATTCTCTGCTGAGCCATACAGAACCAGACGCAGCGGATTCGCACCTATCAAACAACTTCCGGTAAATCTTTGATTACAGACATTTGATTAGGCGGCGCACAGTGATGAATGGTGCTCAAGTAGAAAACGGGATGCATGCTATTTATAGACCACGTCCTAAATTGTAAATGTAGTACTAGGTATTCCAAAATAGCATACTGTAACCTGTGCATGTCAAAATAGTCGCTGCTATTCCAGTAGTGCGGGTCGGACGCGGTTCAGGACGCAGCCTCACCTGATCTTTATTAAGTTTGACAGCATGATGTTGGGGTTTGATGCTTTAAGGTGTCACTGTGACAGATTTAGAGGTTATAGATCAAGCTAAATTGGAAGTCCGTGGCTGAAGGTGGACAGCCAGGGTGAAGGTTTAACGCTGTTTCTCCGTTTGAACGCGGGAACGCGCCTGGGTTTTGCTGCATCACTGCACGTGCGCGTTATGATGGCCCTAATTTTTGCGCAGTGTAGCCTACCCAAAGGGCTGTGCGTGATGACTTAGTGTTAATAATAGTGTAATAATAGCCTCGGTCACTCCTGACGGGCCATTTACAGTTTACACTTTACAATTTAGAAACAGCTGACAGATGCCTCAAATTGATATTCAGTGTCTATCAATCACGATTTTATTATTTCCAAATAGCGTAGCTATAGCCTAATGTAGCAGTATGGGCTTGTCTAGGAGCTCGTTATTTCTGTAGCTATCAAATTCTACAGTGAAGTTTTAACCGCCTTCGTTAGACCAAGATGAGTTGCGTCAGACCACGTGACAGCCTTGAATCGTCACAACACTCACCTGAAGCAAACCCTGATTGGTTCGGATGCTCAGCATCTGGTGCTCATTTGCATATTGCGACCTTCAGCAGTAATGGACAACATTGCAATAACAAGAAAAATGGCAAATAAATAAATAAACAAACAGCTAAAGGCCCACCTCTTCCGTGAGCACTTAACTAACCCCTAAAATGTCAACCCCTGCATTATTATAAAAAAAACAAACAAACAAACAAAAAACAACAGCTTACTCTGGCTCTTACACCTCGACTCTGCACACTTTGCTTCTCTAGGATTAAAGATCTTGTATAGTAGCACTACTTGTATTGTTCTCCGCTTCATATTTCACTTCGCTTGTATTTCCTCATTTTGTAAGTCGCGTTGGATAAAAGCGTCTGCTAAATGAATAAATGTAAATGTGAATAAAAATCCTGCAATAGTCAATTCATCAATAGATAACTGCATATAAACCCTGACAGGTGTGCTTTTATAAGGAAAATAATCAGTGATGGGGCTGTGTGAAGCAGAGTTACTGTTACCACCTTGAAGCTGAATATTTTCCACAGCACATCCTGAAGGGGTTTATTCTTCTTATATCACAGCAATTTGTCAACGCTGACAATTTTTGTCATGCAAAAACATATGTCATGCCTACATGTTATCGACTTATAGTCAGGTTTAATGTGTAATGTGTAATATCCACGAAACAAGCTCTTGATATGACTTGCATTATAACAGCTATAAAGACTTGTACCTTCACCAGCTGAAAAGACTGAATAAATGCAGCTTATCATGTTAACGTGAAACAGCAAAAAAACAAACAAACAAAAACAGCAAACTGTGTTCCTGTGTCTGAAAACTTAAAAATCCAGCTTTACCTCAGACGCTTGCAACGTGATGACATTGGAGACTTCTTCACCAAAATGCTAAATAAATGTCACTTAGAGAAAACTTTACCATGTGAACAATTACACACTTTTTTTTGTTTGTTTATATAGAGTGTCCTATATACAAGTGCCTCTTTAGTTGTTACTAAGGAAATGATTACATTAAAACAAGAGTATTAATATAAACCTTAATTCATATATATTATTAATATATGCCCTGGCTGTGCTGTGGTAGAAACTTAATCAACACTTTCTGACCATTCAGAGTTCAGCATTCAGCAGCGTTGACCAATTCAGGTTGATCAGTGACAGCATATTTAAAGTGAAATAATGTACGAAGTGGAAAATAATTTGAACTGAAAGCAGACATTTGTACCAAATGCATATCATTTCTCCTAACATTCATTTTAGGCATTCACTTACCGCTGCTAATTAGTGAATTACATAATTATAATATGTACGTGGTGTAAGCCACAGTTTGAAAGCCACACTGTCTCTCAGTCTGAGAGAAGTCACAGCGGAGAGCCTTGGTAGTAAAGCCTACAGTACCTCTTTCAGCAATTTCCATCTTTAATTTATTGTAGGAGTTACATAAGAGGGGGAAAAAAAAGACTTCCTCCCATGCCTCCATTTTCCCAGCTAATGGAAATATTACACTCAACTCCAGAATTATTGGCACCTTTTATGAAAATGAATATTGCATGCAATGAGTGATCTTTTCAGCCTGGTCGCTGTATAGTTTTATTTCAAAAAATGTTTCTTATATAGTGCGAGGTTTCAGAATTCTTGGCACCGCACCATCAATATTTGGTGAAGCCACCCATAGAGAGTTACTCATGTGCATGTTTACCGGCAGTATTTTAACTGCTACAGCGTGATAGTGGTCTTGTTATGTCCATTACCTGACTTGTACAAATCTGCAATCATGTGTCTGTTGGATCCAAGTTTTTGCATTCATTTGAAATGATATTTAAGTATTAATAACTTTGCTGCATTTGTTTTTGAGAGAAAATACTATTGAGAACCACTAAAGGTGAGTGGTTCTCTGATTATTCGAGTGGGAAATTTCTGTCATCATTTCTGCTCATTATTATGAAAGATGAAAATAATTTTGGAGGTGTGTCTACACAGTTGTGCTCAAACGTTTACATACCCCTTTGTAGAATCTGCAAAATCTTAATACTTTTAACAAAATAAGAGGGATCATAAAAATCCAGTGTTGTTTTTTTTTTAATTTAGTACTGTACTGGATAAGCTATTTCACATAACAGATGTTTACATATAGTCCACAAGACAAGGTAACGACAGACAGTATTAAGAATCAAGGGTGTGTAAACTTTTGAATGGGGTAATTTTTTTTTATAAATTCAGCTATTATCTTGTCTTGTGGACTATATGTAAACATCTGTTATGTGAAATAGCTTATTCAGGACAGTACTAAATAAAAAACAACACTGGATTTTTATGATCCCTATTATTTTGTTAAAAGTATTAAGATTTTGCAGATTCTACAATAAGGGTCTGTAAACTTTTTGGCACGATTGTATAACAACTTAAACTTATTATTTAATGACACGATAATATTTGTTCTTATAAAAATAGGACCATTCTGTTGTGCGTTTTGTAAG
The DNA here is from genome assembly GCF_023375685.1 of Ictalurus furcatus. Classification (NCBI taxonomy): domain Eukaryota; kingdom Metazoa; phylum Chordata; class Actinopteri; order Siluriformes; family Ictaluridae; genus Ictalurus; species Ictalurus furcatus. The sequence continues at coordinate 19,050,001 of NC_071278.1, forward strand.
AGTAAGTATTGCAGTAATAAGTGCAAAAGCAATAGTTTGCATTGCATTATCACAAATGAGTCAAATGAGACTTGATGGAAAAAAACAGTATTTGGTTGCACACAGTGATGATGAAGTATAATGCTCTGTAAATGAGCCTCTTATTTGGCTGTAGATTTTTAAACATTTATAACTGCTTTATAAGTGTTTCCTGAGTTTTTCAGCTTGGTTTTGCTGAGTCAGCTCACAGTAGCCCACAGAGAGCTGGCAGAACAGCTTGAGTGTGCCTTGGCATCGACTCTACTGTACAAGTCTCTGGAAATGTACTGGAGTGATGAACATCGTTCTTCCAATACATATTCCCCCTGATGCTTTGATGGTGATGGTGGAGAGTGCTGTCTAAACCTTTTCAGCAAAGATATTAAAAAAACATGAATACCGAAAAGTCTTAATCTGTTGTAACCTTGTTGCAGGCAATGTCTGTGACTCCTCGTCCACGTCTCCGGGAGAGGTCTGCATCAGAGGAGAGTAGAAGCGAGCTGTGCTCCTCAACCTTCCCTGGAGACACCCTGCCCTGGAATCTGGCCAAGCACCAGCGTGTCAAACGTTCTAAATCTGCATCCGGAGATGTTCTGGACCCTGCTGAGAGAGCGGTCATCCGCATCGCAGGTAAGAGGAGGTCTGAGTCAGGGTCATTTTGTGCACAGGGACATTCTCATGCTGGAACAGGTTTGTGCTCTTTAGTTCCAGTACAAGCAAATCTTAAGATACAAGCATTCATGAGTAAAATGTAAATATTTTATGTTTTATAACTGATGAAAAGAGCTGACCACAAATTCATCATTCCCAACCCTACATGACTAGCTAATTTGCTAAGCAATCAGTCATAAGGAAAACATTCTGCTAACTCAGACAAACCTAGAATTTGGTTTGCTGGTTCTCTAATCCTAATATCCAATTGGCACATTACCAACAGAAGCTAATTTTAAAAACCCTAACTAGCTAGCTAGCTAGCTAATTAACCAGTTAATTTACAAAACCTAACTAGCTAAATTACAGACCCAACTAGCTAATGTGTAATAAGTACTTTTATGGTCAAAATTAAAAATTAAGGAGTAAAATAATGTGCTTTCTCTCTTGTAAATTTATTTAAGTAATAGTACGAGTATTCAATTTTAAAAATACTTGAATAAAGTACAAATAATTCAAAATAGTTCTTGGGTACAGTAACAAATTACAGTTACTCCAGTGTTTTCCACCTCCGGATGCAGCTGTGGTGAAACTAACTGACAACAGAACTAACAACAACATGAAAGATTACAAATTTGTTACTGTAACGTTGCATAACTCACTGGTGGTGGTGGTGGTGGTGGTGGTAAAACACAACACTATTTCTATGAAATTCTGAAATTTCACAGTTCGCAAGGATTTTATCATAAACATCAATTTATACACCTGCTCTAATCTCTATGAGCCTGTATGTAATGATAAATGGTTTATAGTAAAGCTATTGACTGGAACAGTATTAAAACAGTGTAATTAAATTATTATATTAATTGACCACATGCCCAGTTTTATGTACTGATGCTAGACATTTCAAAATGGCCTTCATAACAGCTAGCATGAATGAGTCCTAAGGTTGCATGGCTGTGGGGTGACACTGTGTACCTAAAGCACACAATACTTGCATGATTCAGTATATAACATGTCCCATGTCAACATATTCAGTATTTTGTATGCACAGTGCACGCCATGGTGTAAAACCAAGTAGGCACTAGGGGTGTGTGCATGTGTTTACTGAGAATGTTTTCTTTGGTGTTGTGCCCAGCCTCTTGTTTGCCTAGAGGTGCTGTTCCCTGAGAGCTACTGACTGCTGTCTTTGTTTTTACATTTTCTTGAGGAGAGATTCAAAAGTCTTATGTATATGTATATGTAGCATTTACTTCCAAGAGAGTATGAAATCCCCAAGGTGCCACTGAAGAATCAGGATTATAATCAAAAGTACAATGTGTCCTTCATTAATAAATACAAAAATGTCATACTTGGAAAATTTCTGCGGTATAAGAGGAACAAAACACTGGTCAAAACAGCCCATCATACCATCCCAGTATTAATAAGTTTTCCTGTACCGGTATGCTGCTTTGTGTTTTATTCCTTACTTAGAATTCATGGTTTCTCCCACATAGGCTTTACTGTTTATTTACTGACACAACAGATCATGCCTGAACATAAGACACAAATTGTCCTAAAGCCTACCAACATCACTCATGTGTCATTTCACATAACTTGGCAACAGAAGCTCAATGAGATGTCTTGCTGAGTCTAGGAGGACATCGATTTTAGATCAGATGCCAAAAATGTAATTGATATTATCCTTGCTTATATCATCATAGTTTATATGAGCAATAGCTGAGGGCAGCTGGGGGGAAAAAAGAAAGGTGAAGCGGGAATACACCCTGGATGGGACGTCAGTCCATCACAGAGCACCACTCACACACCCACATCCCGTATTTGATATATTTTTATTTTATTTGAAATTTTTATGCCAGCATAAAGTGCAAGCTATGAACATTTATCTCAAAAATACCTTAAAATACATTTATATTTATAGCCATTGACAGTCTTTTTGTCATTTAATTGGATGTAATCAATATATGATATCTTAAATACATTGATTAAATGCCTAAAGTAGACCTGGGCAATATATCAGAATTACGACATGCCAGTGAACCTAATTTTTATTTTTTCCATACTGCCATGAATTAATTCCCCCCCCCCCCCCCCCACATACCTATGACTCCGATATCAATATCTTCATGCATTTTGGCACAGAGAGGTTCCACTCTGTGCCATCCCTCCCAAGCACAGTGGGTGAGCTCTTATCAACTGAAGCTGGCAGTGAAATTTTGAATGGTATGCTTTTCCTCACCTCTTTCTGGTGCTGTTACAGACAGACACTGAGTGGTTTCACCAACTCCTCCTTTTAACAGGCCGTCCTGTGGGAGATCTTGTACAAGCTGAATCTAGCAGTGAACCATTTCCTGCTGTTTTGGCGTGTTTGGTTTATATTATGTATTTATGTAATATCAATACTTGCGTACATATGAAAAATGTTGATTATTATTCTTGAAAAGGGAAGGTGCAATAGAATTTTCAAATGAATATTAAACAATGTAGAGTTCAGATTTATGATATTTAGGGCCATGTAAGTGCATAAATGTAACATTTATTATTGACTGATAGCAATACAGAATGCAAACAGCAGTCATTATTTCTCCTTACACAAAACTGCATGACTAAACATGCATAGACCTATAAATAACTGATTAGTTGTAATGACTGCTTTTTGTATGTTTTTAAGTATTTTAATACATATGAAATTATAGAACACGTAGAACCATGCCATTAATGACCTGTATGTAGAGTGTCGGTATAACAATCAAACTCCACAGGTTTCCTTGTGAGCTGCCGTAGTGGCCTCTTTAACGCAGCTGATTTGATCAGTAATATTAATGCAGGGAAAATACAAAAGTGTGAAAAGATGGGGAACTCCTGGACTATATTTGGAATACAATTGTTTAGACTAATTATTCTCAATAACTTCATGATTCATACTGTCATGCGGAAATTACTTTATTGTCCATGGCCCTGATCCATGCTTGATAAGCAATGAAAATTCAGATGTCTGATCAATTATTTATTCATTATTTACTCTCTGCCTGTTCTGTAACTTTCTATATCTTTATGTATATCTTAGGTCTTTTGTGAGTCTGTGATGGTGGTCTTAATAATGATGGAAATCATTTCAAATGTAGTCACAAAACTTTTCTCAGTAGCTAAGGCTTTTTCATGTCGCTTGTAAAATCTGTTGCTTGCAGTCACCACATGGGGTCAGTAGCTTAAACAACTGTGTCAACGGGCAGAAATGTGGTTTAGATTTAAACATTTAAAGTTTCCTGGCTTGTGCAGTAGCTGCTTTTCAGAGCTGCTCACACCGGGGCTTTTAAATCATCCTACCCTTTAAAGTCCAAGAGCACGTTTAGGGTTATTTTGAACTGGAGTAACTAATGAAGCATTTTAATTTGGATTTATTGCTGAAATTTGACTGCTGCTTGTGAAGAAAACCTTTTGCTTTTGAAGATTTTGAAGGCATTTGAATGAGACCATCTAAATGACCTGTTAATCCACTAGACCTTGAAAGGTGTGTAAATGTTTCACAGTTCAACCTTTTCGTGCACTTTCTTTTATTGCAGTGGCTTTCGGTTGAGTTTATAGCTTAAGCTATAGAGCACCTATATATATATATATATATATATATATATATATATATACCCTCTCAACTGCATTACAATAGTTGTACCATGGTAGAGATTAGCATCTCAGTGTTGAACACACTGAAGTACTTACATAGAGCTCCACCCCTTAGGTAAATATTTATTCCTTGTCCTTTAAAAAACTCGTCTTTAATTAAAAAAACAAAAAACAATAGCATCAATACATCCAAATACCAAGAACTTTTACAAATTTTAGTCATTTTACAATTTAGCTTACAAAACCAGTTATGATGTTTAACTTGGCGTGCCATGTCAGTTTTCCAAAGTCAAGTTTTCCAAAGCTACTACAACAACATTTCTCATCACTCTGCATTAAGGGAAAGCAACACTGCTGCCTAATAGCTGAAATGCTGAGCAGATTTGGCTCTAGGTGATTCCCAAGAGACTCTATAGGCCCTGAGTGGCTGAACACTGGCGTGTAGAATTGAATCCATTTTTGGATTCAGCCAAAAGCAGTTTGAACTGAATCTCTGAGTGATTAATAGCTCACATGGCTGTTTTTACTATGTACTTGGCGAGAATTCTGCGAAATGCTGAAACAAACAGATATATGAGGCATAAATAAGCTGTTTGGGAATGTTTAAATTACAAATCACATAAAGCTGCCAGATGGACAGGCTGGATTAGTTTATTTTTTCCAGAAGTCTAAAGTCCACTGCAAGATACATTTGCTAAGTCAACAGGAACAGAAACTATTGGATTGGGTGCCTATAACATTGATAGAGAATATCATGGTCATATAAATAATCTGAGGTTTCATGTGAGTGTAATGTGCATTGTTGTTAAATTGTGCTTTTTTCTGACCTCATTCACATAGAACGACTTTTTTATTTAAAGGTTTTAAAGGTGATGAGTCTTACAAGATTGGGGTTAATAGTGAATAGAGCGTTGTTAAGTAGCGTTGTGCACAGGACTGTGTTTTTCCCCACTCCTGCCTGCTCCCAAAGGAATTACCAATCACGATTGCTCCCACAGACACTCTTGATTCATCCTGCACAAAGTTTGACCAATCCCTCCCACTCCAACAAAAAGTTTGTCCAATCTTGCACATTCCCATAGAATGTTTGACCGGTCCCTCCCACTCCAGCAGGAAGTTTGACCAAACAACCCTGATCTCACAGAAAGTTTGACCAATCCCATCCACTCCAGCAGGAAGTTTGACCAATCCATCCTCCTTCCACAGACAGTTTCATCAATTCCACCCACTCCCGCAGGAAATGTAAACAATCTTCCAGATCCTGCTGAAAGTTTGAACAATCCTGGCCACTTTGATTTGTGGTTATTATTATGGTATAAACCTGCTTGTGGTATGTTATAAATAACTTAGTTGGTTTTCACTCACTCAATTTCAGTAATTGCCTTATTCCTGGCTAGGGTTTCTGTGGATTCAGAACCTATCCTGGGAACGCTGGGCGTGAGGCAGAAATACACCCTGAATGGGATGCCAGTGTATTGCAGGGCACCATGCACACACACAATCACACACTCATTCATACCTAGGGGCAATTTATCTTAGCCAGTCCACCTACTGGCATGCTTTTGGGATGTGGGAGGAAACTGAAGAACCCGGAGGAGACGCTTGTGGACAGGGGGAGAACATGCACAGAAACTCCACACAGATAGAAACCTGAGCTCAAAGTTGAACATAGGAGCCTGGAGCTGTGAAGTGGTAATGCTACCTGCTGCTCCACTTTTCTACCCAACATAGTTGGTTCTGTGTTCCAAAGTCTAAACAAATTAAACATGTAAACCTCAGTGACTGTAAATAGGATAAAGCAGTTACGAAGGATGTGTGAATAAATGCGGGAAATGCCTCAAACAGCATTTTGTCTCATGAGCATATCTGATTGTTTAAGAGTTCTGTGAGATCCCAGTCCAAAGGTACACCTCTAACGTTTAGTGACAAGAGCTCCCTTTCAGGAAATCTCAGTTCATGTGATTGATTTTTGTAAAATGTTGATGTCCACATGGACATTCTCGCTGTGGTTGCTGGGACTACGGTTGCTACTATGGCCCTGGGACTGCAATTACCACATGCAGTTTTGCACTCGGGTCTCCTCTGAACAGTGGACTAGTTCAACAAACAGACTTCATATAAAAACCATAATGAACTTTCCTTTGCTTTCACACTATCCGTTGTTACCCAGATGAGGACGGGTTCCCTTCTGAGTCCGTTTCCTCTCAAGGTTTCTTCATCTTAACATCTTAGGGAGTTTTTCCTTGCCACAATTGCCACCAGATTGCTCAACTGGGATAAATCCACACACTTAAAATCTGTATCCCGTGTTTATATATTTCTGTAAAGCTGCTTTGAGACAATGACTGTTGTAAAAAGCGCTATACAAATAAAATTGAATTGAAAGTTGATTGTCAGTTTTAATAGCAAAAAGAAAGATCAGATTTATAGAATTGAACCTCATTTTGGTGGCACAATGTATTGTTAATTCAGATTCAGTGCATCAAATTGAGATTCACCATGGTGAGACAGATCAAGATTCAAGACTCAAAGGTTTATTTGTCACCTGTGCATTCACAGGAGGTGCATTCCTTGAATGCAGATTCACTGAAATGGAAAAAATTAAAATGATTCTTGTTTGTGTTCCTGAAGTGCTCAGATGTTAATTTGAATCTGAATTTAGCAAACGAAATTGGCAGTGTTTGGAATGGAATTTTTTTTTAAAATGGCTTTTTATTTTACAATTGAATTTCAAGTGAACGTCAGTTTTTAAACAAACAAATAATTTTGTGTTAATAAGGTTTTATTTATTTATTTATTTATTTTTTACAAAAAAATTGCATGCATTTCTACATGAAGAATAATTTTGGAAAGAAGAATAATTTTGTTTGGAAATTTATCTGTAAGATAAATATCTGTAAGATTATAGATATATAATCTGTAAGATTTTATTTGAAATTAATCTTGCCTTTCTAGCAGAGTCTACCTGGTTTTGGGCTAAATATCCTGCGACTTAGTAGAATTTATGATGCCTATAGGCTCTTTTCAAGATCCCCTAGACCACTACCAGCAAAACAGCCCCAAATGGTCAGAAAACCACTGGTCAATGCATCTTTTTTTCTGGCAAATTTCCAACTGTTCATTATGGCCCTGATTGTGCTTTAGACTGCTCATGTATTTTTATATCCATTACCTGATTTTCACCTTTGAACAACCATCTGTTCCTTTTGTGTTGAAAGCTCCTTATGTTTAATTTTGGTAATGGATGATGACGGTAATTTACATGTGTGCAACCTCATGTTTATACCCCATTTGGTCCGAATGACAGCAACTGATAGTATAGTGTGACACACTTAATTCAAGTCATCATGGAAAATCTCTGTTAAGTTGTGGTCTTCCATGATCTATAGATTAGTTGAGCATTATTATTATTTTATATATATATATATATATTTATTTATTTCAAAATTGTATATTTTGTATATTTTAATAATACCTAAGGGGTGCCAATAATTTTTATGTGGGAAAATCCATGAAAAAAGAGAATTTTTGTTATGAGAATATGTTTAGAGAAAAGCAAGTATTTATAATATATGTTAATCATTGTGTGCATTTTATTATTATTATTATTATTATTTTTTAAATCTTATAATAATATTTTTTTGGCCTATATTAATGGAGGGTGCCAATACTTCTTTCATAGACTGTGTACCATTTGACAAGACTCTCTAGCATGTCTTTATTTATAAAGATTAATCTGTTGTGATCAGGTTAGTCACGTACTGAGTTTTTTGTGTTCTTGGGGTTAACATGGATTGAGGTTAGTATGCCTGCTTTCATACTGGCCTTGATAGAGCTGTTCTTAGAAATCAGCTTTCACTCTCATCTAGTGTGTGGGCCTTTAAAAGGAGGGTCTGTGTGTGTGTGTGTGTGTGTGTGTGTGTGTGTGTGTGTGTGTGTGTGTGTGTGGGTTGGTATTTCTCAAGCTTAGAAGGGGAGTGGTACTGGTGGTCTGGACTGGAAGCCAATGCTGTGAACAGCAACACACACATACACTCAGTGTTGAGTGAGTGCAGGGGGACATCATACACACGCACACGCACACACACACACACACACACACATACACTCCTCTGTATACAGCCCAGCTGACAGGGAGGGACGTCTGTCTGAGGAAGGACACAGAGAACAAGATTAAAGTAAAAGGAAGAAATTTGTGCTGACCTGACCTTAAGGCCATGTATAATCCAGCCGGCCTGTCTGGACATGTGGAGGAGCTGTGCTTTGTGCAAGCTTATGAGAACGTCAGAGAGAAATACAAAGGTACTAGAGCCTCTAACTTCTGTTATGGACTCCATGTGAGAGTACTCGGTTTGTGTGTGTGTTGTGTGTGTGTGTGTGTGTGTGTGTGTGTGAGTGCATACCTGTGGAAATGATATGACCCATAGCAGTCTGGTGATAAGTCGTTCCATATTGAATTGCACAGATGTGTAGGATAGCAAAGCTGCATGAAACACGTAAGCAATACTTTGCACCAAGTCACATGGTGTAATGAGTTGGATGTGCTTTTTTGAATACATTTTGGCAAACCTTCTGGTAGCCTTATGTTTTCTATTCTGGATGGCCACCATAATTGGCTAGGAGGTATGATTACAAACAGTTTTCTTGGCTTAGTACGTTATTGCTTTATTTTAATGTGTGTAATGTGCACATGACTTACTTTTTGTGCATGTGATTGGCTATATACATGATAAGCCTTAATAGTCTTGGGAAAGAAGTATTTATAAACATCTATATGACATCATTACTGAGTGTAAACAGTTTCTAAACTGTTTATGCGATCCTCACATTAGATCGTATTTTGAGCATCCATTCAAAACCTGTTTCCAGCATCAGAAAACAATAATTTAACAAAATGTGATAATATAGTGAGGTAATCAAACGGCAGCCATAAATGCACTGATTGAGTGTGTAAAAGAACTCAATTCATGCTAATCTCACTAATCTGATCATCTATAATGATATCATTACCCTTAAACTATCCATATAGTCAGTGTTGAGCCACCCTGTCCCATAATCCTGTTCCTGTCTGGAGCTTGGGGGCTAAGGAGGGATGACTATAAATACTGGCCCAATTTTTGATCACAGACAGGAACTCTACTCACCCAACCACTGTAATCTTATACACAGGAGCATTTTTAGCCATTACATTTAGCATAAGCTTTTAAGTACTAAATAATTGTACTAGTCAGTGTAGTTCTGATGTACAAGTTTTACATAGCTGAACAAGAACTGCTGTTCTAGGATCAAATCATAAGTGTAGTTACCTCAAAATCCAATTTCTGCTTCCAAAAGAATGGCCGATAAATACCCCATTGTGGTTTGCCTAGCATTGCCAACTTAATGTCTTTGTCGCTGGATTTGGTGATTTTATTTAAAACAGCGAAAAGCCTAGCAAATATATATTATATTATAAAAGGACCACCATCTCTGATTCACCACTGTTCCCAATGATCAACCATTGATCATTACTGTTCCCAACGACCAATCACTGATCACCTTTGTTCCCAAAGATCAATCAATGATCACCTTTGTTCCCAAAGATCAATCAATGATCACCTTTGTTCCCAAAGATCAATCAGTGATAACCACTCTACCCAAAGATCAATCAATGATCACCTTTGTTCCCAAAGATCAATCAGTGATAACCACTCTACCCAAAGACCAATCACTGATCACCAGTGTTGGTCCCACACATGGACTATTTCATTTTAAACGTTCTTGGCTGTGTTCACAAGTAATAAAAGATAGTTATTCCATCCAAAGCCATTTACCAACTTCTCTCTACCACTGCTTCATTTTGTCTGAGGTCTGGATAGAAATGATAGTATTTTGTACAAAGATAGAAAAAAAAAAAAGATGGTTTGGTGCTAATATCCAAATATGTAAATAGTTAGTTTGTGGTATCATGACCAAAAACTTCATCCTTCTTTAAGAAATAAGGTATAATCTATTATTATGCCACAAAATGGTTCAAATAATATACCAGATAGTCTATCACATCATCTTTTTGACATTTTAAACATGCATTAGCTAATATCCGCTGAATAGAGTTGGCAATACAGGGTGTTCTCAGCCCACTTTTAAAACCAAAGCTATGTCCTTGGATTAGCCGAGTGGAGACTGGTGGGAGAACTTGCACAAGTTGTACGTTGCACAAGTTGACTCCAGATTCATAGTTTCACTGCGTATACACATGTCTTCCTATTGAATGTTTAGACACAAAACAGGAATAAGATTGCATGATCTTATGCACACACATTCACATATGATGCCCTGTGATGGACTGCCATTCCATCCAGGGTGTATTCCCACCTAGCATCCAGTGTTCCCAGGATAGGCTCCAGATCCACTGTGTAAAGTGGTTACTGAAGATAAATGAATAAAAGCATTGAAAAGCTCTCCCTTACCAACTCCACCCCATCTGATGAAACTGCATGTGCCTTGTGCTTTTCAAGAAAATGAATCAGAGCTGAGTAGCTGCTAGCTGGGAGCGGAGCTAATTTCTGGGCCAAAAATGTAAATAGAAACCTGACACTAGAAACTAGGCAGATGCAGTGCAAAATTGTCAATCACAGTTTTTCTGGAATTGAAATTGAATTGATGATTGTAAATGATACATTTAAATAACACAAATTATGTACATTTGCTGCTGATTAATGTAATTGTTATATGCTTCAGTCTAAATAAGACCATCAAGCCTTAAGAGAGTCACATGGCCACTACATGAAACTGTCTTGCAAGCACTTTAAAGTGTCTGTCCTGAATCAACCTACCCCATATGTTCCTCATTAAGAGAGAAGGTGGCATAAAAGAAAACAACCAAACAGTTGTAACAGTGGATCAGCTCACAGATGCCTGAAGTATTTAATACATAGAATTTATTTATTCACAAAGACTTGTATAGTGCTCCACATAATCTAAACCTAATTATTAACAGTTTTTTTTTTGTTTTTTTTTTAAATGTGCATTTAATTAACAAAGAGAAATACACAGTTGTTAATTTGGTGAATCTTTCTGTAAGGAGAAAATACTTTTGTTTAACATTTTTGTGTAAGTTTTCCACCACAGTTAAGTATTCAGTACACAGGAGTTTGTGGCTTTCTGGTCTCTTGGTACCATCACAAGCTGCATTTTTTTTGTCTTATTAACTTCCTGAGAGAGAAGAGAAATGCTGGTGAAGGAATGACTGTTTATAGCTGCTGTAACTTAAGTGATAACGGGAACTAACTTGTTTTGCAGAACTTCCACAACATAAGATGTAACTATAAATTGATAAGAAGTATGACATGCCTTTCTGTAATAAATTGTTAAATAAATAAATAAATCTTTGCTGTTGTATAAGAGGAGTAAATGGGGAGGCGCTATTATTGGAAAATAATCAACAGTAACTCGTGTCTTCTCGGGCCACATCATTTTTTATAATAGCATGCCCTATAGTGTTTTTTTTTCTTTACTTATCACTGTGATGTTTATTGACTCTAACAAATACTATAGTTTGATCTATTACACTTAAGTGGATTTAACTGAAACAATCTGCTGCTTCTATTCCAACTAGTTTAAAAGTTTTGCACATCATCCTCTCAAATCACTAACTTTTATTACATAAACTGTTCGTACATCTAATCTGCATGGACATTTTCTACTGAGGACTCCCCATGCTCTCCAGATGGGCAGTGTCAGTTTTCATGAGCTCCTTTTGAAGATGCATGACCCCCCCTCACCAAACTCGCAATGCCTCTCAGTCCCACCACATCTGCTGTACTGAAAACAGGAGATGACCTCTGACCTCAACTTGCTCTGACCTGCCTATCTGTAGAATTGGAGGCATGGTATGCTCTCACAGAAGTCTATGTTCACTTACTAGTGTGAAATTGTTCAAATCTGTCAAATAGATGAGGTCACATCCAGTGTTATAACACTGCAGACTAAATAAGAGGGCATGTTACATCAGTTTGTGTTTTTGCAGTCATGCTTACAGCCGTGTTAGCTTTGACAGACAGATGGCCTTTAAGCACTTGATTGATCTTTTGTTTAGAGTTTTAAATACTTAAATGCTCTGTCTCTTACTCACACACACTTAATGCTTAATACTATACTCTAAGAAACCATCAGTTCCAGACTGCCACGCCTCACTTTCATAACTTTAATATTTCAGAATTCATAGACAAGGACATGGAGCACTGTTTTATTTATTTATTTATTTATTCAAATTAGATTCCATGAATTTCTCCATATTTTAAGATGGCTAACCAAGACAAGGCTTTACTATAATAAAGCCTTAAATAATAATATATATATAAAATATATGGCTGTTGCTACAGGTCAGAAACATGAATATTGACAAGTCTAACTTCAGCCAGCATGTGTAGATCAGACACAAGTGGTCAAATTGTCTGTGGTGTTCCTGTGACGCAGTTGAAATAAAATATTTAAATGTAATTTTTCCAATGTAATTTTTACTTTTGGGGATAAACAGACTGTCAAATGCTAGAACTTTACTTGTGGTTGAGATGCATGCAAAAGAGAAACATATTTCAGAAAGCCTATTGTTTTTGGAACTATTTATAGTTGAAAATGTCAAATGTAAAGGGTTTTCCCTGGCCACCATACATGTTATCATTGGTTTATAGTCAATCCAAGCATAAAATGTTGAGATGTCTTGCACAATGTTTTAGGACCAACAGTTCTTCTGTTTAAGAAAGCCATCCAATAGTGAGTTGAGTCAGATTAAGTCTCAGTCTGCTGTCTGGCTTAAGAACCCTTATACAAGGTAAAGACACAGGCCTATGTGCAGTAACGTTCACTAGCTAAGACTATAATAATACCCTGAAGCATTAGGGGTTGGCCAGTATTATGCCACCTATCTCCTCATCTTCACTACCAAATGTAAAGAAATGACATTTTTTGAAATTGTTTATACTTAAATGAATAAACTGTTAAACTCCATCATTTTATATCATTTTATGTCATGATTTCAATAGGGGGAGCTCCACTGCATCAAACATACAGTTATATGCTAATTTTATTAAACTTATTAAGGGTTTGCTACATATAAAACATGTCACACAAGGTTATCAGCCCAGTGAACATCAGGATCTCTAGCAGGGTTTCTGAGGAATGTGGAATAATTGTGTAAGAACATGATGGTAAAATATTCAAGGTTAGCATAATAAATCAGGTTCCCTCAATAAGCCCTCACTGGCTCGAGCTCGAGAGCAGTCCACTCCCTTCGTCCAGTGTGCCAGTGGAATTTGTTTCCTGAAATACTACCTCACATTTTAAGAACATCTTTGCGTTCCAGTTCATCCCAAAGGTGTTCAGTGGGGTTGAAGTCGGGGCTCTTTGATGGTCACTCATCTTCTTCCACTCCAACCTTGGCAAACCATGTCTTCATGGAGCTTGCTTTGTGCACAGTGGGATTGTCATGCTGGAACATGGGCTTATAATTCCAGTGAAGGGAAATTTTAATGCTACAGCATACAAAGACATCCAGTAGAATTGTGTGCTTTTAACTCTGTGGGGAAAAAAAAAACCATATATGGACGTGATGGTCAAGTGTCCAAAGTCACAGGAAATCGTTTTAAAATTTTCAATAGTCTACTTGAACTAACCGTGGATGCACGGTATTGGGATGAGTCGAAATGACAATGAACTCACCAGTCTTACACTGGAGGATGTAGCATAATTAAAGACAACATCCTAGTCATATAAAATCAGATTAGCTTCAGACAACTTTTCCTGGAAAATACTAATTATACTAAAAAATCTGTTCCTCCTTCTTCTTCTTCTTCTCCTTCTCCTTCTGCTCCTTCTTCTTCTCCTCCTCCTCCTCCTCCTTCTCATGTTGTAGTGTTGGCCTTTTCTGAGGGGTTGGACATTGCTGCACCATTAGACACTACATGAGTTTTGCCATGATCAGGACTTGTTTTTCTGACCTGCAGGAATTAATACAACTAAAATGATTTGGTGTAAAAATCATTAATAGAATTACCAATTAACATTGGACATTTTAAGTGATATAATGTCTTTAATTCAGATTGGGATGGAAAAGTGGGATTACTATATTACAAGGGAGATCATTCTCTCTTTCCCTTTCTTTCTCTTTTCACATATAAAATTTCACATATGCAAGATTCACTTTTTTTTTTATTCTGTCACAGTTTCCAACAGAATAGTCTATCATCCTTTCATTTAAAGCATTAAAATGTTTATGGATTTCCATTCATTCTCATATCGGACCATTGGAAGGACTGAAAATAAGTGTGACATGTGATATCATCCACCTTTTGACTGTTTTGAGGTGGAAAGGATATTTATTTATTTTTTCCTGTTTTTTTTTCATTAGCCATGCAGTGAGACAGACCTGATTTCTCATATTGCTTGTCTGGCACTGTGGTGTTGCCAGGTTTACAATGCATTCAGACGTTTGTGATTGCTGTCACTATGTCACTATGACACCACACATAGCTGTAACTCTTCATCTCTTTGACCATGATGTGGAACAGTAATCCGAGTTCCTCATACAAAGTACTTCATGACAAGAACACAGTCTCTAATAGCAGCTAAGTAAGTGGTAGGTCTGCACAAAAATAGAGCCTAAGATCAGCTTACAGAAACAGCCTGATTACAGAATTACAGTTGTTTAAATTGCAATCACAGTTCGCTTATTGTGGTAGGAAAAAACAACTTTCAGATTAGAAACAAGCGTAGTACAAAACCACAAACATTGTATCGCATAGCAGGATCTCACAGCACTGGATACGCTGCAGCTCAGACATGCAGATCTGCAATTTCTGACTCTAATATTGGCACGTAATGCCAGACTGATGCCAGGAATCCTGTGTCAAGTTCATGCGTGTGTTATTTTCATCCTTACGGATGGCTTACGGATTTCACCTACAATCACAGACTGCAGACTTTGGGTTCTCACAAAGAGAAAATTGAATACAGATTTGATCCCACATGAGTAGTGTTGATCTAGGACAAGTGCTGTGTGTGTATATTCGGATCAGCATGTATAAAACTTTAGTTATCTATTTACCTAGCACTGACAGTGAATATCTGTAAACATGTTATGAATATTCAGCTCAGAAATCCTGTCAGGATAGTACAAGTTAGCTAGCAGGGTAATGCTAGAAAAAAAATAATTACAGAGATAAAGTAGCCTTCATTAATTTCTTTCAAGCATCCTGATCCACTAGACATCTAAACACAATACACCTCATTAGATCATATTCCAGTGATCATATGTCTTAAAATATTTTTTATTTCTTATAAAACGTCAATTTAAGTACATCTCTGGTAGTAATGATTTAACATGGGCCTGGGTATCAGATTATCTGATGTACTAACATCTAATGTCTAGATTTAACAAAGATGATTAGTTTTCATAACCACTTCTGAATTTCATATATGGATGTCAGAATGAAATCACTGCTATGACAGATTTTGGTCTTCAGCTAGCTAACATGAACCAAACTGATAGGAATTCTGAAAGGATTTTATCATATGTATGAGTTTTAATAATCTTCTTTGCTAACAGTAGAATGCTGGCTAACACCAGCTAATATGGCAGGAATTTTGAAAAGATGGTTAGTCATGTTTATGAATATGAATACTCTTTGCTAATACCAGTTGTTTTAGTCCTATTCATAAATGTAAATATTCTTCACTCTTAGCATTAGACAGCTAGCTAGCATTAGCCAATCTAGCAGGATGTCTAAGAGGATTTTTAAAAGTCATATTTAAGTTAAATAACAAAATCCTTTCAGACTTAATGTCAGTTTGGCTCATGGCTTGGTTAGTTGGATCCCAAAATCTTAGATATTTCCTTCTTTGTACTACTTCTGACTTCCATTTATCGACTCAAAGACACTCTCACATTCCCATATATGGTCTAATTGACACACTCAAGCAAAGGAACTCTCATTTCATATCAAATATTAACATTAATGTCTTTCTATTCTGTAACAAAGCTGAAGTGGGTGGTGAAAACGCTCTATTGTAATTCATCAGACATTTTTTCACATTCTCATTCAAGAGGCAATTTAGAGCAATCAGTCCACCTAACCCTAACCTTAACCCTAACCCTAACCCTACATGTTGACATGTTTTTGAACAGTGGGAGGAAACCAGACAACCCTGAGGAAGACCAGGTGGATAAAGGGAGAACACCATGTTGTCCCATGAACATGAAAAATAAACTTAAATGACCAATTTTAGACAGTGACTTAAAATTCTCTTTAAACAATACATCAAATGTTGTGAGTCAACACACTGGTTATCTGTCTGGCAGAAAGACTGAAAGTTTTGTCTTCAACACACCTGCCCTTGTTTCAGATCATTGTTATTCATAAGCCTTACCTCCCATGATAAAATACTGATTGTGTCAGGAGGAGAAACTCGTCATTCTTTCTTTCTTTGAAGCTTGAAACTATGTTTTTTTTTTTTCTTTTGTTGTTCATAAAAATATTATTTCTCAAGTATTAGGAGGGCTGTATTCAAATACTGTCCTAAATACCAGGTTACTAATGTGTGCCCCAAACATAAATTGTATTTTATTGTTTTCATATCTAGATAACTTTAAAGAGAAAGTTTTGGCAGTACAAAGTTGCGTAGCGTTTCAGAAAACCTCCCGGCACGTCTTCAAAGTATCCGTAAGGAGGATGTTCTCTAGACAAATGAAAAATAACTTTATTAATGGTGATTAAATTCTGAAAGAGGCCTAAAGCCGCAGAGCAGTGCTTCAAACGGCCTGTGTCTGACTGTTCATATTAATGAGTCTCTAATAATAAAAAAGATTTCCTACATAAAGGGTTTCTAAGCTAGAGAATAATGCACATGCTGACTAAAATCAGCACTTCAGTCAGATTGTTTGTCTTTCAGTTACAAGGGCAGCTGAAGAGAAAAACACCAAGCAACCTTTACGTGATATTTATTTATTATGACAAAAAATAACATTGCTCAAATAATTAATGCTAGTTAAAAACCCTGATGGTATGCACAAACTAAAGCCATGAGTTAAAATTCACTAGATGATTTTTGAATAAATTATGCCACAAATTCTACTTTTAGTTTCATAAACTGAATGAGCGTTGTGTGATTTTATTTATGGAAAATGGCTTAGAATAAATGCCTGTTATTATGTATAAAATTTTAATTTTATTTAATTTATTTTTTTTGATATTACAGGTAAGTAGTTATTTATACTTTCCACAGTCACACTTTTCCTGTGGCTGAGTCTGAAATGGAGTTCTACTGGCCATGAAGTGCAATATGTAGATTGTATAGCACCATTATGCCATTCCCCATGAAGCAAGCATATATAGTGAATAAGAAGCTATTTGAAATTTAGCCTAACTGGATATTGGAGGGCATGAAAATTACTCATTTGTGAAGATGACTAAATTTGGCATGGATTCTGAATTGCCTAAGAAGTATAAAACCAAGCTAAATATCAGTGATACAAAACATTACAGTGGAAAATAAATGGAAGTGAGTCTGAAACATTAAAGTTTATGATATTGCAACTTTGCGATTTTAATCTTCTGTGTAGTGTAGCACTACTGCTAATGTATAAAGTATAACATTATAGGAAGTAATATTCCAATGCATTCACACATTTAATATTTAACTAATTGAAAATCAAAGGTGGTTTTTTTTTTTTTTTTTTTTTTTTTTTTTAAATACAGGAATTTGACATCCTACTAGCCAGTATACTCTGTTAATGTATGTGTATTCTACAGTATGTTGTTCTGTTCCTTAGTCCCTCAGTCAAGTTTTACCATGTGATTGTTGCTGTGACTGTTGCTATGTAAGAGATAGTGAGAGCACTTCCCTGTGGTTTTCATATCACTCTCTGATCCTGATATCTCTCTGGACAGTTGCATAGTATCTGTGAAATTAAACCAAGGCTTGTATTAGTCATAGCATACAGAAATAACTATCTGTGCTTCTACAAGTTTGGACTAATTTTAAGGCTCAATAAATTAGGATACTATTAATGTAGCACCAGGATTAAATCTGTGTTTTGAAATCTGGCTGGATAAATATGTGTGTGTGTGTGTGTGTGTGTGTGTGTGTGTGTGTGTGTGTGTGTCTTCTGCGTTTCTTTCTTATGAGTCCCTGCAGGAGGGTAGGTTTTCAGTACACTGCAGCCCCACCCATCTCCCTCTTAGGTCGTCCGCCCACTCAAGGTCTCAGACCCGAGGCCTCACCATTTTCCACACTGCAACAGCTGCTTGGAATCTGTCCCAATTCAATAGGAGAGCAGATTAAATTCTGCACTATTCACCAAGAATAGACTCTGATGCCTTGTATTACGATTATTTATAGCCTTCAGAATTTGATTTGGGTAAATATCATGCCCTTGTCCCAATCATACTAGTTACATATCATAGAATACCTAATCTATAAATTCATTCTTTCAGTAACAGCTTAATTCTTGGCTGGGTCGTGGTAGAGCCTATTCCAGGAATACTGGCCACAAGGGAGGGATACACCCTGGATAGGATGTACAGTACGTCCGTCACAGTAATCTATAAATTGTGAGAGATTAGTCATTTTCTACGGTAGGAATTGTCTAGTTGGAGCAAACCATTTGGAATTTTTGTTGTTGACAAATCTAAAGATTACTTATGATCTGTTTTCAGAGGTGAAGTGGGTTCACGTTCCACAAAATACTTACTAAACATAGAGCAAATGAAGTTCAGCCTATTTATAGTCACCTTTACATTCAACAATCCATAAAATCTGAAAACATCCATTAAAAAAACAATTTTATTAAAATTTATTTAACCCTCTCTTTCTTTGCAGCTACCTGATGCTAAAGTGAGAATTAGGATTAACCCAATCAGGTTAATGCATTGTTCTCCCAATAAAAGTTAGTTTGTTTTGACATTTAGAAGCAAGCTTGCAGCACAGTGTTAATGAAAAAAGTGACTTCTTTACAAATTAGATGTTTCTAAATCAGCAGTATGCTTTAGTAAGAATTGCAGTGGAGCAAAACGAATTGTGGTGGAAACTGGTCTATGAAGGCTTGTGTTCAACTGAGCGTTCACCTACTATTTGTTATAAGTGTGTCATGTTTAGTGATGGATAACTTAGTTCACTGTGTACACTGTACTGTTATGGGACATCCATTTTGGAACAGTTTAATCCATTTTTAACATAGGTCACAATGAGTAGGTTGTGATAAGAGTCTGGTGATGAGCAAAAGACAGTCTTTATGATTGCAGCAGCAGTTCTTGGGTACACATCTACAGTATACAGTTAAGAGTATCCACTGAAGCAAGGGTGAGATTTTGGCATAAACTTGGGTTTTCTGGGCAGAACCTTGGGTTTTGGGGAAGTGCACATCTGTGCAGTGTACACTGTGTTTTACACTGCATTTTTATTAGGGGTCCAAGCACAGAAGGTCCTGGAACCCTACTGTTTTTACTCATATTTTACTTATTCTTAGTGTAATTTTATTTATTTTTGAATATCAGCAATGTTAAACTTGAAATGCCTGTGAAATATCCATCCGCTACCGTTTACTCCTTTTCAGGGTCGCGGGGGAACCTGGAGCCTATCCCAGGGAGCATCGGGCACAGGGCAGGGTACACCCTGGACAGGGTGCCAGTCCATCGCAGGGCACAATCACATACACACTCACACACCCATTCATACACTGCGGACACTTTGGACACGCCAATCAGCCTACCATGCATGTCTTTGGACTGGGGGAGGAAACCGGAGTACCCGGAGGAAACCCCCACAGCATGGGGAGAACATGCAAACTCCGCACACACGGCCCCGGCGGGACTCGAACCCCGGACCCCGGACCCCGTGAGGCGAACGTGCTAACCACTAAGCCACCGTGTGCCCCCTGTGAAATATATAGATAACTATTTGGCATAAACTTCCTGATTCTTTAGCAGTAGCAAGAAATCCCAAGTTAACCCAAATTAACTGTAGAGTAAAACATTTGCCTCGCACCTCTGGGATTGGGAGTTCGATTCTCACCTCTGCCCCGTATGCGTGGAGTTTGCATGTTCTCCCCGTGCTTTGGGGTTTCCTCCGGGTACTCCGGTTTCTTCCCCAGTCCAAAGACATGAGTTGTAGGCTGATTGGCGTCTCTAAATTGTCTGTAGTGTGTGAATGGTTGTGTGAGTGTGTGTGCGTTTGTGTCCAGTGATGGGTTGGCACCCCATCCAGGGTGTGCCCTGCCTTGTGCCCCAAGCCCCCTGGGATAGGCTCCAGGCTCCCCGTGACCGTGTGTAGGATAAGCGGTATGGAAGATGGATGGATGGATGGATGTATGGGTTCTTTTGGTACTTGTATCCTAGTTGTTGATTTATGGCCGTATAACTATAAAAACGATGTTGGCTCCCAAATGTCCTTTATCCTACAGTATGTTTCCTCTTAAGGTTTTGCGAGCGAGAGAAAGAAATCGATCTGCAGTAATATATCTAGCAGGTCTCTTTCTCTCTCGCGCTCTCTCTTGTTCTTGTTCTCTGCTGTATTCTACTTTTTAAATGCTGTGTCATCTCTCCTGCATGGGGAGTGCCTCTGTGTGATGGTGTTGAACGGAGAGGGCTGATGCAGCTCAGAACTGCAGGTATTTCTTCTGTAAACTGCTTTTGTGGTTTAGAAGTGTGGGATAATTGCTTTACCTGACCACTAAGTATATATGTAAAGATCGTTTTTAGTCTGGCATGCAGGCTTTCATTCATGACATGAAGCCCATGTGTCCTTCTAAATGGGGACGCAGCCTGTGTGTTTGAGACATGGTGTCAGTGTAATGTCTGGGTGATGTGGTGTGAATTGTAGTGTCAGCACTGACATCAAGAAAACACACACACACACACACAACAAACATTCATCAGGATAGAGACACGCATGACTGCTTTGAATTACTACTTTGTGAAGGGAACTATTTTCAGGACAGCAGAGTGGTTCCTGATGTTTTCTCATTTCAGTACAAACATATTAGGGCTGGCTGGAATAAATGGGCTAGCAGGGCTAAACCCTACCCTAAAAAGCCCTACCCTAACAAATTTATTGGCATACACATCAACATATTTGCTGTTAAGATATCAAAAATATCTTAAGGTGGATTATTTTTCACTTGGGACTAAGAAAAACAGCACCCCCAATGGTCATAAGTAAAAGTACACAGAATGGTATAAAGTGGAGTCTGGGGCTGATTTCTTTCTAGCCCAGTCTGTAGATTCACACAGCCTACTGTCAAATGCCCCCTTTCTTAAGCCCGCTTCACTGACATAGTACTTTTTTCACTTAACACTGTAGGGCTTTGGTAGTTTTTAGGATGAATTGCTTTAGAAATGTGCCACCTTTATACATGGAAAGGGTTTTTATGTACTACCCTTTGGGCTGGAGCGCTGGACCAAAATAAACAGTGGTTAAATAAATTACAGAGAAAAGGAGAATACAGGGACACAGAGGGCAGTCTCTCTCGCTTTCTCTCTCTCTCTCTCTCTCTCTCTCTCTCTCTCTCTCTCTCTATCTTTTATAGTATCTGCAGCCACCTCTTGGTGCCAAGTGTCCCATTAATTAAACATGATAACTGTCCTGCATTCAGATTGGCTATAATGTCTCAGAGGCTGGGGATAGGACGTTTGGTGGAAGGAAGAAAGCATGGGAGGAAGAGGAGGGTGAGAGGGAGGGGTGTACATTTTCCTCTCATACTTCCCTTGCAGGAATGACAGAGAGAGAGAGAGAGAGAGAGAGAATGACTGAAAAACAGAAGTCAGCAAGTACAGCTACCGACTGAGAGAGAGCAGAGCTTAGATCTACCAGTGTAGTGGAGACTGCAGGACTGACTCACTTTGCGCAGTGCACTTACACACACACACATACACACATCCTTGAAGAAGCTGTGGGAACTGCGGGAGCATGGATACGTCCAGGTCGATCCAGCATGAGATCAGCTCTCTTAAAGGTACTGCCTGTATCTCTCTCACTTGCACTCTCTCTGTCTTTCATCACACACACACACACACACACACACACACACACACACACACATATATACACATACACCAGCTTGAGGAGGAATGTGCTGTGCATTAAGTCATCGAACAGAATTCAGTGCAAACGTCAGCAGAGATTTAGATTTTATCTCTCCCTCCCTCTCTGTTCAGTCTGTCATTCTGAAAGCTAATGCCGCCTTTGTCCGAGAGCATTCATGGATTAACTTGTGCGCTGTCTGGGCTACAGGGGGAGGGAAGCCGGTGTGTGTAGGCCATGCTGCTGCTGCTGAGGTCAGCGTCAGGCTCAAGTCTGCATTTCATATCACACTTTAAAAAAAAAAAAAATTCTTTCTTTGCAAGGATGCGGCATGCATGCGGCACACTCAGAGCTGCATCACCACAGCAACAGTGAGAGAAATCCCCACCTCACTTCCTCTTGCAGTGAAGGGTGGAGTGATGGATGTGGAAGATTCACAGAGTGTGCCTTCCTCTATTTCAGGAGCTGTCACTCCTGCCTCATCAAATATTAACCCACAACCGCCGAGATGGGCGGGAGAAAGAGCATGCACGTGTACAGGCATAGCTAATTATGTTTTCTGCATTTAGGGAAAAAAGGAAGTATAGACTGATATACATTTTATGTGACCGTAAGAAATCTCAAATCCAAAATGCACAAGCCAGTTCACAGTCTGTTTGCACTGAAGTTGCAACATGCTATAGGACATCAGGTCATTTTACCTCTATTTTGGGTTTATGAGACAAAATAATATCAAAGTCCCCAGGCCAGAACTAGAGGAGAATCAGGACTAACAAATATCTGCACATTTTACCATGATACATGATTTTTGAAAAATCATAAAAATCCATTCCCTGTCCATTAAAATTTCAATCAGCATGAATAGCATTCATAAACCACAATCCTGTCACAAGACCATGATTAAGCTAAATCGTTTTAAGGCTGTTCGAATTTAAAAACACTGCACTTTTTCGGACCTTTTCTGTTTGTTCCTGTTGGCGTCTCACTTTCTGCTTGGCTCCAGGCTTCACCTTGTGCGATTCATCAGTTGCACAGTAGGAGATCGATGTGTTATTCAAAAACCCTGGAGTGACTAATGGCTCTGTCGAATACAATGCATATTTGCTGACTCATTTTATGAGAGGTATTTAAACCTCCACAACATCCCAGCTACTTCAGTCCTGCGTTTTCAAATACAGCTGCATCTTTTCACAACACTTCGAAATACGTGTATAACGAATAACGATCAGTAGGAGTAAATGAGCCCTCAGAGTTCACTCCCTATTTGTCTTAGCATCTCTTTCTACTCCCAAGGCATAAATAACTAATGATGGCACACACCGCTCCTTCTCAAACCTGCTCCGAAAGTATTTCTGGTGAAGCTGAATATTTTTGCAAGGCACTCTGGTTAAATGCGATAAGGGTTGTTAAATCACTGTCTGAAGAGAAATGCGTCTGGCTGAGGATCTAAAAAAAAAAGAGAAAAGAAAACCCTTTGGCCTGAATGAGTATTTTCCAAAGTGTCAAGACAGACAAAGGCTTCACACCCTGCTCTACAATTCCAGTGAACTTAGTTAAAATGCCTGGCAGGTTTCAGCCAGTTACCTAACTTCATTCACAGACATCACAGATTTATATATCTGTTTAATTTGCTGCATGAAAGTTACATATATAGTCAAAACGTGTGTATGATATAAAATGTGCATTTATACCTGTAATGAAGTCTGTGATTACTGAGTTCTCAGTTTGTCCTGAACAAATCAAAGGCCTTTGTTATTCATTTTTAGCAAGGTATTTAATATGCTCATGAATGCTGCATTCTGTCATTAAGCCCAGTGGCAGGCGAACTGCCAGTGTCTGTCTGGGCCTTTCTTGTTTAAAGCTGCAGAGGGTCTTGGCATAAATTTACTGAGTCTCATTAATGAGTTTTTGGCCTTTTGTCTTTGTCAAATATTCAAAAGAGTGGATTTCACACTAAAAGTTGTTCATCTATTCATTCTAAAGGCTCTGGATTGGTGCGAAGGATTTTTTAAAGAAAACATTTGAAAAGAAAGCAGGTTTTGAAGATCATGTTGGATTGATGTTAAAGACAAGTGTAGTCTAATGGTGGGACTGTTCACTTGTACATATGTTTCTGGGGTTGCAAAGACAATGGCATTATGTAAGTAATAAAACAGGGCATGTTGTTATAGGAAAATAGTCAGTGATGCAGGGTGACTGTTACACCCTAAAGTTGATCATTTTCCAATAACCGCATGTCCCAAAGTGCTTTAATCCGCTTATACCACAGCAAATTGTCAACACTAACCATTTTTATTTATCAAAGAGTAATATATCAAAATATTTGTTTATAGTTACAGTTAATGTCATGGGAAGTCTGCGAAACAAGTACGTTCCTGTTAGCACTTACGTTATAGCAGCTATATAACGTTATAGCAGTCGTTCTCTGTTTTTCTGTCTCTTGAAGTCAAAGACAAAAATTGCAGCTTATCATGTTACTGAAAAACTGCATCCTTAAGTCTGAGTGTTAGCAAGCTTTGACACGGGAGACTCCGTCCAAAAATGCTAAATATACATCTCCTCACAGAAAACCTCTCCATAGCAGCAAGTCCAAACATTTTTAAATCCATACAAGTCCCGATGTCAGTTGTTAACATAGAAATGGTCATATAACAAGCACATTAATATAATACGTTATATTATATTTAAAAACTAAATTAGCTGAAGCATTTTACAGTTTCACATAAAAATCACTCACATTGTAGATAGAATAAATATAACAAAGCACAATTAATAAATATAATCTTAAGAATCTTCACAAAAGAAAAAAATATAAAAGTGTCTTTATATGTTAAAAAAACATTATTTTCCAAATACAATTCCAATCTTTACCATTTGTTACAGGAGCTGATATCCCATATGCTTTCTCAGATATCCAATCCATCCTTTTTTTTTTTTTTTGCTAGTATCAGATACTATATTGGATCAGTGCCATCTCTAGTAGTGAGGTCCCTCACCATTTTGCCTGAGGTCCCAAAATGATGATGACGATCTGGCTACAAAATAAATGGAGGGATTTATATCTACCTATGAACCTTTCAGCAAATATTATTTGAAATACACACACACATTAATAACCCTGTTGAATTATTTATATTATTCCACATTTTGCTTGCATCTTTAAGAAGTGACAGTGTCAGGTTGAAAGCTGTGTACAGCACCACTGATGCATTACCAAGTACAGCATGTGAATAACTGGATGCTGCTATGATTTGAGCCATGCTGGTTATATAGTGCAAGCAGGATGGCAGTGAGAGGAGACACTTGGAGAACTGTCACTGCAGTAAACAGGTGCTATAAATCTGAGAAGTAGCAGATCCTGTTCCAGCAGCATCAGGCACAAACGAAGGACTGTTTAACAGGATGTGATATGTGTAGAACAGGATACGTCTGACTTTCAGTTAAAGTGTAGTAGCCTATTTACTTTTCTGGGAGTTGGTTTTATGTGTATTTCATGAGCGTGTGTGTGTGCGCGCTAATATATCTTGTTGGGGATCAAATGTTCCCACAAGTATAAGAATATCTGACTTGGATGGTCACTACAAGGAAAAGTTATTTCTTTTTTTAAACAAACTGCAGCTTTTATTTAAAAAAACAAAAAAAACAAAAAACAACAACTTAAATGACCCTAAAAGATTTCCTTTTGGTTACTGAGGTTAAGGTTAGATTTAGGAGTAGGCATTAAATAAATTAGCATCAATAATCATGTCAGTGGAAGGTCCTCATAAGGAAAGTAAGACAAATGTGTGTGTGTGTGTGTGTGTGTGTGTGACTGAGGAATTTTCTGTTGGGTTTTCCCCTCTATTTTCTCTCTTTTGATCCCAGAGAGGCTGCATCTATTCTAAATATGGCTGATCAGACATTGCTGGAATTCTCTGACTTAGACAATAATTGTTTTTTTCCGATGTAGACCAGCTTGACAAATTTCTACCAGACTAAAAAGATTGCACTGACAGTAACCACATTTAAAACCGAGTTAGCACATTCCAGCTTTGCAGATGGACGTTTTTAAAGTATGTGCGAGCAAAATAAAGATACAGTAAATGTGCCGCTGGTGTTCCTATGCACATACTGTAAATGGAATGCTTTTAGCAGTACTAGTCTGATATTATAGTACTACAGTATTTACATTTACCAGCTTCAATGTATTGAATGCTGCCAGGTGTCCACTTGCTAACAGCAATAACCACTGATTTATTTAAAGCCTTAAAAAAGTGAATGTCAACATATTGATAGACACATGAGTATAATGAATGATTCATCCTACAAATACAATATAGAAATGATCAGAAGTATGACCATAAACAGTGAATAATTATATATTATCATGCACATTTCCTCACTACTTTTTAAAGGAATATTGCAGTGTTTTTCAGTTTCTGCCTATTAATGCAGAAAATAATTTTGACATGTTTCCCTGTACTGAGCATAAGAACATACTCCAAGTTCATTTATACAAAGTTCATTTATACGATATTACTTTATCTTTTCCTTTGCTCTGTTTGAGGCTTGTGTGCTGTGATCTCTTATCTGGACAAAACAGATGTTGTTTCTATTCACAAGTGCTGATCATTTTTTCTTTTAACCCAAGTAAAGGCCACATGCAAACTGATCCTTCAAGTTGAGCCACATTCCTCATACACACAACCATTTTATACGGCAAGTCATTGCTTTCTGGATGACACGAAGAAAAAAGAAATCTGGACAGCTAGATACTTCTATTGTTTTTGCTTCAGAAATAGGCTGCTGTATATTATCATATTACTTATTAAGCCCATGTCTCCGCATAACTACGCCATATCATATTGTCCTTGTGATCATCATATATCACATATTGTGTGCTGTGTTAGGCATTTTTATATGATCTAAACCTTGCACCCAGTGCCAGTAGGAGATGCTCTCATAGCAAAAAGAGATCAGACAGAGGAAGTAAGAGACGATGCTGACTAAAGTCCATTAATCTTCAAAAACAGCAATAAAATGATGAGTCATGCTTCAAATGGCCATTTAGATGTTATCACTTTTTATGCGTACTTTGATTAAATTCAATTTTCTTGACATTTCAGCCAGTTTCAACTAAAAGGAAAATAAGATGTTTATATAAAATAAAAAAGTAAGTATCAACTAAAGAAATATGGGGTTTTATACTCATCTCTATTTTTAAAATACTTTTTTCTCCGAGTATACCTTTTACACTATTGCTGAAATTTAATTTGACTATTCTTCCACAATTATAATAGCAATTAATTAAAAAAAAAAAACAGACCATAGCGCTGTCCATAATTTTGATGTCAATACTGACACAAAGAAATCTTAAAGGTATTTATTATTCATTTGTTTGTTGACTGTATTAATTAATAAATTAATTTAGTCATTGGTTCATTGTTTGTTTGTTTGTTTTATTGTTTGCTTTCTTTCTTGCTAAAATGAATACCTCCATGTGCCCACGTTTCCATGTTTTGTATTGATTTCCCTATCTTTTGCACTTCAGTGAAATAAAAACTTCTGATATATGGTTATATGGATTTTCAGCTGAAGTTAGAGAAACATTTCTGTAAAATGAAGGAGCTATAGTAGGCCTGCTTTTTGCATTTGCCCATTGACAATATTCTCCACTCAATAAAAGATAGCGCATGTAGTCGTGTAGCTTTATCCAAAAATATCTGCACGTCTCTGTGAGTGCCTGAGCTGTTTTTTTGTGTGATTATTTTGCATCTCACGTGACTGCATCATACTGTGAAATAGCGTGAGTGTTTTATAGGTTTCTGCTGGGAGTAGAGCTTATATAAACTGTCCTCATATGCCAGTCTACAGCTAAAGGTTTCAAACCTGGGTATTAATGCCATGAACTAAAACATCGTGAAAAGTGTTACATGTTCATAATAGTTCCTGCTCATTAGCTGATATTCGATGGGTTTATATTCTTCTTTTTCCCCCTCATGTATTTCTAGATGAAAACAGCAAGAGTAGCTGAAACACTTCTCCATGCACTTCTAAAAAAAAAAAAAAAAAAAAAAAACCTTGTAGTTAATTTTATTTAATGTTCTAACAAATCCTCTCGCTGTTATTTATTGAGGGAAAATCTAAGCCCATTTCATTTCAGAGCTGGAATAAAAACGCTATTTCCATCATCCTATTACTGAAATGAGCTGGTTTGAACTTGAACTAGAAACAGATGATTTAAGTATTTTTTAAGGATTGTCTGCCTCGATCTTTAAGAGAATGATTGGTCACAATGCTACAGTTTCTATTAACAAATTGAACACAAACAGACACCAATTATCATAACGTCAGTTTACAGCACATCACGCCTCTTTGTAAATATAAACTGATTATCTGTGTTAGTATATTTGATCAAACTAAAGTATTCTAGCACAAGTTGCAGGCAGACACATATATGATCACAGAACTAACCAGAGCTAACGCCGAGCTATATATATATATATATATATATATATATATATATATATATATATAAGATGCAAAATGGTGGATGGAAACTGGGCTATATACACAATGACAGTGAACAGTACACCAAATCTACAAATTTTGGGGTTTGCTAGTTATCCAAATTAAATCACAACATAAATCTCCCCTACTCATGAATCAAGAAGTAGTGACACCTTTAAGACAGTATCTTTGTCCCACCTTTAGGATGACAGTGTGTTGGATTTTTTGGTCACAGTTTATGATATATACATTAATGAATCGATTTCATCTCATCAGTCGAATCTGCAGTAGATGAGGAAACCATTGTACACACTGACCCATGTGGGTGCGCCCTGCTTTATACATCCTTATTTCAATTCCCAGCAGGTGGCGCTGCCACAACAGCACACAGCTTCTCCTCCTGCTCTAAACTGCTGAGAGAGCCGTGCATTAGGATGTTACAATATTTAATCAAGAGTTAAGTTCTATAGTTGAAAATATACTACTGCTACACAAACATCCCGCTCACTCACTCGCACCTTCGCCATTTCCTTACATCCATTGTGTTTTGTTTTCATTTTGGCCCTCCCTGTTTTAATAGGCAGCCCATTTGGGTCTGTCTGATCTTTTTAACAGATTTTCCTGTTAAACTGGCGTCTGTTTTCTATCTCTCCACCCAGGTTGTAATGTGTGACATTTAAAAAATAAAAACTGTGAAAAATGTGCCAAGTAAAAGGCAGCTAACCTTTTTTTTTCTTTTCTTTTATGCTCTTCTATTTTCAGGTAAGCTGCTATTTGTGCTCTAATTTCTGGGTGTGGGAGGTTTAACGGTCTCCAGAGGAGAGTAAGTATGCTTTGTGGCAGCAGACCTCGTCAACTCATCTGACACGAAATGCTTCAGAAAAGGAAGAAGCTTTAACAACCTCACAAAACCCAGAGCCTTTACCACTAAGCCACTACTGGTCCTTTAGAGTTCTGCCTTTCTGGTTTGCCAAAGAACTCACTTTCCGAGGTGATAAAAGTGCCCAAATTCTTTTGGTTACTGATGGTAGATTAGTGCCCTTACACTAAGGAACCAAGGAACATGGGAAGGGAACATATTCCTAATCTCTCAAATGTTAGCTATTATGATAATAACTCTGACAACACAAAATAGTTGAATACTAATAGTTACAAAGTGTACATATAATGCTGTGAAAAAGTATTTGCCCCCATCCTGATTTCTATTTTTTGTGTATATCTCACTAAATAGTTTTAGATCTTCAAATGAAATACAACATAACACAAATGCAGCCTGAGTAAACACACAATACAGTTTTTTTTCTTCATTTAAGCAAAAAAAGTTACCCAACACCTATCACCCATGTGAAAAATTAATTGCCCCCTTAAACTTAAAATCTGGTTGTTTAACCTTTAACAGCAATAACTGCAACCAAACGCTAACTGGAGCTCAGTCTCTCACAGCGCTGTGGTGGAATTCTGGCTCACTCTTCTTTGCAGAACTGCTTTAGTTTTACTGACGTATTTTAATCACCTTCTTACTCATCTATTTTTGGAATTTCGTTTAACTTTGTCATAGTGTGTTACTGGGTAAGACCTTTTAACCAACTTCATGCTTTTGAAAAAGTTCTATTTCAGTGTTGATGTGATTGAACAGGGTTTGCAGTAATCAGGCCTGGTTGTGTCTAGTCCAGCTGAAAAATTATGAATGCAGTTTCATAGATTTGGGGAATTAGTAACTACGGGGGCAAATACATTTTCACACAGGCCCAGTTGGGATTGGATAACTTTTTTTGCTTTATCATTTAAAAACTGTATTTTGTGTTTACTCAGATTGCCTTTGTTTTATCTTAGATTTTGTTTTAATTTGTGAAACATTTTAGTATGAGATATACACAAAAACAGAAGAAATCAGGATGGGGCAAATTCATTTTCACAGCGCTGTAGTAGTAGATAGATTACAGTGATAGGTGTTAGGTCTCATTCTTGCTGTATCATCTAGAAGAGTTTAGATTTGTTAGTAATTTAAATCAACTTCTTGAAGCTGTCTGATGCTGAAAGGTCACTTCATGGCTACAAATATATGATTATAGAGATATGTAGTGAGTGAAAGTCAAAGTTTTGCTTGAAAGAAAAGCCCAGGTAAAGTACAGCACAAGACTAGATTAAAGGAAAAATCCACCCTAAAGGTATTGCATATTAATCTTTATAAGTAACATAATATCTTCAATGTCATATAAAATTTATTTTAGAATGAAACTGCTAGATGACTTTTTTTTAGAAGTTTGGTTTTATTGCCTGCTCATCGTCCGTTGCTAACTAAAAACTCTGTCATAGCTCAGAGCAACTGCACTGTATTCTGGTACTTTGAGTCCTATGTTTGCAGATTTCTCATTAATATGTCACTGACCTTTACTGCACAGTGTTGCATTAGAAAAGAAGCTCATTCTCTTTTGTCTTTTGGAGCTAACAACAAAACCTGAGAGAGGTGAAAGTTTGTCTTCTATTAAACACCATTGTAACAGCTCTAGCAATGTCCCTCTGCAGCCACTACATTCTTACAGAAATAATGAAAATGTAGCACCAACCGACAAATTAGCACCAGAACTATTACTGAAGACATCACAAATATTTCACTATAAACATATTTCATGTGTTTCAGGGTGTAGGTGTTCTTCAGGTACAGTAAGAAAGTAACGGTAATTTGTCACTTCCCAGCTCTGCTGATGGTGGAGTGGGTCAAAATGGTTTGGGTCACAGGGTCCAGAGGCCCTAAATTGCAGGTCTGCATTCTGGGAGGATCCACCTGGAGTGCATTCCTTTGCTTAAAGTATAACGACAATGTAAGGAAAGTTCTTGCTGATAATTATAAAATTTACAGTTAAGACCGGATACAATCCTGGTACACAACTGATCAGGTAATAGTTTGCTGTCTGGATCAAGCAGTAGCTCTGTGGCAGCCCTTGGGTTTGATCTCACAATCTTTTGACCACTAGCTTACAATCATAACTATTGAGCCACCACTATGTACAAATGCCCCTCTGGGGCTTCCTTTGAATTCAGTTTCCTTCAAATGCCCTTACAGATGGACACCCATGCCCCTGCTATTGTTTGATATCTTTCACCAAGTTGTGCATTGTGATTTTTTTCCCCATTGTTTCTCTTGGCTTTGGGTCATTTTGGCAAACAATTATTCCACAAGGTGTTTTTTTTTTTTTTCCATAAATAAACACATTTCAGGCCAGCAAAGGAAACTGCTAAAACCTTTACTCACAAGTGAGTCATTTATATGTGTATATATATATATAAGCACAAATTGTACTTTGTGGATGGCAAAACAGCCATAACTCTCAAATTCTAAACCTACATTATTTATATTTATAATGCAAATGCTCCTCTTCAGCTTTTTCAGTTTCTCATCGTACGCTCAAACAGCCTGAAGCATTTGATTTTCGTCCTGCTTGGTTTATTTCTTCTCTGAGCTCTGTCAGTAGTTAAATTATAGAGCGTTCCACTTAGCTCTGGTCCTGGCTCTGCCAGGCGGTGTGGTGTGATGGAATGTAATAACAGGGAGGAAACCTCATGAGGCTGGGCGGCTGAAGAAGCTTTGCATCCTGGGTCACGTTCAGAGCTTTCCCTACCGAGGAAAAAATCAGACTTTCCGTACCAACCTTTTACACTCATGCAAACTAGAGCTGCATTCATCTGCAAACATTTTCTTTTATTTCTGGTGTATTTTTTTTAAATTTGTGTTGTTTGCAAATGTACAGTATATAGTGAACATCTTGCACATTTTCAATGGTTTAAAAGTACCTTAAAGCATTTAATCTAGTTATCAGATATGTTTCATATCTCAGGTGATGATTAATAGTCAGCCTACTCTTTTTACTCTTGAACAGGATGATCGGTGTAAATTGTTATTATTCTGTTTAAAGATCTTTTTTTTTTTTTTTCATTTAGTACTGCCCTTCAGACACTAAATAAGATACTTACATGTCTCCCAGAATACTAACAATTTACACCGATCATCCTGTTCAAAAGTTTCCACCCCCCTGGCTCTTAATGTATTGTGTTACCTTCTTATACAAAATGAATCAAAACCTCCTGACCAATCAGATTCAAGAATACAAAATTGCGGTGGCGTATGTTATTTTAAAGTGTGAGATCAACTTTCATTAGATAAGGAGTAAAAAATGTCACTTTTGAAGAGACCACATTCCTGTAGTAAATGACAGGATGTGGGTGGTGAATCCAGAGAATTCAGAAAACAAAGAGCTTATTCCAGCTGAATTGTGCCAATCCTGACAGCAAAACATGATTCACAGAAGAGACAAAGCCTTCCTTATATGTTGTTTAATGAATGAACTGCTATGTGTATGGTTTTTTGATACTTTCTGCTGTTTGAGACAAATAGTTGTATTGTGACTGTGCCCATATGTAAATGGGTTCATTCACAATACTGATGCTGAATTGTGCATGGTATCAAAATGTACTGTAGCTTGTCTCATTTACTATCCGTTTACCAATATACGCCTGTACTATGCCACTCTATACCCACCTTTAGTTAGTGAGTAAAAGGTGAGCCATTAGTCTTAAAGTCTAAAAGTAATTCTTTGTTTCAATTGCATGTAATATTTGTGCATTATTTGACTAGTGTGACTTTAGCCGTCTCCAATATCATATGTTTATAAAGACAAAATCTGTGCATTTAGAAAAATGTTAAAAATAACAAAGGCAGAGCCAAGATATAAGATCTGGTTTAAGAGTAACCTATGGATGTAGAAGAATGGATAAGAGATGCACAAGATAAGTGGTCCAGAATATCTGATCTGTTCCTCGTTGCAGAATAAATGATCACATAAGGACATTACTGTACAGGCTTCCCATTTGCTCTGTAGTTTTACATACTGAAGGGATTTGGGAATACCAAAAAAATCTGCAATTATGATTTAGATCAAATGCTACATATGATTCATGTAGATTTCATGAATTGCATTGGAGCAATAGACCTAGAGCAAAAGAAATGTGATCTGAAGTCAGAGTTGGGGTGGAACTGTACTGGCCATGTGACCACGTCCTTAAAGAACGAAAAAACAGCATTTGTTAACAGGGAAGAAGCTTAGTCATGTGACATGATGTACCCTCTTTAAAATAAATAAAAGGTTAAATCTGAAATTCATTGCATACTTTAATCTAATGCGTTTAGATTTAAACTGTTACCTGGTTTAATGCTAAGAACCCTTTACCATCCAAATAACCACTGAAGGGTTCGTCTTTCTAAAAGTGTACGTAAAGAGTTATTTTTTATAATTATAATTATATTTAGGATCTGTCTTAAAGAGCCATGTAGTTTTTTGGTGCATACTTCAGCTTACATATTTTGTTTCTTAGTGCAAATGACAGCGTATCTTTTTATAGACAGTTTTATTCACTGTCCTGCACAGGATCTGTTTGATTACTTTGTCCCTGCGGTGTGCAGCGGTCATAGCCAAGCACGGTCATTAGTGACCACACCCAACCGGGAGCTGAAGAGCTGAGTCACTCTGTGTGTATTTCTGTGATGGCCAGCTTTTAAAACTGTAGCATCTGTGAGTCAGCTCTCACCTTATTGCTCACTAAATGTGTTTCCTTTGCCTTGGTCTCACGTTGCCATGGAGCTGTTCCTGTCCCTGGCTTTTGTGTTCATGAGATTATTCTATTTGCAGCATTACAGTGCTCTAATTTGGTTAATCACCACTTTTGACTGATTGCTCCTGAGCAGTTGTGCCTTCTGCCCGTGCTTACCAAAAAATGATCTAATAGAAGTCCAGACCTGGAAAAAAAATTGAACTGTGACTGTTTAAGTGTTTATAATTTAAAAACACAAATGATGACCTCTGTAATTAGATTTATTGTGTCTGGGTCTGTCCAGACTGCTAAATCATGTGTTGTTGCCGAAGCACAACTCAAGTTATCTTATAACTCAATATAATTTTTCTCTAGTGAATTTTTTTCCTTATAATCTGTGTAATTCAGTTTTTACATATTTGAGAGAACATAAAATCACATATAACCTACAGTACTACTACTACTACTACTACTACTACTACTACTACTACTTTTACTACTACTACTACTAATAACAATAATAAAAAGAGAAAGAATTATTCATAACTCCTCAAAGGTTCTGTTGCATCCTATATATTCATTAACTTACATACCATTTATTAGACAATAGAGGCTTTGTTAATAAGAAAAAGAGGCCCACTGTGTCTGTGTAAGTGTGTGAGAGCCTCTTGAGTGTGTCTGATTTGCCTGAATCCTTTTCCGTCATACCAGAATCAGAGATGCGGTTTATGGTCTGGAGACAACCATAACTTTCACAGAAATTTTTATCAAGGAAGGAATCCTTGAGAGGGCCCAGTGTGGGTTGGATATGGGGTTTATAAGCCTAGTATCTGCCAAAAGCTTTAAAGGGGCTGTTTGTAATATTAAGAGCCCCATTTAGAGCCCTCTGCTGCCTGCAAGGTGAACTGCAATGGCCCATAAAACAGCTCTGACTCCAGCTCCTTTCATTAAACTATGTACGGCGTTTGAAAAGGCATACTACTCATATTAAACCCTAAGCAAACGCAGTATATAGTACTTGGTATGTAAGCAACATGACATGTTAGTCTCAGGGTAAGTAACGGCCAAATAATATACAGAAATATCACTAACTGAGATTTTTAAAGTACCTTCCCAATTACAAGCAAAAACTAAAGAATGAATTGATCGAATGTGTCAAGTACAGGTGAGTACATAGCTTATATACATAATTTACAGAGCTAGCATAAACCTACAGCGTACAACGTTAGCAGACTTCAAAAGCAAGCATAATGCTGTATGCAAAATTCAAAGAATGGCACAGAGCAAAGAATCAACAAAGCATGAAACTAGTATAAAGCTGGAATATACAGAAGGGTGTCGGCTGTAAACTGGGACTGACATGATGGGCTCAAACATCACTTGCAGTTTCCCGTTTATATTCTTCAAATATGATGCTATCATTCCAGATCATGTGACCCTGCATCATATCTGATTGTCCTCTGGGATATCCTAAACACATAATAGAGAGAGAGTGAGAGACACCCAGAAAACTAAAATATGTCCAGGGATGTAACATATACTACTTGGGCCAAATATCCAAGGCTGGAGGAGAGCTTAGCTGTACCTAAAGCTGGTCAGGTCATTTAATAACTGCAATAACAGACTAATGTTCTGTACATGTTAAGCTCATCTTTGCACTGCATTACGCTTTTACCTAAAGATTCCAAATAATGCTGTGCTTTATTTACCTTCATAATAATACATTCTTACTGTACGTTATTTAAAAGTTGTGTAATCCTTCATCAGGCCAATATGTTAAGGCTGTCTTTGTCTGTATGTGTGTTGAATACCCTGGGGGAGATGTACCTTAAAATGTACTGTCAACTCTACATGTCTTAAATCTGTCATCGCTGAGCTGAAGGGACCTAACGGCACCTCTGGAATGCAGTCAGATACCCGGAGGCCCTACAAAATCCTTTATCCCAGTAATTTTATGGGTGAAATGATGTGAAAGTTTGTACCAACTTACCCCATCCACAGACTAAGGGTCATTTTCAGATTCAGATTCAGATGGTAAAAGTTACACATATTCAGAGTCAGGTTATGCAAGTTGATTTTCTGCACAGCTCATTCAGATTATGCAAATGACCTGCCTGCATGTAGTTCACACCACTAAGGTTGCCAGATTTATCTTTAGTATACGTCTCAGAGATGGGGTCAGAACTGAAAAATAGAAAATGAGGACTGAATTATACAATCATATATTAATTATATAATGTTAAGCATTGAAGTAAACATCAAACAGGCGTAGAGTATTTTGCCAATATATTGCTTCATGAATAGACCCAGTTGTAATTATCACATTTAATGACTGCAAATCTGGTTTAATTGAACAGTATGACTTTCACCCCTGTTGTTCAACATTGTAAAATAGCACTTGATCCGGCAGG
The DNA here is from genome assembly GCF_023375685.1 of Ictalurus furcatus. Lineage (NCBI taxonomy): Eukaryota > Metazoa > Chordata > Actinopteri > Siluriformes > Ictaluridae > Ictalurus > Ictalurus furcatus. Next base: position 19,086,831 of record NC_071278.1, read on the forward strand.
TTCTATTGTTTTACATGTTATTTTTTAAATCGTATGCCAGCAGATACCTGTTTGCTCAACTTTTGCTTGTATTTCCTCATTTGTAAGTCGCTTATTTGGATATAAGAATCTGCTAAATGAATAAATGTAAATGTAAACTTGAACCTTTACATACTAAGTTACAGTCATGAAATCGTAATGCGTACACGGGATATAGACTACTTTATTATGCTTTAAATTTACTAATTTTTTTATTTGTCAGAGTAATAAAATAATGCCAATGTTTTGGACGGGTACACTCTCGGGTAAAGAAAGTGTGCCCACGTTTTAAAGGATAAGCTGACCAAGCATTCATGTGCTATTTCCAAAAGCAATATTCATGATCGTTTATAGGTACACTCATACTTCCATCAGTCTTTGCCAGTTTTCTGTGCTTATTTTTAAACAAGTAACTGTTGTAGATTTTCCACTCTGACCTTTAGAACAGCACACATTCAGGTTTATATGTGAGTAATGCTCAGAAACAGAGGTGTAATCATCATGGAGACGGAAGTGCTGTTGTTTCCATTAAAGCAAGGGAATTTTTCTCTCTGTCTTTGTCTTTGAGTATTATGGTGCTTGAAGAAAGCGTGGAGTCTCTTAATGTCCATAAACTCCTGTTGTTGAACATGGGTTAATGATATCATTGAGCATACTGGCACATTGTTACCAATAATAGTGTATTGTTAGCAGAGCTGATGCTAAATACTCTGATGCAGTGTGAATAAAGAAAGCTGAAATGTTAATTAGTTATCCTTTTAGTCAGTGGTAAAGGTTGTTGATGGAATGCCTTTAGTGTTAACATCAACAAAAGTAACGTTACTCAGGCACATGTGAGCCACTTCCATGTTGGGTTATCTTCGGCCATAAATTTTTCTAAAGACTCTTTGTTATTAATTACAGATGATGGAGACAGATGATGGAGTCTTTCTGGTGCTTTGCTCTTTAAAAGTCTTTTTGTATCTTTTCTCTCTGAAATGATCCCTTTGGCAGTCTTTGACTTTTTATTTGTTTTGTGTTTGTATCATGGAGGAAAGCACAAAGTTAGAAGTCCTTAATCACAACGACACATGACTCTCTAGACGTAGTGACTTGGGGTTTGTGTGAAGGCTTCGAGTTATGTCCAAATTGAATGTTTGCATATAATGGTGCCTTTATTTTTTGAAGGAAACATAACCTTTCATGTCTTACATATTCCATAATCCAGTGTGCCAGCCTGTATTAAAAGGCAGGGGAAAAGGGAAAGCTTGTGGACAAATACACAGAGTTCTGTTACAGAGATTTTAATAATAGTATACGAGGCCGTTTTCTAAACTTGTACTGTGGGTCATGTTTCTTCCTTTCTTTACTTGGTTATGCCACTTGTGGACTTGTAGTTTATGAGGTTCCCTTTCAAGTGTTGTGGGGCTTAGAATAGACCAGGCGCCAGTAGTGCATGGACTCTGATATTTCGAGGGTGTTATGAAGGTGATATGTGCCACTTTGCCAGGAGGTACTGCTATTGGTACTTAATTAATAAGGATTGCATTCCTTTGTGCCATCTTCTGTACAAAGAACATAAAGGCACACACTGACCATAAATGTACATTCTCATTGTCTTGTTGTGAAATTTCAAACGTCTGCCGTTGAGATCTCTGTATAGTCTGCACAGATGTGTATTCTTAGGGTTGGACAAGTTCAGACTGTATAAGGCTCTACTTGTTACCTTCAGTCCTTCTTCCAGTTTGCCTCCTGTTTAAATGACTTATTTCCGTGAAAAGTACAAAGAGTTTGCATTTGCATTGATTCAGGCAGCACCCTAGAGAGCAATGGTTACCAAAGGAAATTGACATGGTGCACGCTTTTCCTTTTATCCATTGTTGAATTGAATTTTAATTGCCAAAACAGTAAACATAAGAGGGGGAAAAAGGAAATAAAAACAATGACAAGAAGATGACTGTACTGATGCATTTTTTTTAAAGTGTGGAATCTAACTCAGTTTTTCCATTGGTGCATTAGTAGAAGTGATATCGACAACAAGTGCATTGTTGTTGTCTTTCTCCTGTCTAGAAAACAGTGATGATGGGAATAGCTATGCCATTTTCAGACATGCAGGTGGCTTTTGTTGTGCTCTTTCAAAATTGAGTTTTTGTGGCTGAAATAGAAAAGCATCCTGATAACATTGATTCATCTTCAGTAACCACTTTATTTTGATAGCACACTCTTAATGTGATCTGTACCATGGGATACTTGATGTCTAAAGGCTTTATGAGGGAGAAATTGTCTGCAGGCAAAATTGTTGGTACCAGTATGGGAAATATCTACCTGCACCCACGTCAATTCCTCCAAATATTGTACCTGACATAATTCAGGATGGCAGGGTTAGCAAGCTAACTTTGGGTAAAACTCAAGTGGCTTATGCATACCACAAAAGTGGCTATCTACTCAGCTGGGTAGGTCACCGTGGCAACTGACTCTACTTGGCTAACCATGCTTTGTGGCAGGTTAAGCTGAACCTAACAACACTGAGCATGTATAAAGCCTGCATCCTGTCCAATCAGAGAGCTAGGAATTATGATTGTGTGACTTTTCCCATGAAACTCGCTGCTCATACTGTGAAAGGTCCTCTACAGCATGTTAGACTTTTCAGGAAGAAACAGAATCAATTATGGATTCTTTTTAAACTAGAAACCCTATGTTATAAGTTATACAGTGTTATACAGTGAACCTTTAAAAGTTACCCATAGAGACAATCCAAAAGATCCGTTTAGGATTTTGAATGAAACTTTACCATTCACTTCCACGGGTATGGAAGTACCATTTTTCCTACACTGAGATACCTACTTCATTTTTGTTCCCAATGATCTGGGACATTCCTATCAACAAGCTCCCAACAGTATTGGCTGTAGAGCAGGTGACTTGGGTATGACCTTCCATGAAGTGGGTTTTAAGTTAATCAGAACTGATTGTTGTGTAAAACCAAGCAAACCTGAACAGACTTCAGTGAAAGTGTGGTGACCATTTTCCTCATTTCCTTTTTATAAACTATATTTCTTTACATTTCACTTGCATCAAGTGTTTCAGGAGTTATAATTATAGGACTATGTGCTATAGAACTGGAAATGAACTCCTCCTGTACAAAAGTTATCAGCAACTCAAACTAGACTAATCCACCCAAGCCAGCCTGTTCCTTCCAAAGGAACACTTAAAATAGAAAAAGCTGTCCTGCCTCCTCTGCTATGTACTGTAGTATGGGAAGGAAAATGGGGGAATGATGCATTGTGGCCAAATATTGGCTTCCCTCGTTAGCTTTCTGGACCATCTGGTTTATACAGGCATACATATGCTGCAAATATTTATAAAGAGAGCTGCTGTTGCTCTTGCAGCTGCTGTTGTCTCTCTTAATTTAACATTCACTCAGTCATTCACTGACAGACCCACATCCAGAGAGATCCTGCTTCAGTAATGAGAGGAAGCGAAAGAGAAAGTCCTTCCTTGGCGACTTGTTCAGAGTTTGATATATAGAGAGTCAGATATACTATGGTTAGAGTCAGATGTACTATGTGCTTGAAACTGTGCTTGAAAAGTTCTTAACGTGCCAAAAAATGCATCAGCTGTCTATTTAAAACTAAAACGCTGGCCGGTTGTACTGCATATAATTTAACGGCTTCCATTCAGTTTCCTAGCTTCATTTTTCTCAACCTTTGAGAAAAGTAGGCAGTTATGTGCACCAAGAACCCAGTGGCCACAGCGGTAATGCTAATTTTACAGCTATGGGAAAACCGTTGGACAGAAAATGGCACGTCAACAGAATGTTTACAGAATCTGGCAGTGACAAATTCTCCCACGTGTGGCTTTATAATCTATATGTTCTTATGTTGCCACCTGCTGGTGGTAAATTTTACTAAAATCTGAAGAAATCTATCTGCAGACTATAGAACGGAAAGAAAGACACTGAGGTGATGCTTTTGACAGCCTGGAGCTTGATTCATCATGTGGCCATAGTGAGTCAGTGATGTGGGTAGACTGCTTGAAACGCCCCATCATATGCCGCACCAGAAGTTTCCATTCCCAGGCCGATAAATGACGAAGTAGGAGCGGGAGATCTGAGTCCAATTAGCTTCCAGTTAGTTTTTCCCTTCCTTGTTTCTCCTCTCTCTCCCTCTCTCTCACTTGAACGGGCAGAAATTGACTCACTCCAGTATTCCTGAAGATCACATTTAGACGTTACCACCCTTGATTTTGCCAATAATGACTATTCCCAACTATAGCAGTCCTGCCTGCAGGAAATAAAGGCTCTACAGTCAGAAAGACGAAAGACACGACAAGCTCTCAGTGCTTTTCTCAGTGTGTTTGAGTTTTTTGTGGTTTGAACATTAGGCTAGATGTGATGGAGTTTGATGATGGTAGATTCTTCATGGAGGATTTGATCCAACAGGGCCAAGGTAGGCACAATTTGACCTCTATATTCAAGCTGCATAAGTGAATCGGGCTCAGACATTTAGAAAGAGGGCTCATTCTCCATGAAAAAAAGTTTCAGCATTGTTTATTTAGCCTGGTGTTATGTAGTTGATTAACAGGGAATACTCTACACGGCATCTGATTCACAGTGCATGATTAGAGGGTTTCATTTTGTAAATATTAAACTACAGTGAATGTAGATTTTATCTGCATAAAGCAACCACTGACTATAAATAGGATAAATTCATCCATGTGTCTAGTGTAAAAATGTCTAGCCTCAAATAAACACAGTGCATTCAGTCATCTAGATGTAATTAAATCCATGTTGTGTACGAGAAGTTGTCCAAAACTGCTATGAGTAAACACTCTGGTATTCACATATGACTTTGACTTAGACAGTATGCTTGGGAAATGTTTGGCCTGCTGTAGAATTCCCAGGCCCGAACCAAACATAAAGATACGTCTTAAAATATTTCTCAGATCCCCACAGGCTCTGAGAGCTAAGGGTTCTTTAAGGGACCTGATGAAGTGGTAGGGGTGTTGAAGGATCCATGGCCCCTGGAACATGTGTCTCAATGCAAAGACTGGTGGAGAGGGTTAGGGTAGGGTGGGAGATGCAGACCAGTCCATCCCAGTTTATCACCCTCAGTGGACCAAATAATAGAGCTTGTGGCATGCTTAGCACTGCCCACTACTGCTTGAGAGGCTGCACACACACAATCATATCTTTGTCAGAAGGTTTACACAGTCCAAAGTTTCTTACATACTTTTTCCTAAAACGTCAAAACTTGAGGGAAAATCGATGCATTTACCAGTGTTTCACAGCTAAGTGTATGTTGGAATCCATCCTGAATCCCCTTGTCACAACCAACAACAACCACGACCACAAAGGAAGTACTTTTCCACAGTGGAAAGCCATGTGGAGCCATGCAGATGAATAAAACTCCAGTCCCCCCTTTTCCTTCTCCCTCCCAATTTCCTTCCAGCATTTTCTTTTTTCAACTTTTTTTTTTCTTTCACTTTGCCTACTGTACACCAATCTCTTGAGGTCAGACGTGCTAAATTGTCAGTGACTGTCTGTTTCGGCTGAAAGGGATCACAAGGCTGCTGGGTACAGCTATGAACCTCTGCTGCTGTTGTTGCCGTCCACGTCTAAGTGGTAGGTGGGCAATGGCACGTTCACAGACCATTCGGTTAAAGCTGGGTGTAGACTTGGATGCTGGAATTGAAATGCAGTGTGTTTTGGGGTAGGGCTGGGCGATATATCTATATAATATCGATGTCGTGGTAAATGATCACGCGATACACTTTTCTGAGATACCGTTGGTATGGTAAAGTATTATTTATTTATTTTTTTCTTTACATTTTTAATAATTACAGATTAAATGGTATGGAATGGATGCCACTGATTTGACGGTTAGTTTTGTTGTGAACTTAATCTTTGTCTTTGCAGGCATTTAAAAAAAAAAAGCATTGTCAATGTCAGCTTAACGTTTTGTTTTTATGTGATAGTTTGTTAGCTAAATTATATCTTGTGAGACACATGTATTGTAGAAAAGTCCTCAAGTATCATGATATGATATTTTTGTCGCATCGCACAGCCCTATTTTGGGGCATCCTCATTGTATTTAGTGTTATATATGTTAAGGCCTTGACCAACTAGGTGGGTGCAGATATATTGTGATGTATTTATTAAGGTTATTAATTTAGTGTATATTGACGTGACAGTTGTATTGAGGTCATATGAATTTTTGCATGAGTTGCTTAAAACTTTAGGCAGCAGTTTTTCCAGAATATGGAAGTGTGTTATTAAAGACACTATAATGCACTGAAATGTGATGATGATTATTATTATTATTTCAGTTTTGTCCTTGTCATTTTTATTCTACCGTACCCACCATTACTGTTTATCTCTTGCAAACTAAGGAAGATGAAACTGACCCCACCCTTCAGGAGAAAATGAGCTGTCCTCTAGAGGACGCCACTTTAGTTCTGTCCAAAACCAACAACCAATTCAGACCTCAAGTATGGCTCAAGAATGGCTGACAACTCAGGCTTAATAGTGCCTTGTCATACTGCCAGTGCAGATCAGATCATATAAGGTCACCCTGCTGTCTTTCTCTTTACCCCACTCTGTGTATATGTTTTGTTCAGTTCTGTCTCTAATTCTCACGCTCTACTGTTTCAATTTTGCGATAAACTTCAGTAACCTTCATTCAAATGAAGATAATACCTGGTAGGTCATTGGCTGTGTGTGTGTGTGTGTGTGTGTGTGTGTGTGTGTGCTTATGCATGTGTTTTATGACAGTGTCTCAGGTTAGTTGCATAACTACATACCTGTCTTGGATTCCTTTCTGCTTTTAAACCCTTCTGTAGTCTCTTTCACGCCAAACATAAATCAAGTGTAATGTCATCTATTTGTGGCGGCTTTATACCGGCTCTGTGTGGCAGTGACAGTGCAGACTTTCCTCCCCAAGGCTACACTGGTGGTTGGTTTAATCGGATCAGGATTGGGTTTCTTCCGGCTGTCTGCAGCAGTGTCACTTTCAAGCTTGTACCAAGTGTTGAAGCAAAACAGAACATTTTGTGTGTGCGGAAGGAGCACTGCTCACTGTCTATTAGGTTAACTTGGAAAGCAGTGCTTTTTATGATGTTTATATTGCAGGGGTGTGTTTGTGTGTGATCGCAGGCGAGTTTGTGACATGGTGCCAAGTGAGTGATGATAATGTCAAGGACTTTCTGTCCACTCAGTAAATAAAGAGTGATCTGACAAAGTAGTGCCGCAATCCACTATACATTTCCGTATTGACTTTAACTGTTGCACACAGCTCTGATCAATTTTTATTCCTAAGAACTGTAACATGATCTCCTTGGATAGCGTCTGTAAACTCTATCCCTTGGACAGACTGAATGCCCAGCTCTTTTGGGCTTCTGGGAAGTCAGGGCACATGTGTTTTTGGGTTTAGGCATAAGGAAGGAATTAACTGAAGGGAATAAAAATACTGTTGTTACATAATGAATGAGAATGAAGGAGAAGTAAGAAAAGTTCAGAAATTAAGCTTAGGGAAATAGCACGAATAAATGGTGAGAGGGACAAGCAGAGTGAAAAACTCACCTTCTTTGAAGGACAGTTAGCCTGAAGTTAAACTCGATGTATTGTTTTGCTCTGTCAGACTCTTATCAAAATAAAAGTCAAGCAAACCTTTGTGTTTATTTACCTGCAGGCACGTGGTTGACGAGAAAGTGAAAAAAAAAACCCCTCATGTATTATTAACGGAAACCTATGAGAGTCTGTGGAAGGACAAAGATCTTTGTTGCATAGTTCAAACAAAACCGGTAACATGGAATAGATCAAATCTGCTGTGTAAGACATAAGTGTGAAGAAACAAAAGCAAGACATAATGCAAGAAGAGAGCTTTTGGATGAACTGAATAACAAGAAAGCAAGGGAGGGAAAGAGGGAGGGGAGGAAGTTAAGCCACTTTTGCCGGAGGACTGAGTCAGAGAGAGAGAGAGCGCGAGAGAAGGAGGGGGCAACACAAGCACGCTCGGCTCATGTATCCAGAATAGATGCATCGTGCTTGCGGCGTTTAAAGTCCAGAGAGAGAACCACACCCCTCTCTGCCCACCCTCCTACGCTCTAGCCTCCCTCACCTTTCACCTTGAGCCTCGTTCTGCTGCGTGTAAACGCTCACCGGCAGACATTCTGTCTCAGGCCCAATGCCGGTGAGCCCCCCTGGAAACGTGTTCCCAACCCTCGTGGTTTTGGGTCATATAGTCACGTTGATAGTCGTGTGGAATTGGAGGCAGCGGAAGAGGCAACTCGAAGAAGGTAAGACTGCGATTTTAGAAAACGTTTCATTTGAAAAGTTCTGTGTGATAAAGGATTAGAATAGCTGCAAGCAGTTGGTCTTCTGACGTCGCTGGTGAGGTTCTCGTCTTGTATGCTTCTTCTCCCTATGAGTGACCACCCCTCGCTCTGTCTCTCTCTCTCTCTCTCTCTCGCTCTCTCTCACCCCTATTTTCCTGGCATGCCGTACTGCGACACTTAACCCTATAAATGCCGAGTGCAACCAGATGACGTTTTAGGGGCGTATCCTTACAGTTGTATTCAGCCCCCTGTCAGCCTACATTACTACTGAATTAATATCTCTGCAGAAAAGAAAAAAAAGACTTACATTAATGCTTTTCGGTCCTTTGTGTACAGTGTTGGTTGTACTTTTGTGCGAGTTTGGAAGCATGCCATAAAGAAACCTGGAAGCATGTAAGGAATGTTAATAGTCAGAGGCGTACACAGGATCCACCTGGTTTTGTTGCAGACGTTCGTAGCTGTGTGCATAGTTAAGTTGACCTTTTAAAGGTTCTAGTGAGAGGCTCAAATTGCTGCTGTCACATTTCTGTTTTAGGCTAGGAGGGGCTTGGTCTTTTAAAAAAATGTATTCAGCAGTTAGAAGCCACACCCTAAACGCAGGTGTTGGATGACAGGTGTATTCATCTCCTTTTCTGGTATGAAGAGCGTACAGGAAATGAAAAATGCGACACTGTATATACTATTCTCTGATGTTGGTTTGTCGGTTTCTGCAAACGTGTTTGCCATTGCAGTGTTTAACATTTTTCAACATTATTCCCTGTTGATGGCTTATTGTTATACACATCACTGTGGGTAGGTGAGGCTGGGTATTTGGGTGTGTCCATTCCAGCTAGTTTGCCTGGTAAATTACCTGTAGTCATTACACTTTGTGTATGCTTACCTACATTTGCATGTTCTCCTGAGCCCACTCACAGAAGTAAACCTTGAATATCTTGTTTAACCGGCGAACAGATGATCGTTTATTCATGGTCAGTAACACATGGCTTAGTAACCAGAGGCCTGTTGTTTGTGAGACAACAAACTCAAATTTGTTATGCTCAAAAGATGAGTGCCGCATTGTGCGATAATTCAAGCTAAATTCTACTATACACTGTAAAAAAATGACCCTGTACATTCAGAGTGTTTCTAAATAAATCAGAAAACTGGATTTCGTATCAGTGGCAACAGTAATATTGTGTAAAAATATTGCAGTTACACTGCTTGTTTGAACTCTTTTATTGCTAAACGCACTCTTGAATTAATTTGAAATAGAAATCATAAGCAAAGAATCGAATGAGTTGTGTTCATTAATACATTTCTGAGTAGCTAGCTAAGTAACGTTGCTAGCTAAGGATTAGAATTGGTGTTGGCAGGAGCTAGCTATTATCTAGCTAAGTTAATGTTACCTCACCTGCTTGCTGTTGTCCTTGATTAAAGGATGTACTGATAGTCTAACTTATAAACAGAGTATCCATTTTTGATTAAAAAAGGTTTTTGTATTTAAAATTTAATTAGCTACCACCAGCTACATTTAGACTACCTATTGAAACTTGCATAACCACTGTATAATTATTGCACTATAGGTATACAGTATATCATGGTATAATGTGATGTCCTTTCAATTTTACTACATTTACTGACTTATTTTGGTATTCTTTGGTTTCTTTTTCGAACAAAATTTGTATTCGTTGTCAGCCACAACCAGTGTGCGTTAGAAAGCCATGTACTCTATTAGCTCATGTTCAGTCTTTGTTACATCAGATTATATGTGACACAGTGTTTTTTCATATAAACATGTTCAATGCTGCTGTCATGGTTTGGACAAAATCCTTACCTAAGAAGAATTATAACCAGTATACAGCCTCAGTTATAATACAGTCAACTACTACTATAAATAATTAAAGCACTTTTATAGTAGCTGTAAAGTAAGGTGCATATGAATAATAACGTATATAATATACTGCACCATAACATTTGATTTGTAGGGGAAAGTGTTGTTAAACAGAGCAGGTGATGATACTAAATTTAGATCTCCTTCTTTCATGCCATGTATATTGGTGTTGGGAACATACCATTCAAACATTGTAGCCCTCAGATATTGGTCTGTGGAGTACAGTGTGCAGTTTCATAAGCATTCATCTGACAGTCATTCATGGTTGTAAGTCAGGTGGTTTTTTAGAGATTTGTTCAGAGGTGATTTAAATAACGAACACAGTCGTACTCATGACACCAGCGCTCAGCCGTGGTTTATTTAAATCTCTGAACAGACCGTATGTGTATCCTGGATACCGCCATAACACTGTCAACTTCCAAGAAGGTCGAACTTCTTTACACTGGGAGGCACGTCAAGCCATTTGATATGTGCTCCACTGATTGCTGGGTAAACATCTTTAGACATCCTGAATGTTACTGTTAAGCACGAGTACATGAAAATGGAAAATGATCTTTTCATAAGATGGCCTGCACATACAGACAGGATGTTGTAAATCTATTTATAAAAGGGTATATAGGCAGACTAGGTAGGTGGACTTGGGTGGAGGCTATTATCTGTGGCTTTTTTATGTAATTTTATTGTTCGGATGTAGCCTTGAGCGAGATACTCCCTTTTTTTTTTTTTTTACGACGCATGCTCAGCTAGTGTTACGTCACATTTATCTAAATTCTTTATTGAACACTTGTCACAAAATCTATTATACATAGCAGCACCAATTTTACAAGTACACTCCAGTGATGTGATTTCACATTTAAGACCCTTTAAGATGCTGTGCGCCTTCCCCAGTTTTGTCCCATATGTTGGTCTTCGCAGTGACTCAGTATCAATCGTTCCCAAGGACTGGGAAAATATCGTTCATGTCTTTACAACCCAAAGATGTTTTTTAATCCTTGTCCAGTCATAAGCATGTCATAAGTGAACCGATTATAAATCTTAGTTGCTGAATTCTCCAATGTTGTGTGGTAGCTTTAGGTAGATCTAACACACGGCTCCCAAAGACTGTTTACTTTTCCATGTACTCGGCTACGCAAGCTCGTAATCAAACCCAGTGCTCCACATGTGCTGTGGTCTGGAGTGACTCAGAGTTGCTGAATGCGTAGATTCAGTTCATTTCCTCTGTTTTAAATTTTCATGTGGTTTGTATGACTCACACGAGGAAAATAACGTTTCGAAAACTTTTAGAAAAAGGCCACTTTTACCACATTGCGTACCTTTGTAGTGTACATTATCAGATCTATTAAGTGCTTTCTAATATTTTTGTTCAGCCTGAACACGAGTTTCTGCAAAATATTGGGCAAATTTTAAGCATTCAACAGCCACATGGTGTATCACAGCTTTACAGTCCCTGTGTCTGTGAGTTTCCTCAGGGTTCTCCAGTTTTCTCCCACCTCCCAAAAACATGCCAGAGTCAGAACGCCAGTTAATCCTATATCTAAGACAGTTTCAGAAATTTCTGATTAAGCTTTAGCCATTAAAACAATACTGAGAACAAATCCTTTTTAAATTTCAGCTACTGGTTATTATTTTCAAACTGCTGCATGCCACAAGTTGTGGTCATGACTTGATGGTGAGGATTTATTAATTCAAGTAATTTCATATTTTAAGATGAGTTTATCATTGTAGCCTACACCGTGATAATGATGATTGCTGCAAACAGAAGGCTGACGTTTCTCTAGATCCTTAGATAACTCTTTCACTAGTAGCTCACAATCTAATGCTGCATTTGTTTGCTTTTATAACCAAATATTGAATCAACTACCTCATCTTAAACAAAAAAAAAAGCACACTTAGTATCATGCAAACTCAGTGACTAGCTTTAAATTAAGGACACTGGATTTAAACAATGTGGCTGCACCCTTTGCACCCTTTTGTAACAAATTGCAAGATTCAGTTTCATGTGTAAGAAATCAAACGAAATCCAAAATCACCCTTGCTCAAATTTGAACAAAACAAATATACACATACATACATATATATATATATATATATATATATATATATATATATATATATATATATATATATATATATATATATATATATATATAAATTTATTTCTTTTATAATTATTTATAGCTTGTTCCTTTCTTGGAGATGATGATGATGATTATTACTATTATTATTATTATTTGTTTTGTTTTATATACCACAGATTTATATACCACACTCTTGAACTCTCAAATTTGATTGGTCAGTAATTGTTGATTAATTACCTACAACAGCAGCTCTGACTGTAGTTTCAACTGTAATTCAAACCACAGGGTTATATTAATGCACTCATACATTATAATACATTATCATTTCTAACATATAATGTGATTCTATAAATTCCATAGTTTCTCATTCACAGAGACTTCTATGGCAAACACTGCACAATAATCTAACACTGATAAACTATTTTTTTTTTATTGAAAGTGTTATTTTAAAAAGCTTTCTGTAAGGAGACACACTTTATATTCAGCATTTAAGGAAGGAGCCTGCATAGAAGAGTCTTCATGACGCACTTACCACATTCTTGATGACATACAAGCTGCGTATTAAAAAAACAAAAAAAATCGTATTAACTTTAAGAGAGAGGAAAAAGAGTGGCGAGGCTGGTGAACTGTTCATAGCTCTTATACCACAAGCGATAACATTAGCTAACTTGTCTCACTGACATTAACTGTAATTATACATGAATAAAAAGTATGACATGTCACTCACTGATAAATTACAAACTGTAATCAGCAAACTGCAGTGGTATAAGAGGAATAAAACACTTAGTGACATGATGTTCACATCATCCATTCGTGGAATATTTTCCCATAACAAGTCGTTTATTCCTTATTTATGCTCTGGAATATGGCACTTGTTGCATCTTGAACAGATTCACCTTTAAAACTTTTTTTTGACTGTAAAGTATGTTATTAAAAACTTTGATAGATGCCTATGCATGGTAGTAACAATGTTTGTTCAGGCTGGATGTTTTTCAGGATACATGCACATAGTCCAAGTAGACTTGCTTTAAAGAATTTTTTTTGTTTGTTTGTTTTGGGTTTTTTTTTTAAATGCACTATTTTTATATGATAGGCTAAAATTGAAATAATATGTTACTGGTTTAATGTCATTTTTGTTTTTTAAATAAATCATGCCTGAGTGTAACTGTGACGGATTTAACAGGGGTGTCCTGGGGAGTCACATTTCAAATCGCGCAACTCCCGGCGCGCGCAGTCCGCCTCAGCTCTCAGCTCCACAGCACACACCTCGATGGGCCGGGCTTCCCCTCTGCCGCCTGATGTGTCCTCGGACACGACAACAAAGCGCTAAGCGAGCGATCTGAACTGCGGAGGAGGCGGATATAGCATACACACAGAGAGAGAGCGCGCGCGCGAGAGAGAGGGAGTTTTGCATACTGGACATGGCTGCTGCCGAGGACATGGCGGCCGTCGCGGCGCTCGCGCCCTGTTTCACTACGTTCAGCCTTGACGTGATTTACGGACGCGCCGCTTACATTCACGAGCTGAGCTGCGGGGAAGTCGGACCACATCTGTACAGCCGCATGTGCTGCGCAGGTGAGTGAGAATGCGGAGAGGTTGGGGCGCGTAAAGACCGGCTGGACACGTCCCAAACCACCAGTAGCGTACAATGTTGACATAGTGTCCTGTTTAGTAGGCTAGTATTCTCTTTGGGACGTACTGTAGCTGTGTGTTTTAGTGAGACGGATAGGAGGGGCTCGGCAGGTTAACCCGTTGTGTGACTCCCCCTTCACTGCTGGTTTGTAATTGGGACACGGAGCGCAGTTCTGCGGAGTGTGCTGCGCGCTGTTTCATTCTGTCCCTGCGCTTAAAGGCCCCCTGACCTGAAGATTTCGGGTTCTGTGATTTATGCTCTGGAGCTAATTGAACACCTATGAAGGAACATGTACAAAGAGTTTCATGCTTGAAAGAAAATAAATACCTTTGTTGTTTGTTGTGTTCTGCTGAGATTTCAAAGATGTGACTTCATACCTATTTATGTATGTGTGTGTGTATGCATGTATGTAATTATTTGTTTGTTTGTTTGTTTCCTCACTTACTTGCTTGATGTAAAAATTATCTCATCCCACTGTTATTAAGCGTAAAGCTTCCAAAACCATGCACTCATGTACCTTTTGCATTTTTATTGTTTTGCTTTGATCCCCTTTTCAGTGCACATGTGGCTTTTTTTTGTTTGTTTGTTTACTATATGCGCTCTTTGAACAGCATTTTTTAATATATATATATATATATATATATATATATATATATATATATATATATATATATATATATATATATATATATATGGACTGTTCTATATAGAGGACTGTATAGGGTGTAGTGAAAAAGACACTTTCTAGGGAACACTTCCTCATCACCTGCCATTACATAAACATTTAGAATTTTACACTTTACCTACCAACCAGAACCTTCATTTGTTAATTTTAAAACATAGTATTTAGTAACTACAATGGATTTTCCACTACTTAAGCATGAAGAAGCGTAATGAAGTAATGAGAGTGTGGCGTGGTAGTCTGGACTTGACAAGTTATATATATATCTTGGAACTGTATATGGTTTCATGCTGAGAAAGAACGTGATGAGGTTATATCTGGTCTCTAAGAAAGATCTGCCTTCCAAAAATTAAATGGGAAAATTCCACATTGGAAAAGTCTCCTCATCTTTTCTGGAGGCGTACGGACCAAAACCGTAGAATCTAAAAATACACCCCTTTCCTCTGTCTGTAACTGTGTGTTGGGATCTATTGCTTTCTTGACATCACTCATATTTTATTTTCCATCCATAAGGCCCAGCATGGTTGTTAAGTCGACTGATCTAATGTAGTTGATGTTGAACTTGGACATGGTTGTGCAAATGGTTTTTTTTTAATCATACTGGTTTTTAACTGGAACGTTCACTCTTCCATAGTGAACACAAGAGGGAGCCATTTTCTTAAGCCATAAAACCATTTAGTCACAACCTTATAAAGTTTGGTGTAGCTGTTGAATGAAAAACAGATTTAGGGCCATTCCAGGACTCTCCTTGTTAATTAAGTAAAATGCTTACAAAGAAAGAAACCTGGATGTGCCAGTAGTTTACTCTGCATTAATGCACCACCACCAGGTTCTCCTTTTTCTGCGTGCCAGGAAGGTGCCGTTATTCCCGGTTCTATTTTTCATGTGAGCCATTAGGGAAGTTTGATGCCCCGGCTTCCGTGTTGCAAGATCCGTTGGGCAATTCTGGCTTTGCTCCACAATAACAGTGATAAGGGTGTGGATTATCCAGCACTCTTCTTGTATATCTATCAAAAACAGAATCAAGATTTGATCTTTTATTTCATAATTAACTTAGCTGTTGGAACTCAATCCGAAATTTGCACAGAAAATAACACCAGTAGGTGCCCTTTTGTTTAAAATGGTAATGAAACACCTGTGCTTGTTGAACCTCATACTGCACCTGCCATAAATCGGAGTGTTTTTATGGCAGTGTCTGTTGGCGAGTGAGAGGAAAAACATGTTCAGATAACATTCCAGTCTTCAGTATGACACTCTTGGTACAAGCGATCACATGTACCTTTGGTTCAGTGTGTGTTGGTGTCGGTTCGCTGGGGTCAGAGATTAGATTTGCCTCCATATTTTATCAAGTATAACAATCGCTTTGTTCCTGATTAAACTGTACTGTAGGATTTGCACCTATCAACTTTCTCTCATCTTGCATGCACGACAGGCTTCCAGATCTTTCTGTATTGCGTTCACAGTACGTTTCCATCCAGAAACCGCTCAACAATGACCGTTCTTGTTATACCACAGTGATGCTGAATGCTTGATTCTGATTAATCGTTAGATGATGGTTCGTTTTCTATAGCCGCAGCTCTGGAAGTAGTTCTAGCCGCAAGGTTTATGTTAATGCATCATCATTTCTATATTAACAACTTACACAGGATCCTCTACAAAAACGGACTTTTAAAATGTGTGTAATTGTTGATATGGTGAAGTTGTCTTTGAGGAGACATTTATTTAGGATTTCTGGAAGGAGTCTCTAAGGCCAGAACTTTGTAAAAGCGGTTTTTAGGCTGCAGCAATTTCTTAGTAATGTAACAAGCTGCACTTTTTGCCTTCTAATCATCAAGCGAGTGTAAAAAGAGAGGTTTGTGAGGAATGATATATATATGATACTGTTATATATAAGTGATAAGAGGAACAAACTTGTTTCATGGACATTCCTCAACATTAAGTGTAATTATAAATGTAAACTATAAAGAGCACAATATATATGTCATGTGATAAATAATTTTGGCATGGTAAGAGTAACGCCACTTCACATCACTCTGTGATTGATTAGTTTCCTATAACATCACACCTTTTGTGTATTATTCCTTACATTTCAAGATGGGTGATGCATTTCTTTATATTTTAGCAATTATATTTTAATTACTAAAGAGCATTTTAGAGTATTTTGGTCTTTTTATTATTATTATTATTATTATTTATACATATCTTCTCTCAGCATTTATCACACAGTACTATGTGGTTTGGAATCCCCTAGGTCTCTTTGCTGTCCTGATTCCAGGCTGCAATCCTTCAAACAAGACATCAGATCCTTATTCACTCAGCTCAAGTCTAAACAAGCTGTGGGACCGAGCTAAAATGCAAAGAATCCTCTCCTCATCTTTTATCCAAGCAGAGATGACATTTTGTAATGGTCTAACAGTTCAAAGGAATCTGAATAGAGTCACAGCAGGTTTTTAAAAAAAAAAAAAAAAAATTTTTACATTTATAATATACAAACTATGAATACACTATTACATATTAGACATTTTTTTCACCAAATACCTAAATCTTTGTATTTATGGATGGACAACTTAAGTTGTAAGTCAAATGCAATTGAGTGCAAATATTTGCATCTCAACTGATTTCTGGGTAAAAAAAAAAAAGTAAAAAGGAAACTGAGCCACTTTTTCACAATGTATCAGAAAAGTAGAATAAATTAAATATTTCTGTCTTTTTCATTTTGTTTTAAGGGTGTACTAACTTTTGCACTCAGCTGTACATGTTATTTGCTACAAATGCCTAATTCGAGTGCTCAATATGTAGTCCTTTTCAGTTACACATAGATTATTATTCCCAGTAAAACAACAACAACAACAAAAAACATTTCTCTTCTTATTGAGATTTTTTTGGAAAAGGTTCAAACCTGAGTGTTCTTGGACCGTCAATTTTATATAATTATAACCCATTATTCATTCTCGTTGTTCTGTCTGGATGTGCATTAAATGCAGACAGAGTGATGCTTTGTGTGTGTACCTGTACATACTCAGGGCCACATTCTGCACTACATAATGCAGCTTTTCAGCCACAAATAGACACATATAGACAGATCAGTGCACATACCTGTGTTTTTATGGTAGGACCGATTCAAATCATTTCTGTGCCTTTGCATCACTTTTGTGTCACAGAGTCATAGCCCAAGGCCATATCAAACACTGAGCTGCTTTAGCAGACTCTAATCTTCCCCCTAAATGCTACCATGTGGCGTTCCAGCCAAAATCGCTCTAATGTGGTGGGAAAGTGTGATTTTTTTTAAAAATAAGACCGTGAGTCACATTTTCCTTCGGGTAAAGAATGGGCTTTCCCCTGTATAGGAATCGAAGACTCTTACAGTGCCCCCTGTTGATCAGATGCATAACAAGCCTCCTTTAGAGGCCTTGCCCCCCATCATCCTGATTTCTGGTACAGCAGCTAATGCCTAAATAATTCCCTTCTGCCCTTTTATTCAGTATGTGGTCCATATTTGTTTCAGCTACGTGTATAAATCTGTGCATACTGCATGTACAGTCGTGGTACGTTTAATGGTCTTCATCAGTAGTTTGTTCCTATCATGGGTGAGAGAACAGAAGTGTGTCGCTTTTTTATTCCTTTTGGCCAATTCATAAAATTTTTCTGGATAGCAGAACCGTTATGGCTGTTTTTGCACTTTGCTGCTTGCACAGCAGATTAAGCAGTTTTGCCTGACGTGTCTTGTTTCTCTGGAAGCCTTGTATACTACACCTGATTTTTACTATATTTTTCCAAAAACAGTACGTCACAAAGTGCTTCATTCAACTAATGCCACACAAATTTGCCAACAGTTACATTGTTCTATTCATTAAAGAACAGCATGTACTCTTCTTGTTTATAGACACGTTTAATGCTGTGGAACGTAACGTTGCTTCGTTATAGCCACTCTATCGTTCCCTCTCCAGTCTCTCTCTTTTCACTCTCTTAAAGCTAATAAGGCAAAAGAAAAGCTGTCACTGAGAAACCGGGAATTGTGAAGTCGAACGAGTGCGTTAGTATAAAGCTGTGATTTCCTTTGCAGCACTTTTCTCAGAGCTGCTGTTGTAGAAATTGAATCAACACCATCTGCCCAATCAGTATCGAGAATTCAACAGCACTGTGGTATAATCAGCTTTAACAATCGTGTCTTTATATTCCCTACTTCCCATTTACTCATTTTCATTTCTCCTATTTCTGTCATTGTGGTTTCTTTATAGCGTTATAGTTCTGTCTCACTGTTTCAGTCCTGTCTACTCCCTACTTACTGTGGAGACAGACAGAGAGAGAGAGAGAGATGGGAGAGAAGGGCAAGTTCTTGCTATTTCACATTGACCCCCACTCTTTTCCAAAAGAGCAGTAAATGACAGTGTCTGACCTTATTCCCCGAGGCAAGGTATTTACTGCATGGAGGAAGAAGGGAAAGGAGGAGGAGGTAAAGAAGGGAACTGAACGAGAGGGAGAGGAAGAAAGTGAAAAAGGAGGGAGAAGAGAGAGGTTAAGCAAGAGCAGAAATCACTGACTTGGAACACACCCACCCAAAATCACTGACTTGGAACACACCCACCATGGCATTTCTCTTCATGCTCAGCTGCCGTTAATTATCAGATAGAGTAAAAGTGTTAAAAAGTGTAAAGATTTAGTGGTTTAACATTTACTAAGAGAAAGAGAAGTGGAGAAAATGGCTCTACGGAAGTTCGTTAGGACTTATTCGACCGATAGTATGGGTAGTGACGTGGTGTTCGCAGAGGACAACTACTACCAGGGGATGCTCAAGTCCACGGAGGGAAAGAAAGGTAGCACTGAAAATCTACATCTATAGATTGTATTATTTTGTTTCGTACAGGTTACAGTGTTTCACCATAAAAATGTCTGTTCCTTGCTTTTTTATGCTAGGGTCTGACTGTTTTTTTTTCTCTAGATGCTGTGTAAATGCTCTCAACATGCATGTGTAGATATGACTTGCTCTTATAAATGTGTATATCCATATTGCTCTTATATATGTGTACTGTATATATTCGTGTCCTTAAACACCCTTTTTATGTTTTCCCTAACAGTCAGTGAAACTGAAACTATAAATAAAATCCAACTGATAGATAACAGTCTAATTTCGCCCCTGGCCAAAGCTATATTTGGGATGGAATGGAATGATATAATCTTAAATCATGTATTTGCACTGAGTGGTCTGGTATGCACAGGTACAGATATGTAGGGCTGGAATACTGTGCAGACTGTGAGACAAAAAAAATAAAGTCCATGCATTTGAAATGGTTCAAGTACAAATTAAGTACAAATAAAAATATCTTAATTTGCTTTAAGCCTCCTGTTTTTGTAAATGTTGACTTGGTTGAGGTCCCAGAGAGCCTAATTCTTCATGCATGAAAATTATAATAGAATTATACTATTTATGTGGGATATAAATACAAAAATATATTCATTTTGTTTGATAAACTATCACAGAATTGAAACAGAGCACTATGTGAAATAGTGACCCTTGCATTTATGTTCATTTAAAGTTTACGTCGCGGAGATTACACTGTTAAATAAATGCAATAAAACAAATAAGTTCAGAAAAGTGCACTTGTCCAGCAGGTAAATGAACTCTACCCACGGAACAAATTAGCAATACCGAACACTTCCCCAAACAAAATGTATGTGGAATTAATAGAGAGTAGAGTGCTTTTTAAGACATGTCTCCAGAATCCCAAACAGATGCTGAGTGTTAAAACTTTACATTTGCTTCTTGGTAATATCCTAACAAGAATTACAGTTTAAAGCTCTAACATCCACATGGGTTTTAATCAATCAGTCAAACAAACAAACAAACAAACAAGCTTAAACTAGATTAACAGGAAAATTACTGGGCAAGCCTGCAACTCATATCAAAAGTCTACCCTTATCAGTCTGTGCTTATCTGTTGTTATTGTACAGCATGCCACCACAGTCTCCTAAAGGCGTGTCCTATTTACATCAAATGCATCATGCACAACACTGGTGAATTCTGGATTCTGATTGGTCAGAAGATTTTGAGTCATTTCCTATGACAGCAGCTATGCCAGTAGTTCCACCTACAAGGCTAATACATTTTGGTTTTTATAGCAACAAAGAACAAGCGGACTTGAATGATGGACACGCAGCCAAAACTGATTTTTACAAGTGTGTGTAATTGTGTAGTTTTCATTGAGGAGACATTTTATTTAGTATTTTGGAAGACGTTTCTGGTGTCAGTGTATATACATTACAGCATAGTGATTTTTCCCCCCCCACATATTATACCCACTTGTTAGGATGTGCCTAATCAGTAGAAAGTGGTAAAGACCTTGCTCAAGGGCCAAACAAACAGTTTGAACCCCTCTCTAGTCCACTGGCTTAACTATTGAGCCACCACTACCCTTAAAACACTATTAAAACATCCATCCATTTTCTATACCACTTATGCTACAGGGTCGCAGGGAACCTGGAGCTTATACCGGGGTCACATACGCATTCACTTACACACCCAATCATATACTACAGACACTTTGGGCATGTCAATCAGCCTACCATGCATGTCTTTGGACTGGGGGAGGAAACCGGAGTACCCAGAGGAAGACCCCACAGCACGGGGGGAACATGCACACAGAGGGCCGCAGTAGGAATCGGACCCCCAACCCTGGAGGTGTGAGGCAAACATGCTAACCTACCCTTAAGTGGGAAAATATGTACGTTAAATACCAGTGCCATGATTATAACAACATAACATACAGACGTGGCTGTTGAGACTTGCTCATCTCATGCTGTTTCCAGTTGTGTACTTTAGGAGTAATTTCAAAACATTACATGGGGAACCTGAATCCAAAGTGAAACATCCTTTCTTTGGAGTCACGAACACTGCTCATTGGTTGCAAAACAGTACCTGCTTCATCTTATGACTCAGAGCTTCTCTCGTGCCATGTTCGTTTGCGTGCCAACCAAAAATTCATTTTAACATCACTTTAATTTCATAGTCAGCTTTGTGCTTGTTCAGTTCTCCGTAATAAGTCAAGCTGGATTTTTTTTTTTTTGCTTTATATACATCAAGAGGGAGGAAAAAAAGTAGATTGGTGAAGGACCAACTGTTTATAGCTGTTATATTATAAGCGATAACAGAACTAACTTGTTTCATGTATGCTCCCAACATTAAAAATAACTATAAACAGATTAAAAGTATTGTTTAAAAAAAAAAAACATAATAAAAGATTGGCAAATTGATATGATATAAGAGGAGCAAAACACTTCATGATGTGCGGTTATTGGAAAACAATCAGCTTCAGGGTGGTAGTGGTATCATTAAAATATTAGTTATATTCCTTACATACATGATGGGAACAACCCGTGCACAACCATGCATTAGATCTAATGTTCCATTACAACAAAGTGATAATTATAATTATAACAAAGTTTATTATTGTTTTACCTGTTCAGTCTCCCCACAAAATTCAACAATGTTACTTTAAAAAATGAGAAAAACAAAACAAGCTTTATATATCTCCTGTTATTTTTCCTATCGACATAAGAACACTCAAAAAATCCAAATGTAGTTTCTAGTGTTGGTCAATACCTTGTAATTTTTTGAGAATTGAATTGCTCCATGTGTTACATATAGAAATGTATTCAAAAACATAAACCCCAGTGCCATGATTATAAAAAGATGACATAAAGACTTGGCTGTTGCTCATCTTAGTGTTTTGAATTGTGTACTCATTTCAAAACATTAGAAGGAGAACCTCAATCCACAGTGAATCACATGCTGTCTTTGGAGTCATGGTACCTGCTTCAGCTCATGACTCAGAGCTACTCTCATGATGTGTTCGTTTGCGTGCCAACCAAAGATTCAGTTCATCTTTAATACAGTTTCACAGTGAGCACAGGGATTATTTATCATACTTGCTATTTCAGATGTAAACTACAAAAATAAGTCTAGACTTTCCATGAAATTGGGAACAAAAATAGGCTCTGCATGGACCTTTCACATCCTTTAATTAAAAAGCTCTGGTGTGTTTGAATACGGGAACTGAAAGCGGTGTTATTTTGAATGGGAGTGTATGCAGCATTTCTGGATTATTCACACTTATTGATCATATGCAAGGATCTACTATGTATTTTTGTTCTCACTGCCACCTTTCCATTGCTTTACTGAGGAGATCAACCACTTCACTGTTACCACCATGTCGAAGGCTGCATCATGTTTTCAATCACTAATGATTGTATCTCTCTTTCTTTCCCTTTCTCATATCCTCCTCTACAGATGAGCGTGACCGCGTGCAGAAAAAGACTTTTACAAAATGGGTGAACAAGCATCTTATGAAGGTATTATTACACACATTATATGAAGAAGGTAAAGAAATTTAATTTGGAGCATTAACACATTTACTGGGTTTCACAGACGTTCCTTCATTTCAAGGAAGAAAAGCAAAGGCCAACTAGAGTATGGTAATATATTAATAGGGAAAGTGATATTAAAATTAAGTTATTGTATTTATTAACATTAGTAAATTGTCATTTATAATGTAATATATATATATAATGTTAGTTTAAAAGTTGGCAACCTATTTCCAAGCCAAATCTCCACATATTCTTGATATA
Organism: Ictalurus furcatus; assembly: GCF_023375685.1. Classification (NCBI taxonomy): domain Eukaryota; kingdom Metazoa; phylum Chordata; class Actinopteri; order Siluriformes; family Ictaluridae; genus Ictalurus; species Ictalurus furcatus. Next base: position 19,110,044 of record NC_071278.1, read on the forward strand.
TCTGTTTTAGACAACAATGTCTGTTGAAATTGGAATTGAAAATATACACCCACAATTTGATTATAAGATTTTTGAATCCTATTTTTTTTTTTTTTTAGCTTATTTATATAAAAAATCCCCTGTGTTGCATAGTTGGTATTATGAATTTGTTAACAATATAGAAGCATAATGAATAATATTAATACCTAATTTTGTTAATAAATGTAGATCAATAGAATTCTTTTAGTGAATGAATATTTAAATAGTTTTCTGGTTTTTAAGCAACATTTCAAGAGCTTGTATTACTTTGAAATTGAAATTGCTTTTGAATAAAGTTTTTTAAAGCTCGTAGCAACCGAAATTCAGATTGGGATGCGATGTACTCTCAGCAGATCACAGCTTTATCTAATGACAAGGGGGTTAACTGTTAAACCTGTACTTAACATTCTGGCTAAAACAAATTCCTTACTTTTCCTGTCATTATGTACCAAAATGACAGGAACGTGTTTAGAGACAGGGTAGCGAAGTTAAATATTAGATCTACTCTTGATTTATATGTAACTATTTTCTGATAATAAAAAGTCTAATCTCCTATACAAACTCTGTATCTGATATGTAACTGTGACTGTGTGCCTACATTTGCGTATTAGCTTGGGGTGCTTCTAAATCCATTGTTGTATGCTTCTGTGTGTGTGTGTGTGTGTGTGTGTGTGTGTGTGTGTGTGTGTGTGTACGTACTGCATGTGTATGTATGAGTCATCCACATCTGGTCAGGTTTTAGTTTCCTGCATAAGCACAATGTATTTTATTCATGGCCTCCTGAATTCACCATCTGCCCCACAGGTGCTAAGCAGCTTGAGGGTGCCGATATTTAAATTACGCATCATATTTCCATGCAGTGATCCCAGTGCCACACAAACTACAGAGAGAGAAAAACCTTGTGTATGAGGGAAGAGAAAATCGTTCGTGTCAGTGATGCTTCACTGACCTGGATAACGTAGTTATTGTCAGAGATAGTGTTTATGAGAAGCATCATCTCTGTTGTTTCCCCATCCAGAGTTTCTTTCACAGATATACACGTTGACACATTTCCATGCCATTATAACATTGATTGAATCACTGATCTTACTTTTTACTGCAAACAAACAAACAAAAAAAAGTTGAATTAACATGGCAATTTTACAAATCATCCATTTAACAAGTCCACACTGAAGTCATACCATACTGCCCTGCATAATAGATAGAAAGTGTGTAAAATTGTGCCTAGTGTGACTAATTCTAATGTATCTGTCTCAATCTCTTGTCAATTGATTTATTTGGTCTTTTAGCCTGTCTCCCTTAAGGAAGTGTACAGTTTGTGATTTACAGAACAGATCAATCCTTCTGGCCTTTTCCTGTAAGCAGTTAGGTGGCTGTAAGAGAATGCGTTATATCTTGACGGATGCCATGTAGCTCTTCTGGTTGTCCTCAGTGGCACGGACAAAGCACCTGGTAGCTTTTCAGACACAGAGACATTATAGACATTTTAGAGACCTACAGACTTGCAATGTTTACAATGCTTAATTTCGGGAGCCCTTAATAACAACCTCACCCTATAATGAATTTATAAACTAAACTATTAAATAAATGATTATTCTAAATGATTACAAACCATTTGTACGCTATTGCTAAAGAAGTCGTTACTCATATGCATCAAACTTATAAATATGATGTTTTACTAATAGCCTTCTAAAGTATTATTAAAATAATAATAACAACCCACAAGTAAAGACATATCTATCTATCTATCTATCTATCTATCCATCTATCTATCTATCTATCTATCTGTCTATCTATCCATCTATCTATCTATCTATCTTCCTCCACTTGTTAATAAAAAAATCTTTTTTGAACCGATAGGAGAGATGATAAAGAAGATATTTTATCTTCCTGATAAAAATGCATTATTTAGCCTAATTAATGTTTACTGCAAAGGAATGCATATTGTTTATATATTAACATTTATATATATAAGGAATTAATAGTGCTACTTCTACATCAATCCCCCGCAAATACTTTAAAATGTCTAGTATGTGATTTATAAATATCCTTATGAATATCATTTTACTATAATAAAAGTTTTATTAATGGTTAGGCGATCTGAATTGAATAAAATATACCCATGTTTATGAAAGAAAAAGAATGTTTTTTTTTTCTCTATGGCTTTTGAATGCTTTCTAAGGGAAGCTCATTATTAAAGCTACATTTAAAACTATAACACAAATTCTGTGTTAAAGTTTTACCGATGTTAAAAGCTAATGTTAAATTTGATCCGTTTGTTCAAATAGTGTGCATCCATGTTTGAATAATTGAATCAATGAAAAACACATCTATTAACAGCTTATGAAAACATCATAAAGCGAGGTTGTTATGAGGTGCTACGAAAAGGCCTTGTCTGTGAATTTAGTTTAGTTTTTGTTTTTCTTTCCAGGAGAGTTATTGTCAGGTTTGCACTTAAATCGATTAAAGCGATTAGAAAATAAATAGTTAGTAAAAAGCTTAATCTGTTAAGGTTTATTATTGTTGTTCATGGATCGTTTTTAATCACTGCATCATGGTATAAGATGCCAGTACACTATTCTCTCTATCTATATTCCTCGCTCTCTTATTACACATTCTTATTACATTTTTCATATCTTTATTCTCATAAATCCCGATCTGTTATGCTCTTACTCATGTGTTATGCACATCTCTCTTTCCTTTTCTCTGTCTCTTCATTACAAACTCTCCTTTTTCTGTCTCCATCCATCTCCATCAGCACTGGAAAGCAGAGGTAGGTCGAGTGTTTGAACCGAGTGCTGACTGATCCTCATCTGCATGGATTGTGATTAGTCTCCTGCAGCTTAAGCTCACACGTCTCCCTCTTGTGTTCTTCTGTATTCACTGCTTGAGCCTCTTTGCAGAAGAAACAGGGTTTTTAAGTGTTTGTGTAGTTATTTTAGACCGTTACGGATTATTCTGTCAAACCGCTTAGAGTGGAGAGCTTTCATTTAAAAACTAAAAATAACTCATGAAAATAACGTCAAATCAAACACGTCAGTCATCTGAGGAGAGATCTATAATAATTCTCTGTTATAATATCAGTGCAATAAGTGTTGATCAACTCTTTCTTCTGCAGCAGGCTTTTAGCAATCAATAGAAGCAGGCTTTGACAGGAAATCTTTCAGTTGCGTTTTTTTTTCTTTTCTATTTTTCTATAAGGTTACTGACACCAAATAATAAAATAGAGATTCACGTTATTAACACATTTAACACTGCCTAAGCTCTTTCGGTTGATTTGCTGTGCTGTGTTTTGTCTTAAATCCATGATAGGACAAGCTTGTGACCTGCTGGTTATACAACTGCCTACTGCTTTGATTTGATCTGAACATTGTGATGCTTCTGAATATGACTGGTTCATAATAAGTATACACATAGATGTGAGATGACAGAATATTAATCCATGCAACTTTTAGACGTAGATTCCGCAGAACAGACTGTTAAGCTTTTTAGGTCATCTGACTCTTCAGACCACAAGTTCCTTAGAATTAAATTGTTCAACGCTTATCCAGACAGAAATGTTAGTCTAAGAACGTTTAGACCACAAATTCATCAGAATAGATTGTTGAGGCTTTAATGACAGAATATTTGTTAATCCAAGTTACCTTTAGGCCATGAATTCCTGAGAACTGAATACTGAAGTATTTCCAAAATTATTAGGTAGCTGTTTTATTGGAAGGCTTTCTACATTAGATTATATTAGATATTACAGGCATTGCATAAATGCTCTTTAAAGCAATTCTGGAGGATTGATGTAAATGCCTATGCCAAAGCTCATGTGATAGGAAGTATACATATATATATATATATATATATATATATATATATATATATATATATATATATATATAATGTGTGTGTGTGTGTGTGTGTGTATATATATATATATATATAATGTGTGTGTGTGTGTGTGTATATATATATATATATATATAATGTGTGTGTGTGTGTGTGTGTGTGTATATATATATATATATATATATATATATATATATATATATATATATATATATATATAATGTATTTGTCTGTATTTTTATGAAGTAAACCTATGTGTACTTTACATAAAAGTGAGACTGGTGTTAGTGAAAACCAATATCTTGGGAGGATACGGATTAAGAATACAGTCTACTTATCTAATCTTATTTCAAAGAACAAAATGTGTCCTTCAGGGCTTTCTTTAAGGGTTCTTTGGATATTTAAGATTTCTTAGCTTCTATTCGGAACTTTTTGTAATAGAGGAATACTCTTGTGCGGGCACTTAAAGGATTCATCCAGAGAGGCAATCAAAGAAAGCTTACATTTTTTTGAAGAGTGTATGAAATAAACGCTCTAAAGTCAGCATGCCATAAGCATTTTTAAAAAAATTAATTCTGCAGTATTGCTTTATAAAAGAGTTCTCAAGATCTATGATGTTATGAAGCGCTATTAGTACTTAATGTAGGTGCCATTCAGATAGCTATTCTATATCTGACTTACTGTATACCACAGCGCTGTTAAATGATCAATTGTGATTAATTAATTAATTAATCTGCTGTAACAGCAGCTCAGACAGTAGTTCCACAATATATTAATGCGCTCATTCTAATAGTTATCGTTTACATAGTGACAACTTACATGGGGACTTAAAACAGGCTTTTATAGCTGTTCTAACATAAATGTTTAACTTGTTTCATGGATGTTCCACAGCATAAAATATAACTATAAATGGTTCAAATGTATGGCATATTGTTCTTTAAATAAAAAATAAAAAAATGTAATTGTTGGCAAATCGCTGTGGTATAAGAGGAATAAACACTTTGAAGTGGTAAAAGTAATTCTTCTTTGTACTGGGCCACTTTCACACCACATCGATGACTGTTTTCCTGTAACCACAGCCCTGTCGTGTTTTATTCCTTACCTCTAACCTACTCAATTGTTGTTGTTTTTTTTTTTTTTTTTTTTAAAGGTAAAGATATTTTCGGTTTAAAATAAAACTAATTCACAAATAAGTAAAAGGAATTTGATGAACCAAACTTAATAGTACATCATAAGAACAACACTTTGCTGCTTAAAGAATTCAAAATTTGTTAACTTATTTCTGTGTCTGAATGTTTTTAACCCCAGGCTCAGAGGCACATCACAGACCTGTACGAGGATCTGCGAGATGGCCACAGCCTCATTTCCCTGCTGGAGGTGCTCTCTGGAGAAACACTGGTGAGTCCGTCAAAACACTGAATTGTTTCCCACGGACAAACTTTATTTAAAAAAAAATAAATAACAAAATATCGATCTTGCATCAGATATGCATTCTGAAGCAAAACCTCTTATGGATATGGGTACCTGCTTTTGCACCTCTTTCTCCTCTTACTTACTTTAGCAATACGTCCTTTAATAAACCCATTTCCTCCCTTACTCACAATAGCCGCATGATAGTCAATATTTAACCAGCAAACTTCATTTAACCTACACTTAATTAACTGCAGTTGTTAAATTCCCTTAACATTTTTGTTCTCCAAGTTTTTGCATGTGTTGACTTTATACATTTGAGACACTCAGGAACACAGAATTATGAAAGCCCAGTTGAATGACATCTACTTTCACAGGTTTTCTTGTGTTGCACATCTTTTAACGTGTTAATGTTGTGTTTTCTGCCTCTGTTTCAACTCCCTGCACTGGTTTTGCCACCCCTGACCTTTCAGTTTTCTACTTGGCTGACCTCTGCCCTAACCTTGACCCCTTTGCCTTTGCCTCTTCTCTTGCGATGCTCTTGCTGGGGTAGCCGAGGGAGCGTGATGTTGTCAGGAACTCACGGTTGGTGAGTGGGTCTAGAACCTTCCGACTCGCCTCCTCAGGGGGTCTGGCATGCGTCACTCCCAGGTTTACCTGGGTTGTGCATGATGTCACTTCCTTTGTCTTGTGTCTTGTTGTGAATGTTCTTTGCCCCGTGCAAACAATCTGGATAAGTAGTAAATTACGTTTGGCCAGTCTGATCAAGCAGGCTGGGTTTGCAGATATTATGATCTGTGAGACTGGCTAAAGCTTGGTATGCTTTCTGGAAAGTTATATTATTATCTATACATTATTTAAAGATGGAGTTGATTGAACTGGGAATCTATAAACTAAGCAAAATGCCCTTTAGGCCAAGCAAGGCCAAATGCTTGTGATCACATGAAATTGTAATAATAATTGAGTTAGACAGTACTTAGTAAATAGTGAGAGAAATTAGTCAAAAGTATACTTGAGTTAAAGTTAAAAAGTGTCTGCACTTTTAAGTACTCAAGTACTGCAATTCGAAATCAAGATGTTTCCTGTCTTTTTTATTTTAGTATGGTCTAACACTTTCAAATTCATAGCTATTTGCACAACTCAATTTATATGCAAAGTTCAAAAGGGTAAGGTTAAAGTTAAGGTTGGGACAGGGTTAGCATTCATACCTATTCTTTACGGCTTCCTTTGTATAAAATAATCCGATCACATCATCCTCTGTTGTTTGAATTTGTACAAATATTGCATGAGATTTTATTATTATTATTAGTATTAGTAGTAGTAGTAGTAGTAGTAGTAGTAGCAGCAGCAGTAGTAACATTATATTAAATATATAAGTATATATGAAGTATATAGGTAACATTTAATATATGAAGAGTGCGTGAGGGTTTTAATAGGTTTAGATATGATTGGGCATTTCAAATATAGAAGTTGGAATATAGAGAAAGATGATTATTTGGATTTATAGACAAAGGAGAAGAAAGAATATTTGAGTCATGATTTTTGAGATTCATTGCAAGTACTTTATTACCGAAGCTCTAAATAAATATTTAGTAAAAAGCACGTTTGAGTAAGTGCAGAAGCATTAATTAAAATTATAATAGAATCTGTATAAAATCAAATTACTTCAATTTTATGAATATAGGGATGTAACAAATCCATGGTGAAATTTGCTCAAGGTTAAATATTACTGTACTGGTACATATTATCAGCAATATTCAATTAGTGATTGTTGCAACTTTTATGTTTCATTTTTATACATCACCTCATGTATAATACTACTTGCAGACATGTAGTGAATTAGTTATAAGTGACATCATACACTGAAAGCAGACAGGAGTCTGGCTTCTCAGGTTTGACTGGCTGTACATTTGGTTACTGTCATGAGTGCCAGTGCATGGTCTGGACTGTATGCTAGTGCATTCCCACCTCAGATGTTCCAGATGGCTTCTCATGCATTGCATAGTCACTGTGGCATTATACCCAATTCACCTTAGAGATGTAAGTTGTTAGGTTGTATGGATATTGTTAAGAATGGGAAAATGGAGATTATTTCATTGTGTACATTACTTATTCATGTTTTGGTAAATTGATTGAATGCAGATTGATAGGTAGGATAAGGGATTTGACTATTATGTATAGTGTACTGTTATGTATGTAAATAATATTTTACCTTGCAATGCTTGTCAAGTATTTTGGGGCACCTTATTTATTTATTGATTGATTGATTGATTGATTGATTGATTGATTGCATTTCCAATCAAATCTCTGCAAATATTTTGCGACAAAGTGGCTTGTTCCTTCACCTGACCTTACCCAACTGAAATGCCCTGGTAGGAGTTGAGAAACTTTTGACAGGCAGTGTATGGTTCTCAAAATTCACTTAACTTTTGGAATCATTGTAACAATAATATACAATTTTCCCAAATCTAAGAGGCAAAAATGACCAGGTTTCATTTGGTCAAACTATAACCACACATTCTATTTAACGTTGACTCTTAATCAATGATTTCCACTTCGTCTCTGATCTACTCTTTATATTTTTTATGCAACAGCCCAGAGAGAAGGGTCGCATGCGCTTCCACAAGCTACAGAACGTCCAGATCGCCTTGGATTTCCTCAAACATAGACAGGTACAACAAATGCTGCATTCTTTTTCTTAGATTATTTACATAAAATTATTCACAGTTTGGTTTCTTTCTTTCTTTATTTATTTATTTTACATACATTTATGTAAAACCTCACACACCTCAGTTCCTCAGGACTGTATTTTATCTTTTGATCCAGGTCAAACTGGTGAACATCAGGAATGATGATATAGCAGATGGAAACCCGAAGCTGACCCTTGGGCTAATATGGACCATCATCCTTCACTTCCAGGTATGGCATGATATACTGTAATACTCACATACTATATGCTGTGTTGGATTGTAATTAAGTCTACTAGTCTGGCCCTGTTCCCTCTTCCACTGTTGATACTCTTTCCAACAAACATGAGTGGTAAAGCTGTTTGATAAAGCTGTATACCTGCATCTTCGACTGGAGCATATCTTCCCAGTTCACTTCTTCATATGGATCCTGTGTAAACATCCTGAGTTTTTCATTTTTCTCACTGGTTTTAGACTAAATAATAAAATGAACATAAATAAAAGCCACTTGACTTGACTAAACAGATCTGAAGCATTGAAAGCTTGATTTTATGCAATGCACACTGAAGTGGAGGTTTCACTAGTTCAGTTGAAGCTCTGTGAAAGTTATTCATTTTCAAAATGAATAACTTTGTTGGCAATTGTTGGTTTTATCCACGGGAATGTAGTCGGTTATACACTTGGTTTCTTTAATGATGGAAAAAAAATACTTTGAAGTTAAAATAGGCCTGCAGAGGATTATGGTCTGAGGCAGTGTCCATCCGCCTCAGTGACTCAGTGTTCCCTGTAAGGAAGAGGGTGTGGGCATATTGGCATGGCAGTTTGATGATTCATAAGACTTCTGATTTTTATTTTAATGATTGTCAACTAGGGGATAATATAGCCATTGTCTATTCTTTATTATTTCCTGTGCTCTCATTTTTTTTTTTTAAATACTTTTTTTCATCCTGGCCTCAACTCACATGGCATGGGTGTGGTGGAGTCATTGTATTAGCTGGACACTTGCTGTAAATGCTGTAAACGAATTTAGTTTGCAGGGATAGACTGCTCATACAACTTTGGTATAAAAATACTGTATGTCAGTTGCATCTGCTGCTAGAGGTCTGATTGAATCACAAAACCACACTGAACATTGTGTCACTAATCCTAATCATTCCTGTATACAGGCATATGTTCTCTATAGAAAAAAAAGCAAAGACAGACTTCTTTTGTGGATGCTGGCGTTGTGCAGACATGAGATGAACATTTAGTTGAAAAAGCTGAAGTGAAAGGATGAAGGATGTTTCCATCCTGTCTGAGTCACAGTGTAGAGGACTGACTGCCAAACTAACCAACTTCCCTAAGTTCCCCAGTGACACACATATAGACACGCTTATAAAAGACCAATGTGGTGTCAGTTGTAGCCTGGGAGAAGTGATTAATCCAAAAGGGAAATCCTGACTATGAATCACTACAAAACCACAAAAACACACACAACCAAGAGCCTAAAAGATGAACAACACCCTGATCATAAGACTTTTTTTTTCTTTTTTTTTTTTTGCGGATCACATGATCACTAGGTGCCATATTTACCAAGCATGGTATCCTAGCAACAAGAACTAGTGTGTCATTATAGGATATTCTTTATCTATTTAAGGATAAACCATTGAATGTTGTGCACTGCTATGTAATCCAGAACAAAGTGGAATCAAGTTATCATCAATTTATTCTTATCGTATGTGGCTGCTATGTCGATTCTGAAGTCACAGATTTGATATCTTTGGGATGTTTATGACAATATTGCCCTTATATTGAAAATTAAAAAGCAACAAGCCCGTAAAGGAAATGTTTGAATGTGTTTCTGAAGCTATAATAAGAACAGTAATTTCAACAGAATTGCATCTTTTAGAAAAGACAGCAATATTGCAAAGCAATGCATCTTAGTTTCTGTTTCTTTTTCTGCTCATGAGGAATATGTAGTTTTAAAAGAGAGGGTAGGCTTAGATAGGAAAAGTTGAAGTAAAACACGATGGTGCATGCTATTAGGAAACTTAATCAAGCTCAAGGTGAGGTGATGTAGCCTGAAGTAATCTCTTCGAGATTATTCTGGTTTGCAGCTAAATCTCATAGTAATTTTATATATTGTATCTCTCTCTCTCTCTCTCTCTCTCTCTCTCTCTCTCTCTCTCTTTCTCTCTCTCTCTCCCTCCAGATCTCAGACATACAGGTGAACGGTCAGTCCGATGACATGACTGCCAAGGAGAAGCTGCTGCTTTGGTCTCAGCGCATGGTGGAGGGCTACCACGGCCTGCGCTGTGACAACTTCACCACCAGTTGGAGAGATGGCAGGCTCTTTAATGCTATCATCAACAAACACAGGTGAGAAAGAGTTCAAGGTACTTTTTGTGATAATCACAACTCAGCCTCTTAACATGCATTGCCTGCATAATTAAAAAATGCATAATTAAAATAAAAAATAAAAAATCACCAAATATTCCAGAAGGTACTTTGTCCTGTAACATTTGCTGAGTAACGTGAAGTTAGACAGCATAATATTTTATTGGTTGTACGAATTTTAAAAAATCATAATATTAAAAAAAAAAAAAAAATCAAATACGAGTTTACAGAAAAAACATCATGGTATGACACACAAGAGACAACAAGCCAAAACCAGTAAGTGTAATAAATATAAATTTAAATAAATATCTAGCAATACAATGAAATATACACAATTCAAATACATACAGACAGTATAGTGCAAAAGTCTTGCGAAAGGCACGTGCAAAGAAATGCTGTAGAACTAAGATGCCTTCAAAAATACTGAAATTCACTGTTTCTATTTTTTAAATGTTACATAAAAAATACTATAAAGAGCAGTAAATAGTAATAAATGAAACAAAGTCCGTTCTTGGTGTGATGACCGTTTGCTTTAAAAAAGAAGTTAGTAGTCTCAGGTAGAATTAGTGCAGTTTTATAAGGAAATGAGCGGTAAGCTTTATTGAGCATTTTGGAGAATCTGCCATGGTTCTTCTGGAGACTTTGATTGTCGCACTTGCTTCTTATTTTTTGCAGCAAAACCCATCAGCCTTCACTGTGTGTGTGTGTGTGTGTTTTTTTTTTTTTAAATGGTCTCTTACATAATATGCTGCTTTCTTTACTGACATACAAGCTTTTTCTGCAACATTTGATTTTGTGCTGGAAAACTAATGTTTGGAAGTCATAAAATAAAATTCTATAACAAAGTTTATACAAAAAAAAAGACTTTTGCATAGTACTGTATAGCACATTAGTGTGCTGCTGAAATATCTGAAAAAAATCAGATAGAATTTAAAAGCTCTTGACATACAGGACAGCTGGCTTTTTGCTCCAACACAATGCCTTTTGGTTTGACTCGGTGGTTATGCAAACTGTAGGATCCTGCAGAATAATTTCACACACATGATATCCTCAGAGCAGCCAAGTCTCTTGTGTGGTCTTACAAATTATCTGTACTTTTTTTTTTTTTTTTTGTACTTTTGGACAAGATGCGTCTTGCTGCACTTGAACATGAAATAGTATATGGCTGACATGCAAAGTGTTGGGTATACTCTCTCTCTATATATATATCTCTCTATCTCTCTATCTCTCTTTCTCTCACACATTCCCTACAACATCATATTAAATCATGTGAGGGATTAAGGGAAAACGTGGAGGGCGTAGCATATACAAGTGCCAAGTTTTCCCAGAGGCTGTGATTGTAATACCCTGCATGTGCTTACATGGCACATGCCTGTGCCTCAGGAGAAATATCTGCAGCTCATGTTCCCAGGTTTTTTATTTCTTTAATATAGACACAGTGCAAGTATCAGTACTTTTAGTTCAGTTGTATGCTATTCTGTTAACAAGAAACATGAGTAGATGGTCTGATTGTACCAACTGTATGACAATGGAATTAGTGCAGAGATCATTTACATGAAAAAAAGAGGATATTCTCTGAAGAGTAATCTTTCGGACAAGCAAGAAGGAAGACAAGCTTGGTTATATCCACTGCACATCCAGCAGCGATGTTCAGCCTGAAGAGAAAGCGTCGCACAAGGAAAAGGCTCAGTAGCTCGTCGAGCAGCACTCATGGCTCTGTTAGTGAACTGGACGATCGGGTGGTCATGCTGTGTGAAAACATGCCCTCTGGGGGATCTTTTGACTCTGAATCGCTAAGTCCAGAAGCTCGGTCCAACTTTGGCTCTCAGATTGGAGAGTTTGAGCTAAGCATGGAGCGACGGCTTTCTCCTGTGAACAGGGACAAAATGTCTTACCGAAAGGCATATTATACTGAAGTGGTGCCTGCTGGGACGCAAGCGTATTACTACTACACCCAAAGAGGCAGTCAAGTGTATGGATGCAGTATGTTACTTCTTAGAAATGATGGGTTGTTGTTGGATGTAATTGCAGATGTTCTGCCACATCATGTGAATATTTGGAGCGCAAAAGTGTAGCTAAGTTAGTTGAAATTATGATCGAGGCCAATTGCAGAACTTATTTAAGACATGAATATACAGGGCCTTTGATTAACGTTAGACTTTCTTAATAGATACTGGCAGTATGAAGCCTGTCATTACACTGCAGTTTAGAGAATATGGGACACCTTTGGCTAGTTTAGTCACTTGCAAATATTATCTTGAAAAAGCTGCGTGTTTTAACTGTGCTATCATTAGCTATCATATGCTAATGGCTATACGTTGTATTGTGCATAATATATCATTTGAAATATTTGAGTGCTAATTTGACATTTCGATCTTCAATGAAACACTACCGCTTTGAAATGGCTAAATTCTTCATATTTACTGAAGAAGGTAGAGCGTGTAGGTGCATGCTGTTTATAGTCTTGTCTAGTCATTGTCTTTTTGGCAATGTCAGTGAGCGTTCATATAATTAACATCCTATGTGCCTAAACCCGATTTGACCAAATCCCAGGAGAAACTTTCTGCATTGTGATTATCTAAGTTCAGGGTGGTATCATGAATTGAGCATTGCAGAAATACCTAACCAAATGTAACACATAATATATTCCAGCTGTGTTTACCTGTATGCAGTTTATTAAAGTTTCATCTCTAGTTTTCAAAGATCTGCCTAGCATGCATTTCATTCCTTGGCAGCTGTTGGGATTCCTGCTTTCTGTTAAAGCCTGCTCTGACATGGTTCATTACTTGTGTGTGTGCCTTAGGCCTAATCTGATTGACATGAGTAAGGTGTACAGACAGACGAATCTGGAGAACCTGGAGCAGGCATTCAGCATGGCGGAGAGAGAGCTGGGCGTCACCCGTCTGCTCGATCCAGAAGGTAAACTTGATCGTTCCCTGAGGCTGAGCAATTTGTTTTATACAACCTGTTCTTTTTTGGCACACAGTTCCCTTGCCTGTAGGAACAAAATAAATGATTACAAGTAAAATAACATGAGTAGTGTAGTGACAAATTATATTTTTCTCTTAATGTCATATTCCTAATTGTTAAAATGAACAGGAGTTGCTCAAATAATCTGTAAAGCAGATGGAGGTATGCACCTAAAATATGGGCCAACACACATCCGTTAATAGACACTAGCATAAGTAACACCATATTGTTATTGTTTGGCTGGCTAAGGAGCTAAAAAGCTGCATGCAATACCACGTCATTTATGCACATTTGAAAGTAGCTTGGTTAGCTTTCGTTGTGCTGTTCATGACTAGCAAGCTAATCAGGCTGGCTAAAAAGCTAAAAAGCACTTTATCATATCATTTATGCAAACCATATCATTTATGCAAATAGAGAGAGGAACTGTAGTGTAGGTAGATCAAATTATGTTCATAACTAACTAGCCATATTGTAGTCATGCTGGCTAGCATGCTAGTAAGCAGCTCCATATCAATTCTACACATTGGGGGCTATCTCAGTGTGTGTTTCTGTTGTGTTTTTCATAACTAGCTAGCCGTATCTCCAGTCAAGTTGAATCAGTGAAGTTGGAAAGCGGTTTGCAGCACTATATCATTCATGAATAATGGAGAGTAGCATAGTTAGCTTGAACTGTGTTGTTCATAATTAACTATCCATACTGAAAGCAGTTGATAACACATTATTTATGCAAATGGAGAGTAAAAATGTAGCTTAGTTATCTAAAGTTGTATTGTTTATGAGTAGATAAGTCATAATGCAGTCAAGCTGGCTAACAACCTATAAGGTAGTTCATAACATCACATCATTTGTGCACAATGGAGAGTAAAAATCTAGCTTTTTTAGCTAAAGTTGTGTTCTTCATAACTACTGTAGCTAGCCATACTGCAGTGAAGATGGCTAACCAGCTAGAAAGCAGCTGACAATATGAGGTATCTACTGTAAGCTAGTCAAAGTTATGCTATTCATGTAGGACTAGGATTGTGCCTATGCTAGTCATATTATTTTAAGAACCTATGTAGCATGTCAGGATATATTGGGCCATGTATTACATTAAAGTGTGTATCTACTAGATGGCCTACTACTGATAAACCACAATGTGTCTGAATATTTGTATTTGGATGTCACATTCATGTGATACACTAACTCTGACTAGAGACTCACGTGTAATATAATCAGTGTTTATATGTGTTATTATTTTACACCCTAGTCTGTAATTAATCCAGGGTGTTGTTTTTGTTTCCTCCTGTTGAGTAGATGTGGATGTGCCACACCCTGATGAGAAGTCTATCATTACATACGTCTCCTCCCTGTATGATGTCATGCCAAGAGTTCCTGATGTACAAGACGGTGTTCAGGCCAATGTGAGTCTTTTTTTAATACAGAAAGAAGATCAAATTCTGCAGAACTTACAGTTTGTAAAGATTAAGTTCACCAGTGTGCTTATTATTCATGTTCATCCAGTTGGTTCAAATCAGACATGTAAAGAATAAAAGATGACTAGACATGGTGTTATAGGGAAATAATCAACAGCGGGGTTATGCATTACTAACCCAAAGATTATTACATTTTTATATGAATTCAAGGACAGCACATCATTGTTTTTGTTTGATTATAGCTACATTTCATTTTGCAGAACATCCATTAAACAAGTTAGTTCCTGTTATCACTTCAATTATAGCAGCTATAAACAGTCCTTCAGTCATCAGCCTCCATTTTTTTCTCTCTCTCTCTTGAAGTTAAGACCAAAAAAAAAAAAAGATTGTTACAAAGCACTGACAATTGAGACTCCTAAAATTGAACCAAGATGAAGCGTAATATAAATTGAGCCTCAGAAATAAACCATAAATTGTGTTGTGGGACAGGAGCTGGAACTACGCTGGCAGGAGTACTACGAGCTGGTCACCATGCTGCTGCAGTGGATCAGACACCATATCGTTGTGTTTGAGGAGAGCAAGTTCCCCACCAGTTATGAAGAAATTGAGGTCTCTTACCAGCTCAATAAGACACAAACCTGCATGTGACATACACATACATATACAGTTGCATGCAAATGCTCTTATTGTATTGTATTATTACACAATTATGAGTTGCTATTCATTATTCACCATTTTGAAGTATCTTTTAAAATGCAACTAAATAGTATGATTCAAACCCTCTATTTTGATATTCCAGGTCCTTTGGCGCCAGTTTCTCAAATATAAGGAGACAGAGCTGCCAGCAAAGGAGGCTGACAAAAATCGCTCTAAACATATTTACAAGGCTTTTGAGGTAAATATAGCTTAATGTAGCCTGTGGTCAGTCTAATAAATGAAGATATTATGCTTTAGATCATGTAAATCTTTACGAGGCAGCGTTTACAGTGCATTGCTGTACAAGTGTTCACCCCCCTTGACCTTTTACACATTTTTGTAGTGTTATAACCTGGAACTGAAATGGATTTAACTGGTATTATATGGCTTTTGGTTGCTTTTCTGACTAATGCCTTCCTTATTTGGTTCCTTGACCAATTGTTGTGTTCTTTTTTTTTTTTTCTTTTTTCTTTCTTTTTTTTACTTGGAAATAGTTTTGCAAACTATATTGGTTCCACTCCCACTTGGTATCAGCTGTTTTGTGTGTGAATTCGTGACATATAATCCAAGTTGAGTCCATTTCAGTTCCAGGTTGTTATATTGCAAAAGGTGGCAAGGGGTGAAAACATATGCAAAGCAAAATATGTTAATTGAACATCTGTATCTGTATGATATCATGTAAATGGTAAATGGTCTGCAGTTATATAGCGCTTTTATCCAAAGCACTTTACACTGTGTCTCATTCACCCATTCACACACACACACACACACCAATGGTAGCAGAGCTGCCATACAAGGCGCTGACTTGCCAGCGGGAGCAAATTGGGGTTCAGTGTCTTGCCCAAGGACACTTCGGTATGTGGAGTCACGTGGGCCGGGAATCGAACCGCCAACCCTACGATTAGTGGACGACCCGCTCTACCACCTGAGCCACAGCCGCCCTCACCGTTGCATATTAAAAAGTGCTCTTTCAAATGATATGATTATTAATAATGTAACATAGCATATGCATCTACAGGGTGCAGTGCAGTCTGGTCAGGTTAAGGTTCCACCCGGTTACCACCCCATCGATGTGGAGAAAGAGTGGGGTCGACTCCATGCTGCCATACTTGAGCGCGAGCGACTGCTCAGAAACGAGTTTGAACGGTGAGATTGCCAATTTATACACACGGTATCTTCTCATTACGCTATGAATATGAATCTCTAATGAAGAAACTGGTGCATCTCTCAGATTTTTAGAATAACCTTAGACTTTTTACATCTTAAAATCATGCCAACTAATTGGAAAATCCCTTCAGAATAGAATGAATCACTAGTTGGGAAAATACATGCATGCATGGTAACACCGGGAAAATATTTTTTTAAATATTTGTCATGAGCTTTATTAGTGTCCAGTGCAGTGCCAGTGTTTATAATAGATAAAATTATCATTTGGGTTAATGTTGACTAAGCTACAAATACAGATTAGTTACAGACTAAATAATGTTTGCTGTCCTTGCAGTAAATTTGATCTACGCCCACTTTCTATCTTTCAGAAACTAGAATGGGAATGGAACTGTATTTACTATATAATGTGCAAGCGTTTTAATATTCTTTAGTCGCCTTTAACAACTCTATCGCTAGTAAAACACTGTTGCCTTTTACAGTGAAGGAAGCAAAATGGGTTTATTCTGTATATTCTTTGTAATCATGTCATTAAATGTGTTTGTAGTTAATCAGAATAAATAAGCACCACATTTTAGAAGAGCCCCCCCCCCTTTTTTTATTTTTATAAATCACAAGACAGTGTGTCTGCTGCTGCTTGTGAGAAAGAAACCAGTGTAGCTGTCAGAAAGGGATAGAGAGAGAAAAAGAAATCTCAAGCTGTGCCACAGCACTGAGGACAAAATAAGAAGCACAGTGACGAGTGTTGTTAGTCATGGCGTTTGTGAACTACAGTCATGGACTGGAATATCTGCTTCGCCGGAAAAGGGTGTAAGTCTCTGAAGGTGTATGTGTTATAGTTATGGATAGTCAGAGGGCTGTTCTTTAAGATAAAGAATGGTTAAAATATTAACCACATTTTCTTCTGTCATTACCTAAGCTTTATAACATGCTGTTATAGGAACATAATAAACTATGAGTCGGTAACAGTAATTCCACTTTGAGTCAAGCCGCACGACACTACCCTGTCGTCTGTTATTTTCCTATAGCAGCACAACCTGCCGTGAACACCACAGTCATGCATGTGTGTAATGTGTGCAGTTTGGAGCGGCTCCAGAGGGTCGTCAGTAAGGTGCAGATGGAGTCAGGTGTGTGTGAAGAGCAGTTGAACCAGGCAGAGACACTGCTGCAGACGGTGAGACATGCAAACATACACTCTTACTACAAAGGAATATGGCTCAATGGCATGTAGTATGACGTGCAGTAAATATTCCTAACACCAACTGATGCAATAAAGAGCAGGGATTTATATTTATATTTTCGTATAATTAACAAAAGCTATTTTAAGTGATATTAATTTCCATAATGGCAGGATGTGCGCTTGCTGGGAGCTGGAAAGCCTGTTCAGCACGCGGCAGAGATCGAGACAGACCTGGATAAGGCTGAGAACATGATCCGCTTACTCTTCAATGATGTGCAGTTGCTGAAGGATGGACGCCATCTGCAGGCAGAACAGATGTACAGGCGGTCAGTACACTATAACGTCGTTTAACATGCAACATCGTGTGCTGGAAGATAATATTATATATATAATATATTTTATTTTGTTAAAACAAAAAGCTCCTTTCACGACACCCAAGGTCACTTCACAAATACAACATGCAAATACAATTCACAAAACAATAAAACACAATATTTTTATATATATATATATATATATATATATATATATATATATATATATATATATATATACACAGAATTATACATATTCATATATATACATTATACGGTGTTATACATAAAACACTAAAACACATTATAATAGATTTTTTTATTCTTCAAATTATATTTATATATTTATATTTATATATACATTATACTTACAGATTTAATCTCCAACATAATTTGTTTTACATTATTAAAAATATTTTACTTTTAACTAGTAGAGTATATGGAAATTGACCTCTGTACTAACATTTCACTTGCTGCACATTTCCCTCAGGGTGTACCGTCTCCATGAGCGTCTGGTAAACCTGCGCAGTGAGTACAACCTGCGTGTGAAGTCCGGTGTGACAGTGACTCAGGTGCCCCTCACGCAGGTGTCCATGTCTCCAAGCCTGCAGCAGTCCCCTCAGCGTTCACGTCCTGAGCTGGATGAAGTCACGCTCCGCTACATCCAGGACCTGCTGTCCTGGGTGGAGGAGAACCAGAGACGCATGGACAATTCAGAGTGGGGAGCAGACCTGCCCTCCGTCGAGTCCCATCTGGGCAGCCATCGTGGACTACATCAGTCTATCGAGGACTTCAAATCTAAGATTGACCGTGCTCGGGCAGATGAAGTGAGTTTGTTGATGTTTTTATGGTAGTATAATGTTCTCCATGGTGGATCATAATATGGAAATTGGTGGATTGTTGTCATTTGGTCTGTACTAGGACATAATTTGTCCTTTGAGTTTGTATGTTTTACAAGGTTTTCTGTGTTTCTAGTAGTAAATAATGTCTGAAATTATGTCTTTCTTAATGTTGTCTTTTCAGAATCAGTTAACCCCTGCCAGTAAACAAGCATACAGAGATTACCTGGCCAAGCTGGACTTGCAGTACAACAGACTGCTGGTAGGTCTTCAGCTGTAAGAACATGCAGTTCTACAAAGTCATTTCTTTATTGGAGAACAGTGAGCATTTCACTACATATAACAATTTCATAACTTTTACTCATTATTGGTTTCAGCTTGAATAGTTTTTGTTTTTAATAATCTCTTCCTGTCTTGTTTTCTTCCTCGTTCTCTGATAGAATGCCTCAAAGGCCCGGTTGCGCAATCTGACCGGACTACATGCTTTTGTTGTAGCTGCCACTAAAGAGCTAATGTGGCTAAATGAGAAAGAGGAGGAAGAGGTGAACTATGACTGGAGTGACCGCAATACCAACATGACCGCCAAGAAGGATAACTACTCGGTAGGACTAGTTCCTCTACCAAATAATTCTATACTCTACGTATCATAATTACCTGCAGTGTGAGTATCTCTCATGTACTGAGAGTACATGAGGGTTTTCGTTTAATCATATTCTCACAGACCCATTTTACTAGCATAAAGATCTATTTTCAGTCGAGCCTATAAAGCACTAGCAGTGTGTCTGCTAAACTGATAAATGCTGTAAATGGATTAAAACAGGTTGTAGAAATATGTGAACATGAATGGAGCATTTAACAGAGGTCATGTGACAGGGTCTGATGCGGGATCTGGAGCAGAGGGAGAAAAGAGTGAACACCGTTCAAGCAACTGGAGACAAACTGTTGAAGGATGGCCATCCAGCTCGGAGCACTATAGAGGCAAGACACCCTGCTATTAACTGTATGTCTTATGAGTGAAAAATTAGTGTTCTCAGTAGAACTACATGCATTTCAATTATTATCAGTATAAACCAGTCTCTCCAGGTTTTCATGATTTTGTGATCATAGGAATTAATGCAAAATCAAGGAAACTCCACAATATTCTGAGGAGGTTGCAATTTTTCAAAATTACTGCAGATTTTCCACAGATTTGGGCCAAGAAGCGTCATGTGATGTCATCACATCACATACAGCTAAAAGGTCTCTTTTACCAACAAACATCACTGCAAAAGGCCACACGAAACAATTTCGTGCAATTGCAATTTTGCCAATTTAAGTAGTTTTCCGCAAAAAAAGCACAAACAACTCAGCAAGTTGCAGTGCAATGTTTTTTTCGCAGCAAAATCAAGCATTTTTGGTCACACCAATCACAGAAAAAAATGCAGCAAAATCCTGTATGGACTGATACACTGTTACGAAACAGGATGGGAGCAGAAGAGGTGCAGATAAGCGTCTTTATTTTTACACAGCAGACAAAACACAGGAAACGCGGTCTATACTGGACAAGATTAACGGGTTAAACATAGAACTGAAGTCAAGGCAAGGAACAAGAACAGGACACGGAAATAAGACCGCTTAGCATGCGTAGCGTATTCACCATTACATTCAGGTTCAAATACTCATTTACAGATAATACTGCGCGAAGTGCACAGCAACACGAGGGGTTTAAATAACAAACATAATCAAACTAAAACACAAACAAACACCTGGAGTAAATCAAGACACACCCTCGAACATCGACCAATGCTTAAACAGGGGGAGAACCAAAACAAACAAAGGCACGTGTCCATATACAAGAGTCTCGTGCACGCGCGTTCTCTAAAGCCGCTCGTACATGTCGACGCCACAGTGCCATCTGCCGGCGGGAGCGTAACATACACACAAAACCTCTTCCCGTAGTTTGTCTACCAAGGGGTGCCTTTAACTGTAAAATACATTCAACAGGCCTGATCATTATAGAGTTACATTTACATTAAATGTGTACAATATGTAGACAATATTTTGTCTATTAATTACAGTAATACAGCTTTTTAGTCATAAATTTTCTAGGACAACGATTACAATGGGTCCAAGTTGATATAACTTGTATATATGTTGATATAATACTTGTTTCTGAGCTATTAAGATTTGGATAAAACCATTCAATTCTAGTGACCATTTAAACAGGTTAATAACTATAAGAACTCAGTAACAAAATATAATATCTTTGATAAGAATGGGTCGTGATTTCCACCATAAACAAAATTTAAAAAGTGAAGACCCCCTGGCTATGCTTCACGGGCCCATGGGATTCCCCAGAGTCCACTTTGAGCACCACTGACTTATGGCATGATTCAGTTAGCAAATAGTGGAAATTTTGTTTTCTGTATTGTTCCACATTTAGTAAATAGCGCTTACTTTGTAGACCAGGCCTCGAGGTAAATAGCACTAATTCATCCTCAGGTCACCTTTTAGAAAACAATAATTTAGGATCTCTCTGTAATATTTTTTAGGCCTTCACTGCAGCACTGCAGACTCAGTGGAGTTGGTTACTGCAGCTGTGCTGTTGCATTGAGACTCACCTCAAAGAGAACACCGCCTACTTTCAGGTATCTACTATAGAGCTATTTCAGTGTTATCCTGGATTTGAATTCCTGCCTTTTATACCTCTGTCAGGGCTAAATCAGTTTTGCACTCTGCTCAACAGTTCTTTGCAGATGTGAAAGAGGCAGAGGAGAAGATGAAGAAGATTCAGGAGACAATGAAGAAGAAATATATTTGTGACCGCTCCATTACTGTCACACGTCTGGAGGACCTTCTGCAGGACTCTGCGGTGGGTACCCTACATTTACATGTATTTATACAGCAGGTGTGACATTTAAGCATATCAGTATGAACTGCCCTCAGCAGTCAGAATTTGGCTGTTCCAGGGTTTGAACTCTCAACTTTCCAATCAGTATCACAGAATCTTTTTAGCTGAGCCACCACCGAACTAGTCAGCCGTTTTAGATTTAAAGTTCGTAGCATGATTAACTTTCTTTTGAATGTTATATCGGTTATGGTGATGTAATTATAGCAACCAATTTCATCTAGGTCTAGTGAGGTTTAAATATAGTCCCCGTGATTGTAGTGACCTAAGATTCTATTGAAGCGCGATGTTTTTCAAGAGTGTGAATACATTTACCAAAATAATATAATCTTATCTGTTTTGGCCCACAGGATGAAAAGGAACATCTTGCCGAGTTTAAGACTCATCTGGATGGCCTAAACAGGAGAGCCAAGAATATCATCCAGCTAAAACCCAGAAATCCTGCCACTCCAATCAAAGGCAAACTGCCCATTCAGGCAGTGTGTGATTTCAAACAAATGGAGGTATGAAAGAGATCATATGTAGTCGTAGTTATAGAGGACATACGCTTTCCGTTTTCTTAGTAGCAAGCTGCATTTTTTTGTTGCATTAATAATGTCAAGAAAAAAGTGAAGGAATGACTTTATAGCTGCTATAGCATAAGTGATAACAAGAACCAACTTGTCTCACAACATTAAATGTAACTATAAATGGATAGAAAGTATAAAATATCATCCAGCCTCTCCTAGCATAGCATGTGTTTTAAGTCTTTATTTTCTATCTTTCCAATATATATATATATATATATGAAATAAATCAAACTTTTGTTATATGTCATGCATTATTTAGGATGGTTCAGATACTTTGCTGATGTAGGCCATGTATTGTAGATTACAGTACACAGGGGAGATGAGTGTGTGCTGTTGAACAACTCCCAGCCCTTTAAGTGGAAGGTGAGGAGCTCGAGCGGAAATGAAGCTACGGTGCCGTCCATTTGCTTCATCGTCCCACCTACCAACAAAGAAGCTGTGGAAAGCACCTCTGGGTAAAGATTTCCTTTTGTTTGGATTTTTTTTTTTAAATCAAGTAGACATATAATTCCCTTACATTAGATATTATATCTGACATATTCTGCCGGCGGTGTTAGTTGCTCTTTAACAGGAGTAGTAATTACCAGTTTATTTTAAAGCATGATGTGATCTTTATTTTTGTGGTGCTTTAGTCTGGATGCAAGTCTGCAGAAGCTGATGATCCTCTGGCAGAAGTTGCATGTGGACATGAAGAGTCTTCTGTCCTGGCAGTATCTCATGAGAGACATTCAGTTCATCAATTCCTGGAACTTCATCATGGTTAGAAACATTTAGAAGCAGTAATCGAATGGTGCTTTTATTTATTGCTGCTATTTATTATTACTTCCTTATACCACAGCCATGTTGACTTCTCAAACCTGATTGGTCAGAGGGTAATGTTAAGTTTAATATGTTGTTGTTTCTATAGTATCAGTACCTTTACACAGTAACTAACTCAGGGACAGTCCACATAAATGGATACAAAATGTTTATAATTGTTGATATTGTTAAGTTTTTTGTAAAGAGACATTTGTTTAAGATTCATGGAAGGAATCTCTAGTGTCAGTACATTGTAACAGTCACACTTTAAGATTAAAAGCTGTAACTTGCACTTTATTGGTAACATGACAAGTTGCATTTTTTGTCTTTTTAACAGTATAGTGTATATAACTATAAATGAATAAAAATGATGATGTCGTTCTTTGATTAAAAATGTAATCACTGGCGAATTGCGGTGATATAAAAGGAACAAAGCACTTTGTGGTGGCAACAGTAGCTTCACTTCGCATCAGTCCACATCACACAACCCTGTCGTTGATTATTTTTCTATAACAGCATGCCCTATAGTGTTTTATTCTTTACTTATACCAGTATGCCTTTCCCCCCCAACCGTGTTCTTAAAATCTTAATAAAGAATTGGCCTCACCACAGTGGACCAATTTTTTTGGCACATGTTTAGTTTAAAATATAATACCTTATATCTACTGTAGTACATGTACCGTGTTTTTTTTTTTTTTCTGTAAGGAACTTGTGGACGCCATTTGTTAACTGAGCCTTTCAGGATCATAGCAGATATAAATGTCATGGTGTTAATCCTATAATCCGGAAAGATAATTATATGTTGAAACGGAATTGTGGCTACATTTACATATCCTTAATAACCTGTCTTTGATTCATCTGTGCAGTCCTGATTTATTTATTTATTTAAAATTTACATTACTTCAGTTCAAGACTCTGAAGGTGGAGGAGTACCGTCTGACTCTGAAGAACTTGGAGCAGCACTATCAGATCTTCATGCGCGACAGCCAGGACTCTGAGTTCTTTGGTGCAGACGAGCGCATGCAGGCTGAAAGTGCTTATAACAATGCCACACAGCACTACGACAACCTACTGCGATCCATGGAGCAAGGTGAGTAAAGGATTATACTATTAGCACCATTATATCCTCCAATTCACATGACTTCTCAAAATACCTTCACTGGTAAAGGTTCCCTTAACTAACATTATTTACTGAATTAATTTACATTAACAAACATTTATCTTAGCGTTAATAAATCATACATAATATTAAGCAGCAGGTTAATATATACATTAATTAACATTTGTTTAAATGGTATGATCATTGGTAAATTCAGGTGTGTTATAATTATTATGGTGTATTAATGCTGAAGTTCTAGTTCTAGGTTTGTCCATGTAATCTAATGTGTTAAATAAGTTTAGGGAACCCTACTGTAAAACATTATCAATTAATGTAGGTGTAAGATGTTCGTTATATCTCAGGAATAAACCAACAAAGAAATGGTATATAGAGTGGTATAAAAGTTGAGGATTTTTGAGAACATTATTTTCAACATTTTCCTGCCATAAATCATTACTACATTACTACATTATCACTGTGCTATAAGCAGGTGCTTACATTTGCTATAAGCAAATGTAAGTGCCCCAATCTAATCTCCTTGATTGCAGCACTTAATTCATACATCAGACTGTAACTGTACATTTCATGTTTCAGAAACTCTCTCTACTTCCAAAGACAAAGTTACTGGTAAAGATTTCAGATTGGATTTGAAATTTGACTAACTGCATTTATTGTCAATCCTAGTATTGTGTTCTGTCAGTTTTTCCCAACTTCCACATTTAAGTCATTCATTCCATTATGTGTTTGTGTGTCTTCACAGTTCTTTGTCATGCAGCATGGCTAACTGCTACATGCTTTGATTCTTTAACCGGTGTATTTTGATTTATGTTTTGCATGAAGCTTACAATTCATAAGTGAAATTGTTGCTAATTGAGACTAATATTAATATTAAAATCATTGATGTTGAATGACGTGCCAGTCTCTATCTATTGTGCCTGTATGCTATAAATTTAATCTGCAATTAATGTACTTTGGTATCTATCGTGCTTCTTTTTTGACCGTCTAGATCCGGTTTCTCTGGTTTAATACATTGTAAATAAGACATGAAATATCTTACCTATGCAGGAGAGCACGACGAATCTGAGTGTAAGAGCTACATCACTCAAATAAAGGACCTAAGGCTGAGACTTGAGGGATACGAGACGCGCATGGTCACTCGCCTCAGGCAGCTGGTGGACAAAGAGCCCCTGAAAGCCTGTGCCCAGAGGACCACTGAGCACAAGGTATGCTACACTTTATGCTTTTTTAAGCGTGGATTTAAAAAAAATAAAGTCTTTTTCAAATATGTGTGGCAGTTTAAGAAAACCCATCAAATGTCACTGTGGCAAAAAAAAAAAAAAAACAAGTCAGGTTTTGGCTGAAATAGTGATTTTCTGACTATAACATAAATTCACACAACTCAATTTAACCATAAATGTGTATTTCGTTAAAATGACGTAAATATTTTTATGAACTTTTTAATCTTGCCTAGGCTTTCTTCCTGCAAAGATCAGATTAGATAAGGAGTGGTGGTAAAAACAGTCAGTCTACCTAAAGATGTTTTAAACACTGCCAGTTAATTGTGATTTTCTCACACAGTGAATGTCATGCTTTGATCAAGCTGTTGGATAGTTACTGTATGTGCTATAACAAAATTTAAATAATCCTAATTGATTAAATTTGTAATCAGACATTGGCTGTCAAAATGTCTGCAGTGCTCCTGTGCAGGAGACTTGTCGTGTAGTTTAAATGTAGTTTTCTCCCTGTCCACTTTTGGCAGTAACCTGATTTTAGAATGATAGTACTTTTATTTGTAGTCGGAGAAAAAAAGGCACAAAGTCCAAATGGAGAAACAAATTTCAGTTCAGGAAAGCTTGTGAGTTTTAGAACCATATATAGTAGAAAAAGTCAACGTTACACCATGCGTACTATCAAATGTAAAACTGATCTAGAACGGTAATGTTGAGCTACTGAAAGGTCCTTTTTTCCAACATGCACAAGAACCAATGCAAGAGATCTGTTATCGTGCTTTTTGTTCTACCAAACATACATACTTACAAGCTTATGTTGTTCCTATATATGTTCCTATAAATGTTCCTATATATGTTCTTATGTTGTTCCTTTCTTTAAACAACCTTAAAGTTGTGTCTTAATAAATCAATGAAAATGCTTTAAAAAAAGAGAGAGAGAGAGAGAGAGAGAGAGAGAGAGAGAGAGAGAGAGAAATATAAACAATCTTAATTCAGGTAAAATCTGAAAACATTTGCACCAATTTGTAAACATTTGACTAGGACATGGTACAACAGGACACATATTTCTCCAAGAGGTCAGAGTAGCATCCAAATAAAGACATTTTTAGTCATCTTTAGTGCTCTGATATCATATGATAACTGGATCTAATACTGAAACCATGATACACACTATTAAACTATTCCTTATATTAATCATGCCACCTTTAAGTAAACTTTAAAGTTCCAATAATACATCTGCATGGTTTCATATACATTAACCTTCTATTCTTTATTGTCTTCAAAAAGAAAATGCAGACTGAGTTGGACGGCATAAAGAAAGACCTAGATGCAGTGGTTAAACAGAGTGAAGCAGCACTGGCTTCCTCTCAGAAGTCCACCTCGGCACCTGTCCTACGCTCAGAGCTAGACATCACCATGAAGAAGATGGAGCATGTTTACAGTCTCTCCTCTGTCTACCTGGACAAGTTAGTCATTTCATCTTTTTTTTTTTTTTAAGTGAAACAATGTAAAACTAGAAGTTCTCAGCTCTATGACTTGTACTTTATGTGGAAGTCATGCTAATCTTTTTTTATTTACTTCAGGCTAAAGACCATTGACTTGGTAATACGCAGCACACAAGGGGCTGAGGATGTTCTCAGGAAGTATGAGAACCAGCTTCGTGATGTCCACAAAGTGCCTGAGAATGAGGAAGAGCTGCAATCCAACCAAACACAGCTAAAGGTGCAATGTTACGATCTGACTGCTGATAGAAATTATATTTATATAAACTCACAAGGTGACCGAGAGAAGTGAGGTGCCTCGTTTGGACAATAATAAACGGCTTTTTTTTTCTTTCAACTCTAGAAACTGTGCTCAGACGCGGAGTCTGATAAGCCAGTGTTTGACCGTCTCGAGGCTGAGCTCCAAGACGCCGTGGCAGTAAACGAGCGAATGTCTCGTGTACATAGTGAGAGGGACGCTGAGCTGGATCACTATGTGCAGTTGGTAGCAAACCTGAAAGAGCGCTGGCAGGCTGTGTTTGTCCAGTTCAAGCTGCGCCAACGGGAACTGGACCTACTGGGTAGGCAGATGCAGAACTATAGACATAGCTATGACTGGCTCATTCAGTGGATTGCAGATGCCAAGCAAAGGCAAGAAAAGATCCAGGCCATGCCTATCAGCGATATCAAAGCTCTTAAAGAACAGCTGGCACAGGAGAAGGTATGTAGCATGAGTCCTTATTAATGGTCTTCACTGCAGAGTGCATAAGCAGGTTATTTATCATGTTCGATCATTAAATTTCTACCATATAGCTGTAATTATAACATAAGTGATAACAGGTTTTACAGACGTTTCACAGCAGTAAACATAACTATAAATGAATAAAAAGTATGACGTGTCATTCTTTAATTAATATAAAAAAGTAATTGCTGTAGTATAAGAGGAATAAAACACTGCACAATGTGCTTTTGTAGGAAAAATACTAAACTATGGTGGTAGCAGTAACTGCTTAATCGTCTTTATTTTCCTATAACAGCTTGCACCATTATGTTTTATACCTTACACAACATGCTGTTATGCTAAGTAAGGATTTCTGACTTTCTGTTGATTCTTGATGTAATACATTAAGTGTTGTTTTATTAATTGTTGGACTTTGTATTTGAATTATTGGACAGAAACTCCTCGAGGAGATTGAAAACAACAAAGAAAAAGTGGATGAATGTCAGAAATATGCTAAGGCCTACATTGATACAGTAAAGGTAAGGTTAAAAAGATTCCTGAGCCATTTTTTTTTACACAGATATCAGGATTTTAGCAGCATATTTAAAAAAAAAAAAAAACGTTCCTTTCCAGGATCATGAACTTCAGCTGGTAACATATAAAGCATTGGTGGAGCCTATTGCCTCACCTTTGAAAAAAATCAAGGTGGAGTCTGCATCAGACAGCATTATCCAAGAGGTATTTTCTACACTATTTGACTACACCAGTTTGCTTACTTTTTCTTTCAAAGTTAAAAATGTGTTTGAAATGTGTTGTGAATTATTTTTCCAGTATGTCACTCTCAGAACACGCTACAGCGAGCTTTTGACTCTGGCGAGTCAATATATTAAGTTTATCATAGATACCCAACGACGCCTAGAAGATGAAGAGGTAAGAGTCAAAGTGTCGAAAGGCAAACCGTCAAGGCACATACAGTGCCTTGCGTAAGTATTCACCCCCTTGAGTATGTACAGATAGAGAGATATGCAGTATTATGTGCTATTTTGTGTAGATTCCTGACATGTAATCCCAGTTAAATCCCATTTCATTTCCGGGTTGCGACATTACAAAATGTGGAAACTGTTCAAGGGGGTGAATACTTATGCAATGCTGACTGAAAAGAAAATGTTATAAAATTCTCAAATGGTTTTGTCATATGTAAATCGTGAGACACAATTTCAATTAGAATTCATTTTAGGTGTTTTTTTTTGTTTGTTTGTTTTTGTTTTTAAATATTGACATCATGATTAAGTTAAATTAGATCATGGTTTAATTTATGTTTGAGAGATTTTTTTTAATCGTTGCAGTATAGGAGTTATACACTAATCCCACATGGCTTTTGTGAGATAGGGGAAAGGGTGCTCACCTAGGATTTAAGTAATGCTAAACGCTAGTGGTGCAGCACATTCCATTTTCCGAACACTTTCTGTCTCTCGTTATCTGTCTACAAATGTGTAGGGATGAATTTTCTGTATCTCTGACACAAAAAGAAAGCTGAACTATTTGTCTAACACTCAGCCTGAAGCAAACTCAGAATACAGCATGCACTTTTAAAATCAGCAGACACCATTAAACACTGGATGGTGTGACACCCCTTTTCCCTGAATTTCATTTCTCGAGAAAACTGAAATAACCCTTTTGTCCTTCTTTGCTTGTGCTCTTCTATTTTTTCAGTTCTAGAATGCTTCAAGTTGAACGTTACATTTTCTCTATAATATTTTTATTTTTTATTTTTATGAGAAGCACAATTTTGTTCTTTACTCCTTTTTCCTTTCTAACTTGCATTTCTGCTTGTTTGCTTCTCTATATGGCTTGCCAGTGCTTAATCATGATGAATGTTTATCATGTTTGGGCGCTAATGAGGTAAATTGTGCACCGCATCGTCATCCTATGTGAATAGCTCATTCTGCAAGCACATAACAGACTCTCACAATGATACATGACTCTTTTGTCATATTGTCTACTTAAAGAACGAAAAAAATAAATAAAAATACAGCTACAATCCAACTAGTCAGAGTCATGTACCTCTATGACATTCATCAGATGCGTTTTTCCACGTGTTCTGCAGTAGTCCTATTTCCATGCTTTCTTTGCTGCATCACTAGACTGTATGTTCCTTAGATAATGACATAATATGGAAAAAAAAAAATTTTTTACAAAAACTTTCAGTTTTTAGCACATTTTTTGCACTTTTGCTATGCTTAATAATGCTTGGCTTTCTTTCTCACTGTCAGACTGAAAATTAATTCATGTTTAATCACAAGCTTGAGACAAAAATTATTATGTAAACCCTTCTCTCCACATTTACACATTAGATAGGCTATCTCCTATTCGGAGCTCTAGAAAGGAACATTAAACTAGGGAACCATGTTACATTTTGTGATTATTTCCGAAGCCATCCCTAGGTGTAATACCTCAATAGCATGATTTCATTCAGTATTCCAGTTGTATTATTGTGCTGTGAAGTGATTGTGTCTCATTTGTGCCATAAACGTGTTTTAAGCTGTCTTTTGTAACCAATCTAACACCCCACCTATGATGTAAATAGTTTTTCATTAATTGACAATTTTATACTTACAAATTTCTTTTATTTATAATCAGATTTAACACAGCTATAATATGTAACCTTACATAACGTTGTCTTATATTTCCATTGCTCCTGCTTCCCTGAATAACAGAAAGCTACAGAAAAGCATAAAGAAGAAGAGAGGAAAAAGATGGCCGAAATGCAGGCCGAGCTAGAAAAACAGAGACAGTTAGCAGAGACTCACGCGAAGGCTATTGCCAAAGCAGAGCAAGAGGCCGAAGACTTGAAGCTAAAGATGAAAGAGGAGGTCAGCAAAAGACAAGTCTTTGCACTTGATGCTGAAAAACAGAAGCAAAACATCCAACAGGAACTGCACGAACTCAGAAACCTCTCAAACCAGGAGATTAAGACTAAAAGTCAACAAGTCGAAGAGGTCCTGCAAAGCCGAACCAAGATCGAGGAGGAGATCCGCATAATCCGACTTCAGCTGGAGACAACCGTGAAACAGAAATCAACGGCTGAAGCTGAACTTCAGCAGCTCAGGGATAAAGCATCAGAGGCTGACAGACTTAGGAAGGCTGCCCAGGAAGAAGCAGAAAAGCTAAGGAAACAAGTGAATGAAGAGACGCAGAAAAAGCGGAAGGCAGAGGAAGAGCTGAAACAAAGATCAGATGCGGAGAAGGAAGCTGCAAAGCAGAAACAAAAGGCCATGGAGGATCTTGAAAGGTTCAAGCAGCAAGCAGAGGAGGCAGAGAGGCACTTGAAGCAGGCTGAACTGGAAAAGGAGAGGCAGATAAAAGTGGCAGAAGAGGTGGCACAGAAGAGCGCTGCCACAGAGCTGCACAGTAAGCGCCTTTCCTTTGCCGAAAAAACAACAAAATTGGAGGAGTCACTGAAACAAGAGCAAGGCACTGTTATCCAACTGCAAGAGGAGGCAGAGTGTTTAAAAAAGCAACAAGCTGAAGCTGATAAAGCAAGAGAAGAAGCTGAGAAGGAACTGGAAATATGGAGACAGAAAGCCAACGAAGCTCTCCGTCTAAGGCTCCAGGCTGAGGAGGAGGCCCATAGGAAGAGCGCTGCACAAGAGGAGGCTGAGAAACAGAAAGAGGAAGCAAAGCAAGAGGCAAAGAGGAGAGCCAAAGCTGAGGAGCTTGCTCTTAAACAGAAGGAGGTTGCAGAGAAGGAGCTTGAAAAACAGAGAAAAGAAGCTGAAGAAACTGCTCAACAAAAGCTCTCAGCAGAACAAGAACTTATCCGCTTGAAATTGGATTTTGATCACGCTGAGCAGCAAAGGACTCTACTGGATGATGAACTGCAGCGACTGAAAAATGAGGTGAACACAGCTGTAAAACAGAGAAAACTACTAGAGGATGAGCTTTCCAGAGTAAGAAAGGAGATGGAAATTCTCATACAGCTTAAAGCCAAAGCCGAAAAAGAGTCCATGTCAAACACTGAAAAGAGCAAGCAACTCCTTGAATCTGAGGCAAGCAAAATGAGGGAACTTGCTGAAGAGGCCACTAAACTGAGATCAGTTGCCGAGGAAGCAAAGAAACAAAGGCAGCTCGCAGAAGATGACGCAGCCCAACAGAGGGCAGAGGCCGCAAAGATCCTCCAAGAAAAGCTGGCTGCCATCGACGAAGCGACCCGTGCGAAAACCGAGGCTGAGATTGCTTTAAAAGAGAAGGAGGCCGAAAACGAGCGCCTGAAAAGAAAAGCTGAGGATGAAGCTTATCAAAGGAAGGTCCTAGAAGACAAAGCAGATCAACATAAGCAAGATATTGAAGAAAAGATCAACCAGTTAAAGACATCCTCTGATGCTGAATTAGGCAGACAGAAGGAAATTGTTGAAGAAATCTTAAAGCAAAAGAAAGTGGTTGAAGAGGAGATTTATATTTTGAAACTCAACTTTGAAAAGACTTCGACCGGAAAGCAAGACCTTGAACTTGAGCTGAAGAAACTGAAAAGCATCGCAGACGAGACTCAGAAAAGTAAAGTAAAAGCCGAAAAGGAGGCAGAGAAATTTAGGAATCTAGCACTAGAGGAGGAGAAAAAGAGGAAAGAGGCAGAAGAGAAAGTAAAAAAGATTTCAGCTGCTGAAGAAGAGGCAGCGAGACAGTGCCTGGCTGCTCAACAAGAAGCTGAGCGTCTTAAAAAGAAAGCTGAAGAAGTCAAGCAGCAGAAGGAAAATGCTGACAAGGAAGCTGAAAAACAGATCATTTTAGCTAAAGAGGCTGCACAAATGTATACTGCTGCTGAGCAGAAAGCTCAGAATGTCCTTCTCCAACAGAAGGAGGACAGCCTTGCTCAAACGAAGTTAAAGGAAGAGTATGAGAAGGCAAAGAAATTAGCAGAGGATGCAGCAAAGGCCAAAGAAAGCGCTGAAAAAGAGGCTGCTCTGTTTCGGCAAAAAGCAGATGAGGCAGAGTGCCAAAAGCAAGCCGCTGAAGCAGAGGCAGCTAAACGGGCCAAAGCTCAGGAAGATGCTGAAAAACTGAGAAAAGAAGCTGAAACAGAAGCTTCCAAACGTGCTAAGGCAGAGAAAAATGCATTAAAACAGAAACAGCAAGCTGAGGCAGAGATGGCCAAGCATAAACAGCTTGCTGAGACAACCCTGAAGCAGAAATCTC
Source organism: Ictalurus furcatus (assembly GCF_023375685.1). NCBI lineage: Eukaryota > Metazoa > Chordata > Actinopteri > Siluriformes > Ictaluridae > Ictalurus > Ictalurus furcatus. The sequence continues at coordinate 19,142,924 of NC_071278.1, forward strand.
AGGTTGAGCAAGAGTTAGAGAAAGTAAAACTGCAACTCGATGAGACAGACAAACAGAAATCTCTCTTGGATGATGAACTGAAAAGACTTAAGGATGAGGTTAGTGATGCTATTAAGCAGAAAGCACAGGTGGAAGAGGAGCTAGCTAAAATCAAAATTCAGATGGAGGATTTAATCAAATTAAAGGTCAAAATTGAGGCAGAAAATCAGCAACTTATGAAAAAAGATAAGGAGATCACAAAGAAGTTGCTTGAGGAAGAGGCTGAGAATATGAAAAAGCTGGCTGAAGAGGCTGCACGGCTCAGTGTCGATGCACAAGAAGCGTCAAGACTAAGACAGATTGCAGAGTCCGACCTTGCTCAACAGAGAGAATTAGCTGACAAGATGCTCAAGGAGAAGATGTTAGCCATTCAGGAAGCAACCAAGCTGAAGGCTGAGGCTGAGGATCTCCAGAAAGAAAAAGACAAGGCTCAGGAAGAGGCTCAAAAACTTCTAGAGGCCAAAAAGGAGATGCAGCAGCGTTTAGAGCAAGAGACTGTGGGCTTCCAGAAATCCTTAGAGGCAGAACGCAAGAAACAACAAGAAGTAACCGCTGAGGCTGAGACACTAAAAATCAGGGTAATAGAGCTAAGCAATGCACAGTTGAATGCAGAGGAAGAAGCTAACAAATTCAAGAAACAGGCAGAAGACATTAGAGCCCGTCTGATTGAGACTGAAAGACAAACTTCAGAAAAATTCACGGCTGTTGAGAAATTGGAAGTGGCGAGGTTGGCGAGCACCAAAGAGGCAGATGATCTGCGTAAAGCAATTGCTGAGCTTGAAAGAGAAAAGGAGAAACTGAACAAAGAGGCAACTGATTTACAAAACAAAGCAAAAGAGGTATTGTTATATAACACTTTCATTTTCTAAATTCCTTGAAAATAACATTAATCCATGAATCCAGTAATGCTTCATTTTAAGATTTTTACATTCTACTCCATGTCTGTTACTAATGACGGATAACAATCAATGCATGGATTGATCACTATGGAATTTTTACACCTGATACTACACAGTAATGTTTTGATTGATCGAAATAATGCAGTTTTTCTTTCATTATAGGTTGCCAATGCACAGCAAGAGCAAATACAACAAGAAAAGACAGCCCTTCAGCAGACATTCCTTACAGAGAAAGAAATCCTGCTGAAAAAGGAGAAAACCATAGAGGCAGAGAAATTGAAGCTGGAGAAACAACTTGAAGATGAAGTGAAGAAAGCCAAAACTCTTAAAGATGAACAGGAAAGTCAGAGAAAGCAGATGGAAGAGGAGAAAAAGAAACTTCAGGCTATCCTGGAAACTGCAGTCAAGAAGCAAAAAGATGCAGAAGAAGAGATGCTCAATAAGCAAAAGGAGATAGAGAAGCTAGAGAAGATAAAACAAGAACAAGAAAAACTCATGGGTGAGGAAAACAAGAAATTACGAGAAAAGCTTCAGCAGTTACAGGAAGCACAGAAACCCACACCATCCCAAACAAAAGAAATTGAGATCCAAACTGACAGCATGCCTGAAAATGAATTAGTTACTGCAACAGTGCAGGAAGCAACAAAGAAGGTCTTTAATGGTTCTACAGAAGTTGATGGAGTAAAAGCAAATGCGTCACCACTAGCATTTGATGGAATTCATGAGAAAGTTCCTGCAAGCAGGCTTAATGAAATTGGCGTACTAAACAAAAAAGAATTTGACAAACTTAAGAAAGGCAAAACAACTGTACAAGACCTTACCAAACTAGACAAAGTCAAGATGTGCCTGAAAGGCAAGGATTGCATTGGCGGTGTAATAGTCGAACCCAAGCAGAAAATGGGAATCTATCAAGCTTTGAAGGAGAAGAAAATTTCACCAAGCACAGCTGTAATGCTTCTTGAAGCTCAGGCTGCATCTGGATATATTATTGATCCCATTAAGAACAGAAGGCTCTCTGTCAACGAGGCAGTAAAGGAGTCCATCATTGGACCTGAACTGCACACTACATTGCTCTCTGCTGAAAGGGCTGCAACTGGTTTCAAAGATCCTTTCACTGGACATAAGATCTCATTATTTGAAGCTATGAAAAAGGGTCTGGTCACAGAGGAGCAAGCCACTAAACTTCTGGATGTTCAAATTGCCACTGGTGGTATAATAGACCCAGTGAACAGTCATCGTGTGTCAGTCCAAACTGCATGTAAACAAGGTCAATTGGATGAAGAACTTAACAAAGTCTTGTCCAATCCTCCTGATGATAGAAAAGGATTTAGTGATCCCAACACCCAAGAAAGTCTCAGTTATCATCAACTGCTAGAAAGATGTAAAACAGATCCAGAAACAGGGCTGCCATTTCTACCTGTTACACAAACAGCATTACCTACCGAAAGGACATACACAGATGAAGAGACTAAAGACGCATTTAGTAAAACAAATATTTCAGTGCCATTCGGAAGATTTAAGGGGAAGACAGTGACCATCTGGGAAGTGATCAATTCTGAGTACTTTAGCGATGATCAAAGGAAAGACCTTATTCGTCAGTATAAATCGGGGAAAATTACTGTAGAGAAAATCATAAAGATTGTAATCACTGTTGTAGAAGACAAAGAGAAAAAGAAGGAATTAGCCTTTGATGGTTTAAGATCAACTGTCCCTGCATCTGAGCTCCTGGATTCAAAGATCATTAACAAAGATTTATATAATGAGTTGCATAATGGCAAAACTACTATTGAAGAGGTGTCTCAGAAGGATTCTGTCAAAAAAGCATTAAAGGGAACAAGCAGCATTGCTGGAGTGTTTATTGAGTCAACTAAGGAGAAATTACCAATCTATGAAGCCATGAAGAAGAACATGCTAGAAGTAGAACCTGCACTCCACCTCCTAGAAGCCCAAGCTGGAACAGGTTACATAATTGACCCGGTAAAAAACCGAAAGCTCACAGTTGATGAAGCTGTGAAATCTGGCATTGTTGGCCCAGAGTTGCATGAGAAATTGCTGTCAGCAGAAAGGGCAGTGAGTGGGTACAAGGATCCATATACGGGAAAGACTGCATCTCTATTTGAGGCAATGCAAAAAGAGCTCATCAACAAAGATCAGGGTACGAGGCTACTGGAGGCCCAAATTGTAACTGGAGGAATCATTGACCCAGTGAAAAGTTACCGGATTCCTCACGATATTGCTTATAAGCGTGGGTATTTCAGTGAGGAAATGAACAAGTGCTTAAGTAGCCTATCTGAAGATAATAAAGTGTTCATTGACCCAAACACAAAAGAGAATGTGTCTTATGCGCAGCTGCAGAAAAGTTGCATTACTGACAAAGAGACAGGTCTACCATTGCTTCCACTTTCAGAAAAAGCTGTTAAGTCCACAGAATCAGAACAGCCCTTCAGTGTTCAGTCCAAGGAAGTCTTAAACAAAGCAACAATGGAGTTACACAGTGGACCCTTTAAAGGAAGAAAAGTCACCATTTGGGAGATTATTAACTCTGAATATATAACAGAAGAACAAAGGATTGAGATAATACGTCAATATAGAACAGGAAAAGTTACAATTGAAAAGTTCATTAGCATTGTGATCACATTGGTCGATGAAAATGAGATGAAAAAGCAGCAGGATTCCTTCACTGGTCTCAGAGAACCTGTTAGTGCCGTGTCCCTGTTTGAATCCAGAATCATTGACAAAACAACCTTTGATCAGCTCCAACAAGGACAAAAGAAACCAAAAGAGATTAATGAAATTGAATCAGTCAGGAGGTACTTGCAAGGATCAGACAGCATTGCTGGAGTACTCAATGAAAAATCTAAAGAGAAGCTCAGCATTTATCAGGCAATGAAACAGAAATTACTAACAGTAAATACAGGCGTTTATCTGTTGGAAGCACAAGCAGCAAGTGGGTTTATTATTGATCCAGTCAGGAATCTGAGGTTCACAGTGGATGATGCTGTAAAAGCTGGTCTGGTTGGTCCTGAGCTTCATGAAAAGCTTCTATCTGCAGAGAAGGCTGTAACTGGTTACAAAGATCCATACACTGGTCACAAGATTTCCCTTTTCCAGGCCATGCAAAAAGAGCTTGTTCTCAGAGAGCATGCCATCCCTCTTCTTGAAGTTCAAGAGGCCACTGGAGGAATAATTGATCCAGTGAATAGTCACCGTATTCCCACTGACGTAGCCATTCAGCGAGGTTTCCTAAGCAAACAAATGGCCAAGTCCTTCAAAGACCCTTCAGATGATATCAAGGGTTATACTGATCCAAACAATGATGAGAGTGTTACTTACAAACAACTGATAAAAAGGTGCACAAAAGATCCTGACTTTGGGTTTTTCCTCTTACCACTTTCTAAGGCTGAAGTTCCAAAGGAAGTTGAGAAGTCATATGTTTACACTGAAGAACAAGCACAAACAGACTTGGCTAGCACTCAAATAGATATACCTCACAAAAGTTATGCAGGAAAGCAAATAACTTTGTGGGATGTCATGGCATCAGACATGATTCCTGAAGAGGACAAACAAAGACTTATTGAACAGTACCGGTCGGGAAAAATCACAAAAGAGAGAATGATTATCATTATCATTGAAATCATTGAGCAAAGAGAAGTCATTAAAACTGAACAGACTATGCTATGTGATATAATTCGACGCAGAGTTACAATTGAAGAGTTATATAGCTCTCGTATAATTGACCTTGAAACTTACAATCTGTTGAAACAAGGCAAGAAAACCATTCGAGAGGTTATGGAAATGCCAACTGTGAAGAAGTACCTCTTTGGCACAGGTAGCATTGCTGGGGTCCTTTCCAACAATTCTACTAAACTTAGTATTTACCAGGCCATGAAAAGAGGCATAATCAAGCCTGATATTGCCATTGATTTGTTGGAGGCACAAGCAGCTACAGGATTTATCACTGACCCAGTAAAATACGAGCTGCTAACAGTTGATGAGGCTGTCCGCAAGGGTCTTGTTGGCCCGGAACTCCACGACAAACTTTTATCTGCAGAGAGGGCAGTCATGGGGTACAAAGACCCATACACCGGGAAAATCATTTCTCTATACCAGGCTATGAAAAAGGGTCTGGTTCCTGAAGAGTATGCATTAAAGATGCTAGAAGCTCAGCTTGCAACTGGTGGCCTAATGGATCATGAGTACAATTTCCACCTTCCAAATGATGTTGCAATGCAACGAGGATATATCAACAAAGAAACAAGTGAGCGGCTATCGAGTGGAGATGTCAAAGGGTTTACTGATCCAACCACAGATGAAAAATCATCTTATGCAAACCTCCTCAAGATTTGCAAAGTTGACAAAGACAGCGGCATGCATTTTCTGTCTCTTGCAGACAAGAAACTGCTTGTAAGGGGTCTTCGTAAGCAAATCACCTTGGACGAATTACTGTGCTCTCAAATTATCGATCAGAAGACCTACACAGAGCTTACAGAGGGCCTCATTTCAGTGGACGATATCAGCAAAGACTTGAAGAAATACCTTGAAGGTACAAGTTGTATTGCAGGTGTGTATGTAGAGGCTACTAAAGAGCGACTGTCTATCTACCAAGCCATGAAGAAGAACATGATCAGGCCAGGCACTGCCTTTGAACTGCTGGAGGCTCAAGCAGCGACCGGATATGTAATTGATCCAATCAAAAATCTAAAACTGACAGTCGGTGAGGCTGTAAAAATGGGAGTGGTTGGCCCAGAGTTTAAAGACAAGCTTCTCTCTGCTGAACGAGCTGTGATTGGATACAACGATCCATACTCTGGTAAGATAATTTCCCTTTTCCAGGCCATGAAGAAAAGCCTGATCCTTAAAGATCATGGTATTCGTCTTTTGGAGGCTCAAATTGCAACAGGTGGAATCATTGATCCTGAGGAAAGTCACCGCCTTCCAGTGGAAATGGCATATAAGCGTGGCCTTTTTGATGAGGAGATGAACAGCATTCTTACTGACCCTTCTGATGATACTAAAGGTTTCTTTGATCCAAACACAGAGGAGAATCTGACTTACCTTCAGCTGATGGAACGATGCATGACTGACCCTGAAACCGGACTTGCGCTCTTAATGTTGAAGGAGAAGAAGCGGGAAAGAAAGACATCTTCTAAGTCATCAGTTCGCAAACGCAGAGTGGTGATTGTAGACCCAGAAACAGGCAAAGAAATGTCTGTTTATGAGGCATACCGCAAAGGTCTCATTGATCATCAGACATATATGGAGCTTGCAGAACAAGAATGTGAATGGGAAGAAATTACCACTTCGTCAGCAGATGGTGTGAAGTCTATGATAATTGACAGACGGTCTGGACGTCAATATGACATCGATGATGCCATCACCAAAGGACTGATAGACAAGTCTGCTTTGGATCAGTATCGTGCAGGCACCCTGTCCATCACTGAATTTGCAGACATGTTGTCTGGAAATATGAGTGGCTTTAGATCACGTTCATCTTCCTTTGGGTCCACCTCATCATATCCCATGAGCCCAGTTCCATCTATCAAGACCCCAGCAACAACATGGACTGACCCAACAGAGGAAACGGGTCCAGTTGCTGGGATCCTAGACACAGATACTCTAGAGAAGGTATCAGTCACAGAGGCCATGCATAGAAATCTAGTTGATAACATTACTGGTCAAAGACTGCTTGAAGCACAAGCCTGCACAGGTGGTATCATTGACCCAAATACTGGAGAGAAGTTCACTGTTGCAGATGCAATGAACAAAGGGCTAGTAGACAAGATAATGGTAGATCGTATCAACTTAGCTCAAAAGGCCTACCAAGGATTTGAAGATCCAAGAACCAAAACTAAAATGTCAGCTGCTCAGGCCTTAAAGAAGGGTTGGCTGTATTATGAAGCTGGCCAGCGTTTTCTTGAAGTTCAGTATCTGACAGGAGGACTAATTGAACCTGATGTTGCAGGCAGAGTGTCACTGGATGAGGCCGTAAAGAAGGGTACCCTTGATGCACGTACTGCTCAGAAACTGCGAGATGTCAGTGGGTACTCCAAATACCTCACTTGTCCCAAAACAAAGCTGAAAATATCTTATAAAGATGCCATGGAAAGGAGCATGATTGAGGAGGGCTCTGGTTTACGTTTACTGGAGGCATCATCCCAGTCTACTAAGGGTTTATATAGCCCTTACAATATCAGTGGCTCTGGATCAGCCTCAGGATCCAGGTCTGGCTCCAGAACTGGTTCAAGGTCTGGCTCTAGACGAGGGAGCTTCGATGCTACAGGATCTGGTTTTTCCATGAATTTCTCTACATCTTCCTATGGCTCGCCAAGCTATGGACGGCGATATAGTTCAGAGGTGCACAGTGCACTGAATATGGACAAACTAAAGCAGGCACTAACAGCATTAACACTCAACAGAATCTGTTGCTCTGAGGACAACAGAATGCTGCCACTGTCGCAAACACAGTGCTCTTTAATTGCTTAATTCATTTAAAAACATTCATTCTGCTCTGCATGTGGTTACTATGGGGCTGAGGAACTATTGATATATCCTGCTGGCTTTCTTTTCATATTAGATTTTTGGTTTATTTGTAATATGCAATATTTTTGATAATTATTTCATAATATCAATGTTGATATTTTGTTTTCTTTTTTTGCTTGGAAGAACTAGAAAATACAATGGAATCTCGTTTTTGATATTACATTCATCAGTGTTAGTGTCTCTGCGCTTGTATATTTCCATTTTTTACTGAGTCCACTGAATTGCATATTGTCAAAACTAAATTTAACGTTTCTTTTGTATGTAAAATTTTTTTTTTTTTTTGATATATGTGTCACAGAACATAATTTAACATGCATTTTGTTAACCTGGAATCCTGCTAAACAGAAGAACTGATAACCATCTGCAGAGCAGAATAAGATTAATTTCATTAAAAGAGCACACGAGAAAAAAACAATGCTTCAGAACAGAATTCATGTTTCAAGAGGTTCCTTTCACTCAAGTTTATATATGGAATGGAACATTAATTATGTCCTTGGATCTCTGCAGTCTTTCAAATATAATGGCTTTCCTGTCACTGATCCCTCAACAAGTTCTAAGAACAGCAGACTTCAAATAACCAATTGCAGAAAACGGCACTGAACCACGAAAGATCAGAAGATTCCTATCCATACCAAGTCTTCATCTGTTACTTTCACGTCTCCCGATTCAAAGAGGACTTCTGTTATGCATTGACCTCACTAGATGTCGGCATATATTATAATGTAAGTATAATATTAACATACAAGACGATGTTATAACAGTTTTGTTTATTTTATTGCTTAAATTACCTTAGTTATTTATTTATTTATTGTAAAAATTGCATTAGCCGATACGGAGTTTGTTCCACACGTTCAGAACATGCTTGAGAGGTTATAGGCTGGGTATGTTTTAAACCAAACTATGATGGTAAATAGTAAGCTCAAAAAAAATGTTTGGTAATTCAGTCTATCTACCAGTCCTTGGAATTAACAACGTAATTTAAAATGCAAAAATATAATATAGTTATAGGATGTATAGATATAGTAGATCATATAATCATGCATCAGTATAACATCAATATAAATCATATGTTGGTTTGCAATGGATCATATGTGATAGTATAAATTACAATTTACATGAATTGTTCTTATTAAACTTTATTACCAGATTTCTCTTACTGAAACGGAGATGTGTCTATTCTACATCGAAACCCTGCCACCACTTTCAAACTGCAGGGATAAAGGTAATTATTTAAGTGAATTTGTTCAGAATATTGTTATAAGTTATACTCTTATACCTTCCATCACTGCCATATGTCTGTTTAATTATATAGTATATAATCATTTATTCTTTAAAGAACATGGATTATATGTACTACATATGGTGTATTTAGCAAAGTAGCTCTTAGATTATCAAATATTTCACTTGGTAAATACATTATGGTCATTTTTATTGTTTTTGTAGTGTCTTCCACTGCCCGCTGACGCGATTCTTTGGATCAGATTGCTCCACTCAAAGGAACCACAAAAGGATGCCGCTTGACTGACCAACATACGTGTTCTGCTATCTTTATTTGTTGCAGTAATAATAATAATAATAATAATAATAATGATTATTGTTATTAATATTATTATTATTATCCCTCTTTGTATTATGTTTTTTTTTTTTTTTTAATAGCCCTAAATCTATAGACCCATATATGGGTTTAATCTATGTTTTAACACTAAATTTGTTCAGAGTGCTTGAACTTGGTTAATTATCTTTGTATTTCCATTTGCTAAGCTGTAAAATATTCAGTGGAAAAAAATAGGCTGGGTGCTCATAAAAAACAAAATAGTTCGATTCAGTTGTTATACAGAATGTATTTATTTATTGTCAAAAGGAAGCTTGACCTCTACAACCCTGCAAATTCTGTATTGTTATATATGGCACAAACTAGAAAATATTAAAATCCGAAGTTATACATAAGTCATCACCGTATACTCTCACCATGGTAACTTTCCTAACATTCACAAAACACTTTTTTTTTATATATATATATATATATGTATATTTTTGCTGTTTTGCTTTTTCTGTCCAATGATTACACCTGCCATTATGAATGTTATCTTTGCTCCATACAAGAACAGATCACTGTAATCACACCACATTAATATCAGCCGAATTTTCATACATTATAGTTTTGCTTTGCATGATTTTATTTTGCTAACATTCATCAAAGAATTCAGTATGAAAAAAACTGAATTCAACAAAGCCGATTGTGAGGAAAGATTTTGAAGTGATGTAAGGATTTAGTTGAACTAAGCATGCCATGTTTTGGGGCATGTTTAAGAAGATTGTATTTATAGGATGGGATTGTATTCTAATGTAAATAAACTATGCAAATATCAACTGTATTTAAACTTCATTTAATTTACTGTTGGAGAGTTGTGAACATGTTTACCTTCAAACATACACAGACTAAAGTGATCATTTGATTTTATTTTAATGTGCATGTTCTATTTTGCGCCCAGTTCTTGAACTAGTTAGTGCTAGATAGTGCTGTCCTGTGTTCACCTTCATCAGTCTTTCAGTAAAGTTGTGTTTAAATGTTTGCATAAGCCAAGCTGAACTAGAGATTTCTGCCAGATTTACAAACGTTTCGTAAACGCTGATTTGCTTCATACTCACATGTGTCGCTGTTGTTGAATGCCAATCATCTGTAAATTAGCAGATGTGTACATGGCACAGCTGATAGGGATTTGATGATACCACCAGACCGGAAAGAGACTTTCTCAGAAGTGAAAGTTGTTTTGCCAGTAAAAAAATAAAAAATAAAAATTATTTACACCATAACGGCACATGAAAGCCCAAAATCTGGAGGATTGGGGAATTGCGGAAAAGGTATATATACAGTGCCCTCCACTAATATTGGCACCCTTGGTAAATGTGAGCAAAGAAGCCTGTGAAAAATTGTCTTTATTGTTTAACCTTTTGATTGTTTGTTCAGAAAAATTCACAAAAATACTCTCTCATGGATATCAAGCAATTGCAAACACAACACAGGTTTATAAAAAAAAAAAAAAATTCTTAAATATAGGTGTGCAACAATTATCGGCACCCCTATGAATTAATATGAGAAAAATTGATTTGAAGTATATTCCCATTGATATTTAACATTTTTTAGTACACCTGGGTGACTATGTACAGGACAATGACTTCAACCATGACTTCTTGTTTACAGGGCTATAAATATGAGGTAGCACATAGGCCAAATTCCCTTAGTCATTCATAACAATGGGTAAGACCAAGGAATATAGCTGTGATGTGCGGCAAAAGGTTGTTGAGCTTCACAAAATGGGGCGTGTCTATAAGAAAATAGCACAAGCATTGAAAATGCCCATTTCCACCATCAGGGCAATCATTAAGAAGTTCCAGTCAACTGGAAATGTTATGAATCAACCTGGAATTGGAGGCGTGTCTATATCGTCTCAACACACTGTGAAGAGGACGGTTCGAGTGGATAAAAATCTCCAAGGATCACAGCTGGAGAACTGCAGAAGTTAGTTGTGTCTTGGGGTCAGAAAGTCTCCGAAACTACAATCTGAAGTCACCTACAGTTGCAATCAAAATTATTCAACCCCCACTGCAAATCGGGTTTATTTTCAAAATTTACAGACTTTCAGCTGTTTGCAATGAACAAATAAAACAAAAGCAATTTAAATAGTTAAACACAATGAATAAATAAACAATAAACCTGATTTCCAATGGGGGCTGAATACTTTTGATTGCAACTGTACATCACCACAAGTTGTTTGGAAGGGTTTCAAGAAAAAAGCCTCTACTCTCATCCAAAAACAAACTCACTTCAGTCTGCAGACAATACTGGAACTTCAAATGGGATCGGGTTCTATGGTCAGATGAAACCAGAATAGAGCTTTTTGACAATAAACACCAGAGGTGGTTCTGGAGCACACAGAGAGGTAGCCATATGGAAAAGTACCTCATGCCCATGGTTAAATATGGAGGTGGATCTTTAATGTTTTATGCTGTTTTTCTGCTAGAGGACCTGGACATTTTGTTAGGATACATGGCATCATGGACTCTATCAAATATCAGCAGATATTAAATGAAAACCTGACTGCCTCTGACAGAAAGCTTCAAATGGGCCGTGGTTGGATCTTCCAGCAGGACAATGATCCAAAACATCATCAAAATCAAAACAAAAACGGTTTACTGACCACAAAATCAAGGTCCTGCCATGACCCTCCCAGTCCCCTGACCTGAACCCCATAGAAAACCTGTGGGGTGAACTGAAGAGGAGAGTCCACCAGCGTGGACCATGAGATTTGAAGGATCTGGAGAGATTCTGTATGGAGGAACGCTCTCAGATCCCTCGCCATGTATTCTCCAAACTCACCAGGCGTTATAGGAGAAGACTCAGAGCTGTTATCATGGCAAAGGGAGGTAGCACAAAGTATTGATTAAAAGGGTGCCAATAATTGTTGCACACCTATATTTAACAAAGATTTTTTTTTGATAAACATGCATTGTGTTTGCAATTGTTTGATATCCATGAGAGCAGAATATTTTTGTGTATTTTTTAAACAAAAGATCAAACGGTTAAACAATAAAGACACATTTTCACAGCCTTCCTTGCTCGTATTTACCAAGGGATCCAATATTAGTGGAGGGAACTGTATATACACACACACACACACACACACACACACACACACACACACACACATATACAGGTGACCATGGACACAGCGCATATAACACATAGAAATTGCTATGCTTTTTAAAAATTATTAATGAAAGTGAAGTGTCTTGGCAACTTTCAGCCAGAAATCCCTCACTCCCGCCCTAATGCCATGTTAGAAAAAGAGAAGGGCATGTGTCCTCAGAAAGCATTATTTGACTTAATTTATGGATTTATGTTAGCTTTCTTTCTTTCTTTTTTTTCTTCCAAATTTAGTATTTCTTTAGTTAATGCCATTAATATGAAACAACTGGTTTTCACAAGTTTCATTAAATGTGTGTGTATAACTAAAAAGACACAAGCTATTAAACTTGACAGCTTAATCGGTATATGAAAGTACAGTAATGTGATTAATATAATTTGAATCCAATCAAAAGAGGTTTACATTAGTTAGTTTTCTTATGTGTAAATTTACACACAGGAGCACAAGTAGGATATGAATGTTCTTCTGAAATTGCAGGATTATCATTAGTACAACATTTCTTGTGTAAATGCTCCTACGAACAATTTACAAATAAATCCATTCATATCCAGCTTGATGAGACCCATTATTAGAATAAGGTGATAAGTAATTATGATAATTTATTTTAATCCTGTTATTAAAATGGGATTTATTGATGCCATGAATACTAATAATAAATAATGTTGTCCCAAATGACCAAACTTGTCGTTAAACAGTGGTCCTGAATCAGGTTTTGACAAAAGGATAAACGGTGCTTCTATAGAACATGGTATTTAAAAATAAATAAAAATCCTTCCTTCAAATGTAGTATGTAAGAAATGTAATGGCAAGAAACCTTAAATAATGTGCAAATTCTAAAGCTTTTTCCAAATGTGGAGCCCTTTAATGTTTGTAAAATAAAGAAAGAAAGAAAGAAAGAAAGAAATAGATTACTTAATAATAATAAAAAAGACCCTAGTAGCCTTTCAACCTAATGGTATCTGGATATAGTCTGACTGAAGCTATTGCATTTTATTAAGGAATTGGATTGACGTTAGCTAAAATACTTATTATGGATTTATTGGATATTATATACACTTATTATTATGAATTGCCACTTAAAGACAGGGAGTGCTATTCAAATGACTTTTTCAAATGGTGTAACTCTAGAAATAAAACTCACAGCTTGGCGTCCTGTCAGTGTAACAACCGCGCTCGCCGGCAGAGGGAGACGCAGACCTCTTTCTGGTAATAGCGTAGTCCCATGAGAACTACATTACCCAGGTTGCAGCGCGGTCATTACTGCAACTACCTGCACCTGGGATGACGTTTCTTAAACGCGCAGGTGAACTGTTGTGATTCTGCTGAGTGTTTGTGTTAGATGACGCTGGTGAATTGTATAGTTTCTGATGCTGCAGCGGTCTTTGTGGGGTAAAAATAAAAGGGAAAAAAACTCCCCTCTAGTTTGGGGAGAAAACATGTAGGCCTAATATATTCTGAGTAGAGACCGGTTGGTGGACTGAGCAGCTAGCCGTCTCGCGCTCACCTTTTCTCCCTTTGCTATTACTGGCCCAGGTAACGCGGTGTGTTTGGGCATTCACCATTTCTACCGTGAAACCAAGGTTCAGTTCCATAATTAGCGTCCTTGACTTTATTTTGATTAATCTTATTCTGCTGCTGGGTCCATTCTTTAGTGTGTGTTTGTGTGTGTGGCAACAAACAAAACACATTTTTTTAGACTACTTAAATTATTTACTTATCAAGTATGTCCGAACCTCTGAAAATGGTGCTTGTAGACTTTAAACACAAAACCCTAGATGTTTTTAATATGCGTACAACGCCACCTCTGTGAAGTCCACAGGTGACTGTCATTGCTTTTAGCCGTGTGTGTCTCTCAAAAGTTAAAAGCTGTGATGAATTGTGGGAATAATATAAACAATAAATAAATAATGACACACACAGAATAAAGTGGGGGTGGGGGGGAAAAACCCGTCACACTGGGGAGTAGTGATGTTACGTATGACGGATGCTCACGGAGGCACGTGTCGAGCATACAACACAATCTCCAGTGAAGCTCCGTGTCAGGGCGTGTATTGGTTTCACAGAGTCACGTGATTCGCTTTGCGTGTCGGAATGTTCGGACCCCAGATGTTTCCTCGTTGGCTCAGAGTGGTTGGTTTGTGAGGAGTAGCCTACTGCAGTGGTTTTCAAAGTGGGGGGCGCCCGAGGGGCCCCAACAATTTGGTAGGCGCCACCAAGCCCATCCCTCCCACGAGTATGTTTTCTCTTTCTTACGCTCAGACAACCACACACACACACACACACACAATCAATTCCTAATGTGATGTAAAGATGTATGGTGTAATTATTAAGAAAAAAGGGGGGGGGGGGGCATATTCAGAAGTCTGTATTTTTAATGTGTTTTAAAGACATCTTGCAAAAGGGGGGCCTCGGTCAAATGTTAATGCCATTTGGGGGGCCTTGCCCTGGAAAAGTTTGGGAACCCCGGCCTACTGTACTTTGAAAGTTGGATAATCAATACGTCACATTTAAATAGGCACTAATTATTTGCCACTAATTGTTTGTTGTTGTCGTTTTGTTTGATGTGTTTTCCCGCCCTCTTTTGATTGACAGGATATAATCGGCCCTGATCATCGGATGTTTTTATACCGGTGCATCTCTAATTATTACCAGTTTGTTGTTAATGATGGAGTAGAAATGCTTTTGTTTGTGGTGAGTGAGTGTGAGTCTAACAGGAGGTTTTTTTTTTTTTTTAGAATTCAGTCAATTAATTCTGTTAATATGAATGAATAACATTCAATAAGTGAAGAAATTTTACTTTAATCTTCAGAATTTAGTTAATGTTAATTAGAGTAATGTGTTTTCTGTTTGAGATGAGTTACTGTGAAACAACTTGATGAAATGGAGAGAATAAAGTTTTTATTTACATTTCTTTCTGAATTGTGGAATTAACTATTAAATTAAAAGTAGGTATAAAAGGCAGAACTATATGTAATAGTTTTCACATATGAGCAGTATTTTAGTCTGTCTTTTCACTGGGATTGTTTAAAATTTTGGATTTTTTTTTTCAATCTTATATTTGTCATGCAGATGACCAAGAACATCTTAGTTTTGGAGGGTGATCACATGTCAATTAAGAAAGAACATATTTTTACAAGAGATAATATTAAAAGAAGGGCTTTGTACAAAATACAGTATAGTTAAAGTTACAATGGAAAAACCTGGAAGGCCAGTTCATATATGATTTTTACATTTTTATGAAATTAATGACAGCAGCAGGATTGACTTCATAGTACGACTGACCAGAGTAACAAGGATGACAGCACACACATTCTTCAGCATACACTGCACATATTTGTTTACATAATATTGTAAAGAATTACTTTTTAAAATTGCATTATATTGTTTTGCACTTATTTGACATAGTTGTATTAGTGAAGTACCTAACATTTCTAAGAGATCTAATGTTTTAAGGGTTTTGTAATTAGACCCAGGCGTCTATCTGTTTTGTCTGTGTGAGTATGCCCCCTCACAGAACTTAAAATATACTCATCTGGTTCAATTATTAGGCAAAGAAGATGATCAGATCTTGGTCTACCTACGCTGGGGTATGCGAAGAAAAGAATCTCACTGTGCTGTAATGTATATGTGATTAATAAAGACTCAATCATTATCATTATAATCTGTAAACAGACCAAGATCATTATGCTGAAATTTGGTTTCACGTTCTTGAACATTGAAGATTGGGGCGAAGGTCTGCAGTCACCTTACTGCTCTTGTTTCTAATTGCCCTTACATGGATGCATTATTGACAATGAATTATGGAAAAAATGAGTTTTATTGAGACTGATCATCTTATACTGGTCATTAACATGTTAAAATCAACTGGCAGCATTAAAACCAAACAACAACAGCCAGCACATTAAAGGAGCCAACATTTCACCAAAAAAAAAACTGGTACATTAGCTCAATAATACACCCAGAATGACCTTTAAACATGTTTGCATTTCACACAGATAAACTTTAAAAACAGTGTGGCTAAGGTGATACCTAATCTTTTATCTCTGTTACCCATGTCAAAACCTGTTACTCTAGAAAAGTGACAGGGCTGACGGTACCAGGTCTAACGATTTCAATTTGACACTTTCAATTTGCTAATTGCTAGCTAATAGCTCAAGGCCACAAAAGGACATGTTCTACACTTTGAAAGTATATTACTTGTAGATATTGATTATATTAAGTTAAATGAATAATTCTTTAAATTTATACTTTAAAAAATAGTAGCAGTTTTGACTGCATGATGTCCACCCTCAATCAAACCTCATAAATCATCAAAAATAGAACGTTATAGAAGAGAGAGAGAAACTTACTTATGTTTTAACTATTGGAATCCTGGTTGAGAGATGATGTAACTTCCTGTAAGTGATGGCAATGTACTGGAATGTACCATTATTTTACAAGGGTTTTTTGGTGAGGATAGCAGGGCTGAAATGAAATCAGGGGACATTGATAAAATAATTTATATTTGATAAAGAATAATGTATACTTATGCCAAAACATTGCTTAACAATGAGACTCTACTTAGAACAATATGCACATGTGATTTTCTTGTATCATTTTGCCATCAATTTGCAAATTAAAAGTCCTGCTGACAAAGAACAATCATAGCGAGGGACAGGCCAAAAACCTTACCCTTAAGAGCATACGTGCAATTTTACTTACTTAAAATAATATTTATTTGGCTTTAATTTAATGTAATATTGATGAAAGAATACATAGTATTATTATGTTTTTACATCAGTAATTTATTTGTTATAGTAATTCTATGTCTGACTATTTCTTAGGCACATGAAAGGCACCAATTTCATGGAATGACCCACATGCATTATCTCGTCTCTTTCCTGTTGTTGGTGTAAACAAATGGGAGGAGAAACTCTGTGTGTTATCATACAGTGGATCTTTAGGAGAAATGACATGTTTCCGTAAGACAGATACTCCCAATCTATTAAACTTACTTTATTTGTGGTAATCATCACTATAGAGACAACAGATTATGAACAAGTTCTATCAAAATATAAATGTCAACTTAAAGTTAAAGGCTGAAAGAGGTGTGTTTTGGCCCATGATGCAGATTCAGCTCTCTCTCAACATACCACACCAGAAAGAAGCAGGTAGGAACAGATTTATTTTATAGACCTTCTGAGAAGACCTCAATGACTGCTTTAAGTCTTTATGCGTCATTCCAAGTTTGAAGAAAAGTATATTGTATCATCTCTATACTCAGGTTCCTGTGTGTCTAATTTAACCGATTTCTCTGTTAAAATATAGTAATTGCCAATAAATACAGTAGTTACAGTTTCATGGCCACAAAATAGATTGACCACCATGTCGCCACCATGTCACCTCAACATCTCCGTAGTAATAAGTACAAAAAATGTCAAATTATTTCATATTAGTGATGGTGAAATCATAGCTTTCGTGAGGTCCCCATGGGAAAACTAAATAAATAAAATGAAAAGGTTCAGGGTCCCAGGTTTGATCCCGAGCTCGGGTTACTGTCCGTGTGGGTTTCCTCCACATTGAATGAACCTGAGTATACATGTTTTATTAACTGAGGCTGGGTGAGAGAATGTATCCACTATAACATATATGAAATATTTTTAATGTAATTAATACATACAGTATGGAGTCAGATAAATTAAGTTTAGAATTAGTAGTCATATCCACTCATTAGGTTTATTCCTATATTATCTCATCTCTTTCCTGTTGTTGGTGTAGACAAAAAATGTACCTAGATGTACCTAGATGTACCTCTGGAGAAATGACATGTTTCATTAAGACAGGTACTCCCAATTGATTATACTTACTTCATCTGTGGTAATCATCATTATTAGATTGTGATTTTGCAGTGTCCCATGTGTGAACATGTTCTATTGAAATCCACTTTAAGTTTAACCGCTGTCAGAGGTGTGTTTGTATGACGCAGTTTCAACTTTCTCCACTCCCTCAACTTCTCAGACCAGAAAGATGCTGATGTCAGATGGGTTGGTTTGAGTATTTTGAGTAATCTTAATTTCACACAGAACAGTCTCTAGAATAGTGCGTAAAAAAATAAATAAAAATAAAAAAACATTGAATGAGTGACATTTCTGTGGGTGGAAATGCCTTGATGAGGGATGGATTTACAGACTTACAAAATTTACAGATGTACAAAAAAATAAGTACACCCCATGGAAGTTGTTGGCTTTTTTTTTTTTTTTTTGACATATTTGGACAAGCTAACATTTGATCATCTTTGAAGCAATGAAACATCCTAAAAAGTCAAATACAAAAAGAAACAATTAACATATCAGAGGTGAAAAGGGGAGTTTGTTTTAGGGAAACATACAAAAGGTTTAAAACAATTTAAATAATTTACCATGTACTCCTTCATGAGGTTCAAGCGGTCTTCATTCAGCTAAACAGTAAGTGCTCTCAGGACGCATTCACATTTTTTACACTTAAAAAATATTGAGTACATTTTAAAGCTGTGAAATCAATGAAATATACCTTATGAATTGAGTAAATGTAAGTAAAAAAAATCAAGTAGACCTGAATAGCTAAATTTAGTACCAGGACATAAAATTGAGTGGATATAATTAAGATCCTAAGTCAATGCAATAGTAACCCTAAGTGAAACCCACTAATAATAATAATGAGTAGATATAATTGAAACGCTATGTAATGTAACAGAAAATGAGACTATTATTTAACAAAACAAATGTGATGCATTTACAAAATGTTTTTAACTGAATTTAATTCATACTGGACCTTAATTATCAAAATTAATGTTACATTTACTTTTTCTTTTTTAAACTGTATTCACCCTTTACTCTAGGAGTACATTACTTTACTTGAGGTCAGTATATCTAATCAAACCAAATGATAAACATAAATCAACTGTATACACATTAACATTTTAATTAAACATTTATATGTCACCAGGTGTTTCCTTGCTTGCTACGACATGTAGAAGAGAGAGAAAATCAGATTTCTCTCTCTTTGTGCGTGATTGTTAATTGTGTCCACTTACTCAGTTTCTTAAGTTGTTGTTAAAGATGAAGAAGATTGATATGGAATGGGTAATAATTGTAGTTATTGAAACTGATCGCTATAATTACACTATTCCCAAATATTTTGATTGGTTTACCAAAAATATCATTAAAATATAATTTGTTAGTCAAATGCTAATTTCTTTTCATGATATAAACTTGATATTTTGATGTGCATGATATAAACAGGATATGTAAATTTTAGACAAAATTAATTGTTGGATTTTTAGGCATTTATTTCGGTAAGTCCAACTCAAAGAATCACTTACTTGATATTCAGAGATTTTATTAAGGTAGCTTTTTATTATTGTGATCTTTACAAAGCCACTGAATTATTTTTTTTAGAGTGCAACGTAACTAACAATAACGTGAAAAAACACTTTTTTTTTCCTTTTTTTTAAAAAAAGAGATTACCCACAATTAAATATTCTAACAAACTGACAGCCACAATATTAATGCTTAAGAATTTAAAATATCCCACCTGTGTGTCCAGATAACGATAAAACTTTGCATGTGTCACCGTTCACACTTTTTTTGAGAGAGAGATTTGATTCACACAAAATGGCGTCAGTGACTACGTTTACATGGACAGCAGTAATCTAATTATTGGCCTTACTCTGAGTAAGATGATAATGTGATTAAGGTGTTTACATGAGTCGCTTTTAGAATACTCCTGTCATGTTCCCGTTTTACATGTTTTAGAACATAATTAGATTAACAGCCCGCGTCATTATGTCACCGCGCCACGCCGTCCGACGTCCCTCCAGAATTTCATGTATCAACCTACAGTTCATCTTCATTATGGTACTGTATAGAGTTTTGGGTGTTTTTATTTATTTATTTATTTTACGAACGCTTTAAGTGCAGTTAATTATTTGTCATGCTATACGTGCAAATAGACTGCTTGAAGCGGTGGGTGTGTCCCAAATCGCGTAGTTACCGTCTATATAGTAGCCGAGATACATGTATTTTTCCCCACTACAGGCCTATAGTAGGAAAGTATGCGATTTGGGACGCAGCCGAACTCTCTTGTTCGCCGTAAAACGTAAAACTGCCGTGTGTGATCGTGCCCTGTCGCAAAATGCGGTGAAAACTCCCCCACGACGTTCATAATGTGATTAAGGTAAGTAAAAATTGCTGTTTACATGGTAGTTTCTTAATTAGAGTATGGTCTTAATCGGATTAAGAGTGGATTATTGTTGTCCATGTAAACGCAGCTACTGTAAAGAGAACTGAAGCATGAGTTGAAACTGCTTTCCATTTGCGCATTTGCAAATTTGGCTTTACCTGTTGACCAACTTGAGGTACTGCAGAAGCAACATAACTATTTCATTCATTTGACTTAAGTGAGCTGTGTAAATTTGAAATATTACTTTTAATTTTTTTTACCTAATTGTTTTAATTTTAATGCACAAAGAACAATTATTTATTTTAAACTTAGTTCACATTCTTTGGAGCCACAGCGGTCATATTGAATTTTTTTTAGTGTACCACTCTATCTAGGATTGAGGCCAAAAAGTCTCCTGTTATGAAAATTTGTAGTGTGGTCTCCACATTTGAACACAGAACATAAAATGTAAGGTTGAACACCGGATACCTTCTTATGTGCATGTGTACACATGTCAAGACCCTTTATAATATGGCATACTATAAAATGCCATCAGTAATGGCCTCTGGAACCTTCTTGCCAAGTTTAACTCATGAAGAGTGACAGATAACACTGTTTTGCTCATTGCCTGACCTTTGCCTAGTGTTTTGGATTTTTGTTTCCCAGTAAACATAAAGCACTTTAACTATACCTGCAGCTGTCTCTGCCACCTGACAGTGTAATGTCTTTTCTGAAAAGATAAATGGATTCTGACTGTCTCAGGAAAGCAAAGCAATCAAACAGCATTTTAAATCACTTTTTTTTAAACCAGAGTCCTGTTGGCAGCCCTTTATCCTTCATGAGTGGCTCTGTGGGGTGGGGGTTGTCCACCGGAGGCTCATTTATGGTGAAGTCAAAAATGCCCTGGAAACTGCTACATGGTGGACATAATTATCTGGGCATAACTGGGCATAACCACTCACGGGTGCCATCTGGCCAACCCATTCAGTTACATTCACCTACACTGATTTCTCCTCCTTACAGAGCTTCTACTGGAGATTTGGAGTAGTCTCTCTCACAGAAAGGTAAATGGCTGAAGTAATTGCTCCTGCCCAACCAGCTGTAATTGCTTGCCTGTGCTTGCATAAGATTTCACTCAGATATCACCATCAAGGCACTTCGACACAACATAAAGTAAAAACAAATCACACCACACAAATATAATCTTTCTCCCATAAATCATATCATGTAAAGTATTTTCTTGGGTTTTCTTACATTCAGCTGGGACTCAGTGTTGTTGCGAATCAAAAATGAAGGATTCTCATTATAGTACCGATATGATTCCAGGAAGGTTTTCTCTTAATAATGCTGTAGAGCCTTCATGTAGGAATGACAAAAACATGCAAAATGAACATATAAGTTAGTGTTAAAAAAAAAAAAAAAAAAAATTACCTATGCACATTGTTTGGTCTGTGTGGGCCACATGGTTTTTTAATCCTGTTCATTTTTTATGACTGTCTACTACGGAGATACTCTAAAATTCACTATATAGTGGCCTCAATGTGATAGCCTTTTGCCTTAATGTATTTTGAGGCTATGTCATTACTAATGTCATCCTGCACCTCCAAAATCTATAGTCACAACCTGCTGCTGGTCCCACTAGCATCATACTTGCATACTTCATAATCGAGCTGTGTAGTCTCCCCTTTTTGCCAAACTTTAATGTCAAAATCAGCACTGCCGAGCTGCCATTGTTGGGTCTTTCACTAGCTCAGATGTATCTTGTATCGAATATAATTTCATTTAACTATAATAAATATAAGCTAACTGTATAAATCCAACTCTTTCATTATGTTGGCAATGACATTTGGCTCATGTGCAAATATGAAGGCGAGAAAATCTTTCGCCACCTTTGCTGTGGGGAATTTGTTTCATAACACATAACCAGCATTTCAGGGAGTCTTTCTGATTAATTAGATTAACACTATCACATTTCTGATCTCGTAAACACCAGTGTGCATGTGTCAAATTGTTCACAGGCTTCACCAGAAAACATTCTTTTGCTCATTCTTTTTCACTGACACAAGTGCCTACCTGTCTAACTGTCTACCGTTTGAATCATGGTACAAGACCACATTCTCCACTATTACAGTCATGGTGAAAAGTTTGCGATCACTATACATTTGTTCATGAAAGTTCGGTTGCTCTTTTGACTGTGGCGACAACAGTGGACTGCGCCACATTCAGTTTTTTGGCAATTTCCCTACTACACATCTGCTGTTTGTGCAAAATGAAGATCTGTGCACGCTTCTCTGACGACAATTCCTTCCCTCGAACCATGATCAAATCTGCAAACAAGAAAGCGATAACAGAGAGTCATTAAAAGCAGTATTCAGCGTGCGTGTGCAGTACCCACGTCGATGTTTGTCAATTATCGCTCATTCGGCATAAAATTACAACAGCCTATCAAATTGCAAGATCAGTAAAAACAAAAAGAAATCACAAGAGACCAACTCACCTTGCAAGCTTTGTTACAGCGAAGAACTATAAATTATTATTTAAAAAAAACACAACTTTACAACGTTCACAACAGATGCCACGACTACCACGCAATATTTGGTGAAAGAAGCACAAACGGACACAAAATAGCCCAACAGCTAGCCCAAACAGAGCTATACCTAATTAACTGCGAAAAATTGCATGAAATTGTTGGTGATCGCAAACTTTTGGCCATGACTGTACCAGCCTGAGTGGCTAGGTTTAAATATACATTCCTGTACTGTCAAAAGGAAATTTTTTCTTTTGGGATTATTTAAATACAGTCGAACAAGCTAAGAATAGCTGGTTTTCATATTACATTTAACATTATATTGTGTGATTTGTAATATATAAAGCCTCTAGGGTAGCAGGTAGTTATTTTTAATAAGGCTTGGCTACGAATTATTATGTTGTGGTCATGAGATACAAATTGTATAGTTTGAGTCTCACATCATATGGCCAAAAGTTTGTGGATACATGACCATAGCACCCATTTGTGGGTCTTACACAAACTGTTGCCACAAAATAGGAAACACACAATTATAACAGGTGAAGAAGTCTATTCATTTTGAGAATTAATTTAAGGTGATGCACATTAATGGTGTATCCATGTCAAAACTGCATTGACTCCAGTGTGCCTCTATGCATCATTCCAAGTATAGTTTAATATTATCAGTCATCTCCATGCTTAGGCTCCGATAGCTGTAATTGTCTAATTTAATTGATTTCAGTGTTTTACTAATGTAAAATACAATACTTTCCATGAGTTAAGTATTTTGTGACCCACAAATGAGATCTTCAGAAACTTCACATGTGGCCATACCTTGTTGAAAAAATAATCACCATGTTACCTCGATAGCTCTTTAGTAAGTAAAAAATGTAAAACTATTTCATCATAGTTATGGCGGAATCATAGTTTTTGTGAAGTCCCCATGAAACATCAGTACATAAAATAAAATTAAGAAAGAAAAAGTCTTTGCACCCTCTGTTCCATATGGAATGAAACAATGATTGTGCCCTCTGATTGATTTCAAAATGAAATACCTGCAGTGGACTCAGAAACAATGGCAAAATGCTGAATATAGTGCTGAAAAAAGTTCAAATTTGCCTAGTATATTTGAGAAAATATAACAGTAACAGAGCACTTCATTATAGCTGATGCATGCAGAGACACTTGAACTACCAAATAGGCATACAACAGGTCTGTAGCAGATAATTGCCAGGATAAGGCTTTGTTGGAAAACACTGCGACAAGCCCTTATTCCTGTTAATAAACATAAACAAACCCTGAAGGAAACCCTTATGTTTCCTTGTTCTTTTTTTAACTGTAGATGAATGAAGTCTGAAAAATTCTTCCCAGCCATTACACTACACGAGACAACTCATGATGAGAAGGTGGACACTGCCATACATTTCATGAGAGAAATTAAGAATTGATATAGTAGGATTTTAATTTGTGTAGCAGATATGTTTGTGTTCACTTCACACTTAACCTTAATTTTGTTTACTCTCTCTCTCTCTCTCTCTCTGATGTTTGCAGTAAGACCAGTTTTGCTGACTGCTTGTTTAAACTTTGGACATGTGCGATCAGTGTGTCAGCAATGCCCGTGTTACTACAGGGCACTAAGTTGACATTCTTTTAGCAAAGACTCTGGTGGCACTTCTGCTATACTCATTAGCTGTTGTGCTGACTTCACAGCACTTTGTCAGGAAATTCTCAGGTTTCTTATTGTTGTTGCAGTTTCCTGCACTTGCTGCCCATCTGGATATTTTGTTTCAAGAGGCTCAGACGCATACTGAGACTTTGAATAGCATCTGTAATACTTACTATTAAGGAACTTACAGACTGACAGAACCCAGACGAGGTAGATGTTTTCCTGTGTTCACTCTAACTCACATTTAGTAACAGTGTAAGTACATCTCAGGTCGCCGTGTAAGCACTCATTCACACATAGAGGCAATTGCTTTTAGCCAGTCTACCTAATGACGTGTTAGGTGGTGGGAGAAAACCAGAGGAATCCCACATGGACACAGAGAGAACATGTACAGAAACTTTACACAGACACAAGGGTCTACAGACACATTTGGCTATTAGACTGTGACAGGATGCTAAGTGGGTAATATATTTATTTTATTTATGACAAAATGTTTGCCAACTTTTCCTTTGGTATTTGTTACATATTCCATAGGCACAACTGTAAGACTTTCAGTACGATATTTAAACTCCATTCTGTTTGTCAAATAGCATCAAATCAGGTATAGCTAATTTTTCTAACATTTGAAAGGACAAAAGAAGTGACCTTTTTAAATGTGTCATAAGTTACTCTGCTGGGTCTCACATTTCTCAAATGGCGTTTGTCCTTGGTTTTTTATGCACAACCAATGTACAACTATTTTCTGAGTGTGCAACAAGGAAAAACAATCTTCAGTGTTTTTGTGTTCAGTCTTATCTGGAAAACAGCCAGTTTAGGTGCAGGTTTTCACTCCAATCAAGCAGGAGCCACACCTGATTTCACATGTTTAATCAGTTGATCTTGGTTTTCAGTAGATGCAGATGTGGCTAGACGTATGCACCCATACCAGCCCTTTCCAAATAAGAATGGACACCCCTGCACCTTTCTTTGAATAAATGAGAGATCTTGTCATTTGAACCTTGTCATTTGGCAACTCTTCCAAGGCCTCGTTATGGGAAGTGTGTGGCGGGCGAGGGCGTCATCTTTCTTGTGTACGTTTTCTTTCTCTTTTCCTATCATCACAACCCTCTATTCACAAATCCTAACAAATACATTGCCTAAGAAAAGGCCAATATATTGGCCGGATACAAAGCAGCTAATAAAGTAGTGATTGAGTGCACATGGAAAACAAGGTTCAGATGGAAAATTGATGAACTAGAGTTATTAGTTATTCAGGTGTCCTGTCCTGTCCTTTGTAAATGCTAATTATGTCCTGTCCTTGTTCATACCTGTTCATTTCATGTGATGATCCTGTCAAATGAGTCTAGACAAGTGCTTTTATGCTTGAAAGGTGTCAGAAAGCCTGTCCTAGCAACTAACGTTTGGTTATTGTTTCTGGCACGTTCCGTTATTAGTGACGCACACCGGTATAAGATGACTGTCGATCCTCGTTTATCCTGCTGGTTATGTTCTGTGTAATGTGTTCGTGCAATACGTGTAAGTTCGTATATATGTTTATATCTTATTAGTATTTGTTGTGCATGTGATTGGTAATTTCCAATGTTTATATTGTTCGGTTTACCGTTTATTTCAGCCGTAATTTGCCGAACTAATCTGCTGAGTCATCAGTAGCCATGTTAGTGTTGTGTTCCGATACGTCGGGAGAGTTTGTTTATACAATTGCTTACAGCAGTGTATTATTCAGTGTACTACTGTATTTTTGTTAACTTCACTGTGATTATTAATACTGACATTTATGTCGAATATATTTCTTGCACCATGTTTATTGATTTGAGTGTAATTAGTGCAAGGAGGCGCACGGTGGCTTAGCACGTTTGCCTCACACCGCCAGGGTCGGGGTTCGATTCCCACGGCTCTGTGTGTGCGGAGTTTGCATGTTCTCCCCGTGCTGCGGGGGTTTCCTCCGGGTACTCCGGTTTCCTCCCCCAGTCCAAACACATGCATGGTAGGCTGATTGGCATGTCCAAAGTGTCCGTAGTGTGTGTGTGTGTGTGTGTGTGTGATTGTGCCCTGCGATGGATTGGCACCCTGTCCAGGGGGTACTTTGTGCCCGATGCTCCCTGGGATAGGCTCCAGGTTCCCCGTGATAAGCGGTATAGAAGATGGATGGATGGATGGATGGATGGATGGATAGTGCAAGGAGACATAC
Source organism: Ictalurus furcatus (assembly GCF_023375685.1). Taxonomy (NCBI): domain Eukaryota; kingdom Metazoa; phylum Chordata; class Actinopteri; order Siluriformes; family Ictaluridae; genus Ictalurus; species Ictalurus furcatus. The sequence continues at coordinate 19,169,646 of NC_071278.1, forward strand.
ATGTTAGATGAATATTGTTGTAAATTACTTCTCTTTATTTCCTTCTGTAGACCATACAATATCACAGCTGCATACCTCAGATGCATATTCAAGACTGTAAATATATACATCATTATCAAGAATCTCTTCTCCACTCCTGATTCTCTAATCGGAATCTGATCCATATTCAGCCACCTCAGCCAGCTGAAATCTTGATTGTAGTGGGACTTCGCTACAAAAGGTGTTGAATATTAGAGGCATCAGTCACAAGAGCTACTAAATGCACCTGAAGTGCAGTCCTTTCTGGGCCAGCATGACAAACGTCCTATAACTTATATAAAGTGCTAAAAATTAAGAAAAGTCCTAAATTTCTAATGCATGTCATTTGTAAAACGTGGCAGTGGGAGTGAGTCTAGTGTATCATTGCCAGTGGAACATGTTCAATGTATTATTAAGCTTCATGAGATTTTTAATGGCCAAATTGAAACCACTTACTTCTCTAGTCAATCACATGTCTAAAGAAAACATTGCACATGTGGCAATGGCATAAAAATGGCACACATGCAAGACTGTAATGGTAATTTGCAAGTTAAGGCAGACACTCCCATTCCTTAGAACATTTTTGTTTTGCTTCTGTGAGCAACTCCATCACTTTCTGAAAAACACGTCATGCATGTGTAAACAACTACATATTTGATAAGTAAAATGCCAATTACAGCCAGTTTTGTTGATTTGCAGCTCAACAAATCTGTTTAAGACTGTGAGAAGATGCTAATCTCATAACCATGCTAATATGGACTTGTATTCCTTTTGCCTTCAGATGTTTTGTCATAATAAACCTGTTGCGTCATGCATCAAAAGCTAAACGTTATCGTCAGTGCACTAGTTAATCCATTATAGCAGTGGTGCCCACACTAGGGGTCCCTTGATTTACAAATAAGGTCACAACTCATAATCTCCTGTTGTTTTATTCATTTATTTTACAAAATAATATAAGAAATAACAAAGGTAGATTTTGTGTGCTAATATTTTTAAATGTTACTGGAGTCACATTCAGAGAAACTACATTTAAATGAATTGGGTACATGTTATTTAATCTTTTCACTATCCTGACATGCTGGCCTAGTGTACATCAGCATTATCCGCCTCTGCTAAACAGCACTGTGTCTCAAATTGCAAACTTATGTCCTATTCTAGAGTAGGGTAAAGTAGAGTAGAATAGGGTAGAGTAGGGTAAAGTAGAATAGGGTAGAGTAGGGTAGAGTAGAGTAGAATAGGGTAGAGTAGGGTAGAGTAGAGTAGAATAGGGTAGAGTAGGGTAGAGTAGAGTAGAATAGGGTAGAGTAGAGTAGAATAGGGTAGAGTAGGGTAGAGTAGAGTAGAATAGGGTAGAGTAGAGTAGAATAGGGTAGAGTAGGGTAGAGTAGAGTAGAATAGGGTAGAGTAGAGTAGAATAGGGTAGAGTAGGGTAGAGTAGAGTAGAATAGGGTAGAGTAGAATAGGGTAGAGTAGGGTAGAGTAGAGTAGAATAGGGTAGAGTAGAGTAGAATAGGGTAGAGTAGGGTAGAGTAGAGTAGAATAGGGTAGAGTAGGGTAGAGTAGGGTAGAGTAGAGTAGAATAGGGTAGAGTAGGGTAGAGTAGGGTAGAATAGGGTAGAGTAGGGTAGAGTAGAGTAGAATAGGGTAGAGTAGAGTAGAATAGGGTAGAGTAGAATAGGGTAGAGTAGGGTAGAGTAGAGTAGAATAGGGTAGAGTAGGGTAGAGTAGAGTAGAATAGGGTAGAGTAGAGTAGAATAGGGTAGAGTAGAGTAGAATAGGGTAGAGTAGGGTAGAGAGCTCGTCATTCTAGCCAAGTACAGTAGAATTAAATAGCTTTCTCCAAGGCCTTGGTGCAACATATTGTGCAACATAAAATGACAGCAGTGCAAATAAGGAAAAGAGTATTATCCATATTTTCAACTAAGATACCACTTTCACTACTAGGATTAATGTCAACATGTCCTCTATAGGGGAATTTCGTAGTGTAGTCTCCACTTTTGAACATAGAAGTGTACTTGCCTCAAACACAATACTCGAATGTGTGTTATTACAGTATGGGTGTGGTGCCTTGGACAGCAGGAGAGGTCACTATAAAGGCACACTTCATAGTTTCACTGTCTGATCCACAATTACTCAACACTGTTATCTCACAGGCTAGATTCTCAGCTTTCTTAGGAAGTTATTGTTATAGGTTTCTTCTCTGGTAGCATTTATGAAGGTTTGACTGACAAAGACATTCATTAACTTCAGTAAAAACCCCACACAGATAATAACCTGAGCTCAGGATCAAACCGGAAACATTGTGGCTGCAACTATACCACTAAGACATTGTGCTGCCCAACTCCTTTAATAAGCCAAATAATACAGATATTGAACTCTGTAGAAATTAAATAAAAACTGGTTTCAAATGGTTTACATCTGACATATACTGTAATTTTATTACCTATTTGATGAGAGTGGATGAAAAACCATGTGACCACATGAAACCACTTGAGCTCCCAGGATACTGGTAAGGATACACATCAATGCAAATACATTTTACAACCTAATAGCACCATTCCACCAACTCAGTTATCACTCCTGAGGTCAGATGAGTTGATTATAATTTGCTGTTTTGCTATTTTTAAAGTAACATAGCATATTTATAATATAAATAATAATAATATTTAATAAAAATAATGCAGTACAATATCTGAAAAATCTATGTCAACTTTTAAGATAGCAACATACACACACACACACACACACGGAATTTAAGTCACATTTTTGGGGAAATAGGAGGAGGAAATTGCAGTATTCCAAGGAAATCCAGACAGACACCGGGAGATTATGCAAAACTCATAACAGACGGTAACCAAACCCCGGAGCTGTGAATCACTGACACACCATTCTCACCCACAGTAATTGAACACCATACTGAAAATATGCATTCAAACCGTTTCTCAGTTGATCGTCAATAAGAAAACTGCTTATTCATTAATGAGAATCAATAGTGATTGTCTGACAAGAATATAGGAGTGTAGGGTTTTCTCTGGAGATAATGCAGTTTTCAGAATTATGGATCTGGAACCAAATGGTTTAGCAGATTTGCTATACCTTCAATCATTAAAACCATTGTGTGGAGGAGTGATAATTTTCTTAAGAATCACACACCCTGATGATGTATTTTAAACAAAAGAAAACCCTGCACCAACAGGTTTAAAAACAGACTGTGTCCTATGATTTACTTCAACAGAGCAGTTTATTTCACAACCCAGTTCGAGTAAAATGATCAATTAAAATAATTATAAAAGAAAAACAGTTTATCACTAGGGATAGGTTATTTTCTGTATCTCTCAGTCTCGATTAGAATTTATTATACATGGTTTGCCAGCATGATGTTTGGGCATCTGCTGGCCCCAGACTTGTTCCCCTTGCCATCACCTTCTCTTTATTTTCCAACCAGGTTGTCATATTGCTCCTGTTTTTTTTCCATACATTTTTTTCTGTATAATGTTTAAATCTGTCCAAATCGAAGCCATTACCTGGAGTTAACAATATTGTCAAAAAAGTCAATAACAATATTGATTAAAGGCCACACCAGCCCACACCAGCCCACTCATGTTCTACCAGTGGCGTAACTAGATATTTATACATGGGGTGGCCAAGGCTACTTCAGGGGATCCACAGACCATGAGACACAATTAGTGTGTAACCCTAACCTGACATCTAAGGAGCATGAATGAATTATATGATTGCTGATTAGAAGTAGAAGTGATAATTCACTTAATCTGGAGTTTTTGACTGTGGTATAGTGAAAATAGTGTGGTCCAAAAGGGTTAATTCAGTAGAATTCTTTAACATACTATGTGTCTGTGTCTCTCCCTCAAAACTGCAACTCAATGTTTCTCTCTCTCTCTCTCTCTCTCTCTCTCTCTCTCTCTCTCTCTCACACACACACACACACACACACACACACACACACGTACACACTTTACTGTACTCACATACTCAGTCACTACCTAAACTGTCGAACAGCATTAAGTCTACATCCAAAACACACTGTATACTGGTGTGCTGAATAGTATGTGACCCTAAACCCTAAGTGTATGCTACTATTCTAAGCTATTCTGATGTAGTATGTAGTACACGGGTTTGGACTTGTTTGGGCTAAATGAAGGACGTCTGTTGTTGGACGGATGGTTATGTGGCTAATGCTAGTAGTGCCTCAGCTAACAATTAGTTTGGCGACGGTACAAATATCAACAAAATAAATCTACGGGAAGTATTTTAACTCCAACTACCAAAAAACTGCTGAAATGTCTGTGCATATTTACTGCAAACTCACTGGGTAAATCACTGATAGCACTGATCTGAACCCGATGCTAAACCTTAAAACAGCTGGAGCTGTGGAAATATTCTCTCTTCTTCTTTTGTATGTTTAATTCTCTGCATTAATTCTCTGCATATTAATTCTCTGCTTAATTATCTGCATATAATGTACATGGTATAAAATTTTAAAAATCATGCTGTATAATGCTTCAGTACCACTTAATAAGAATGACTAAATCCTAATCAGCAGTCTGTACAGGTTTTCACAGAGCTTTTTTTGTGATTGTTGCAGCTAAAAACGCTTGATTTTGCCGCGGCTTTTTTCAAAATTTGCAATGCGGTTTGCAGCGTTTTTTGGTGTTTTTTTTTTTTTAGGAAAACGACTTGAATTTGGCAAATTGCAATTGCGCAAAATTTTACACGGTCTTTCACAGTGATGTTTGTTGGTAAATGAGACCTTTTAGCTGTACTCATGTTCGACACGTGAATTGAAGAGGGCTTTGTGATGATGCCATATGGCACATCTTGGCCCAAATCTGTGGAAAGTCTGTAGTAATTTCGAAAAAAAATTGCAAGCTCCTGAATATTGTGATTATGTGTTAATTTCTGTGATTGCAAAATCCTGGAGGGACTGAATAAGGCTTTATTCATTGCATTTAATGTAACTTATGACCAAGCCTGCCTCTGCTACCATATTTACACACAGACATGGCATTACACATATCATATTAAGAACATGAACATAATAATAATTAGAGAGGAAAAAAAATTAGAGAGGCAGTGAAGATTGGAAGGGGTGCAGAAAGGGTATGGGATGGTTTGTGTGTATGGAGACGGTGAACAGAATAATTATAGAGAACACATGCTGTGCATTATTGTGATATGCACATCCACTAAGCCCAGAACTGTTTCTTTCACTAATACTATCACTTTATCTTTTCTTTCCAACCAGTTTGTGAAGTAAAAATGTGGCATACTCATCAGAAGACCGTTATCAATTTTTTGCTCTATTCAAACTTGCAGATATTTTAATCTAGTTATCTATACGTTTCACTGGAAAGAAAAAGAAACCGGACTTACTACTAATGTAGTTGATTCCTCTGAATTTGTTTTCTCTGGTAAAACAACAGCCTGTGCAAAGAAAGTGGAAAGTAAAGTGATGCCAAAACATAAAATGGCATACTCTATGGAAAAGAAACATGCTGATTTTTTTGTGCTTTTTTGAGGGAAACTGCTTGAATTTGGAACTACTTGAAAATGGCCTTTCGCTGTGATGTTTGTTGGTAAATGAGATCTTTGACCTGTACTCATGTTCAGTGTATGTGAATCAAAGGGGGCTTTGGCTAAATGTGCGTTGTGATGACGTCACATGACATGTCTTGGCCCAAATCTGCAGTAATTTAGAAAAATTGCAAGGTACTGTGAATATTATGGGATGTCCTTGATTTTGGGTTCATTTCTGCGTGCAAAATCACAAAATCATGGAGAGACTGACATATTTCATTTAATGGTAGTTAATCTGCATCAACATGTAATTTAAGGCATACCTGCACCCATCCATCCATCCATCTTCTGTACCGCTTATCCCTCTTCAGGGTCACGGGGAACCTGTAGTCTATCCCAGGGAGCATCGGGCACAAGGTGGCGTACACCCTGGACAGGGTGCCAATCCATCCCCGTTTATCTTTTTTTTTTTTTTTTTTTTTTTTTTTTTATAAAAGAAAAAATATAGAACAAATAATTTTTCCACCTGGAACTTGGTGTCCTTAACTTATTTTCTGAGAGGAACATGTACAAAAACAGAAATCTACCATACACATTTATTTGTAGGGTCCTAAATGCATCAAGTACTCAGTTGGCCTTGGCTAATGCAAATAAATAATGGCTCTAATCCCTACTGGAGTCTGGTATTTCTACTGGAGTCCTGTTATAAAAAGATTCAATACAATCAACAATAATCCACAGCTGCTCTGGAGAAGGAAAAAAAAGGTTTTCTGCTATAGCAAAACTGTATGAGGCATTTGTTTAATGCTACATGATCAAGAAAATTCTACCAAATAGTTTTTCATAGATTTTTAAGATTAATAGATTTGATAAGATTATTCATATTTATAAGATCATTATTTTCATTATATCATATCATTATATGATAAGATATAATTATATTAATATCATTATATTTCTCAAACCAAGCTTCAGTTCCTCTGGGTGCTTGTTTGATTTGATTTAGACAAACTTACCCAAATCAGGAGAGTGCTAACATGATTAGGATTCCCTAGTGTTTGCTGAAAGTTGCTGTAGGTTGTCTATTAGAGCGAATTCCAAAAATTTGGATGATAAGAATTCCTATGGATATCGGATGTGATCATCATCTGGGCCCTCATTAATCCTTGGGCCACAGGCCCACTTCCGATGCTCATACAGAAGCAGAATCAAAAGCAAAACATAGCACTAAGACATGTGTCCAGACAAGTAAATGTTTTTCTGGAAGGTGCTGAATAAGAGAAATGTCAGTTACCAGGTCTATTAGATGCATTTTTTGGCAATCCCAAGAGTAGAGACTTGTAAAGGAACTGACAGTAAAGCAAAACATCTATGGGAGTGACTGCCTATAGAGCACAGTAGTAGTAGTAGTAGTAATACTACTACTATTACTAATAATAATAATAGTACACCTCATACTATTTGTACTTGTAAAAGCACTTGGAAACTACTTATGTGTGTAGTCTGTTAAGTGGCTAATTTTCTTTCACTCCTCCTTGTGTGGTGAATTTCACCACCCATTATGCTTAGCCAGTGTTCACAGACTCACATAACCATTATACGTAATAACATTTTATTTGTCTTTCTTTGAACTAGATTGAAATGTATTTAAAAAGCACCCAAATATTACCTTGCAAAACATATTCTCAAATGTACAACTTTTCCTTTCTTTTTTTGCAGCTGGGAGAGGATCATATGTATTTGTGATCTCAAAATGTTCCTCACTGCGTCAGTTAGGCTGATCAAAATCGCCTGCTTTCAGGAAGGTTAAAAGTTATTTTTTAAGTTAAAAAAGTTATGGTTCAACTGTTTGCCATCGTCTGTTCAACAGCACGATTGTACAGTGACTATTTGTCGGTAGGTCTAGGTATCAGCCGCCTTGAGACCTACAAGTATTGAGTAAAATAGTATCTGACTGGGTAAGAGAAAATTTTAATTCCGGACATGAATAAAGTGTATATGACTATGTAACAGGACTTTTTAATTCTGTAATTGAATATATATTCACTTAAAGAGATGTATTATTTAATAAAAGGAGGTGTAGAAAAGATCTTTACTTACTTTAAAAACTCTATGTACTTTATTTGAAATTTGTATGTCCTTTAAGTGGATTTTTTTTTTTTTTACCAGACACGGTGTCCAGCAGGATCTGATTTTGTCGGTCACGCAGAGTTTTTACAGGTCAAATACCGGTATTTACACATCTAGCTGTAAAAATCAACAAATGAAAGCTGAAAGTCTGATTTATCGTCTCATATTCATCTTTTGGTCTTAAACCCAAATGTCTTCAGTGTATAGTACAAACAAAAGAATTGGCCTGGCTATTCTAATACTTTCAGAGACGACTGCACATAATGTTATAGGTAGATGATTACAAATTAGTATATTAACACTGGCTAAACTAAAAAAAAAAAAAAAAATTGTTATAACAAAAGCATCACATTTCATAAGTTTCACTATGAACACACTGCTTTTCCACAGAACATGCCATTGCACTTGTTTTGGCACCACTTTGTTTTTACTCAGCATGTAGGTGAAAATATTTTCAAATATTTCAATAGTAGTGTTCTGTGTGGACATGTTCTACTGAAATAACTTCCAAATAAGAAAGTGAATGGGTGTGTTTTAGTCTGGGCTGTAGGCTCATCATCCTCCACCCCTTCAACAGTGCTTATGGTATGTTTTCCCAGACCAGAAAGAAGCAGGTAGGACCAGATGCCAGACAACTTTCTCTCACCCCCACAGAGCCAAGAGGACACACCTGCGATCAGAATGTTACCATAGAAGTCTAGTAATTGTATTGCAAATTAGGACAATTATGTCAAAGTTTCACTTGATGGGTTTAAAACCATTCTACTTAACTCCAATGCAATTTTCCTACATACAGAGCTCAGTGAGAGTCTTATCCATACACTAGCCAGTATCACTGCATAAGTAAGGATTAAAACACAACAGGCATGCTGTAAATAATCAGTGGTAGGGTTACCACCCCAAGGTTGATTATTTTCTTATAACAGCACCTCCTGAAGTGTTGTATTCCTCTTACACTACAGCAATTTGCCATTTTAATAAAAAATTATTTACTAAAGAATGACATTACACATTTTGTTCGTTTATAGTTGCATTTAATGTTGTTGCTGTTAACATTCACCAGTCATTCCTTCAACAGTGTCCATTTTCTTGAAGTTCAGAAGCCAAAAATGCAGCTTGTCAAGTGTTGCCAAGAACCCAGAATGTGAAAAGCCCTTTGTGTTTTCCTGATTTTCCAGTGTCAGAAAACACGGAAGACTCCTTCCTAAAATGCTTTCCCAACTTATCATAGAATGATTACAAACACTTTTTGTCATTATAGAAAAGATCATTATTATTACGAGTACATTAATAAATGTCTGTTACCTTGCTGCCACACTACTGTCTGAGTTGTAGAAAATTCATGAACACCTTTTAATTGATCAGAATTCAAGCACTCATCGGTGCTGTGGTATAATAGAGTATAGGCAGTATCAGCTGGCAGTTTAAAAAGCATGACCACTAACATTTTAAAACTGTTAGACTGGATTATAGCAAAAAAAAAAAACCCTCCCTAAAATCTAACCCCTGACCACCTTTCTCAAAAAAAAAAAAAAGAAAAAAAAGAAGGAAACAATAGCCAAGGGTTGTAGTGCTGATGACTTTGGCTCATATTCAAGTGTGCAGGAGAAAAATTCTTTCCCTGGTGTTTTGTCTCTAACAGAGGAGTGTTTCTGGGGAGGAGTCTTCTTCATGTAGATAAAAACTCTGCTCTGAAACCACTGCTCTGATCCTGTAGCCAGCGGTGTGCATGTGCCAAGCCAGGGTTAACACATTGCCAGAAAACATTCTGTTCCTGATAGACCTGTATCATTTCACACACACAAACTGAGGTAAGTGAACTATTTGAACACTATTTGAACTACTGCTTCTATTGCTACTGCTACCACCAAGCACAAACAGAGATAGTTGTAAGGAAATAGTTAAACAAGCATGGTTGTGTAAATGAATAACACTGTAGTCAGAGTTGAGTCAGAGTGCTTTGTGTATTTTACAGTTACATCCTGCAATAAAGACCTACTTCAAACATTTATACACAGCTCATGATAAATAGCGGCTCAAATGAATGAGATGTATCGATCATAGTTCAACATCATTTAAAACTGCATCTCTTATTAAGTCTTAAGGTCGAGACAAAAAAAAATTATACACAATAACTATTTATCAGTGGCTAAAGAAGTTGATTCATATGTTTGTTAGCAAGTATATATACATAAATATACCTTATGATTTAGCACATCACTTTGGATTATATTTATTTTATGGAAGGTTTAATTTTTGTATCTGTGTATAATAGCATTGCCTTTACTGTATGACATAACTGTCATGTAAGGACATGCAAAAAAAATACGTCAGTGAACTTATCATTTCCGTTCCTATTCAGTTCAGGTGTTGAACATTTTTACATCATCAGGAAAGAATGTTATTCATCACTAAGCTAGCAAACGGGACTGAAACCTGTTTTGTTACTGGGACTACATTCAATATTAGAAAAAAACATTTCTTTGATCGAAGTAGTTAAATGTTCTCCCTTTTGGATATAGTGTTTTCCTTCTCTGAAAAAAAAAGTGTATTGTTGAACTTGAAGTGTGAAACAATACACTTGAAGTCTAAACAGTGTTTAGATGTCTACTTCAAAATAATTTCTATTTTTACTGTGTTTGAGGGAAACAGGATATGCATTGTATTCTTACAGGTTATATCTTAGAGGCAGTATACTGTTTTTTTTGTTGTTGTTGTTTTTTACAAAATGCACACCTTAGCAAGTACCATGATAGTCTACTTCAAACAGCAGATTTCAGTAGAGGCATAACAGAGGCACATTATTTAGTAGAGACATAACAGAGGCACATTATACAAGGACTGGCCTTTTCATAATCATGTGGCAGTCTGTTTACATTAAACCTGTTTAATGTTGCTCCGGCTGAATTCTATTAAACAGCAAGATCAACCGATCAATAGATATATAGATAGATAGATGGATGGATAGACAGAAGTCTAATCTATTCAGTTTGCAATAGAATTGAATGGCTGTCAGAATGTAATGGAATTTCCTTATATCATGTGTCACCGTGTGGTACAAAAACTGCTCTGCTGCAGACAGGAAGGCTCTGCAGCATGTAGTTAAGTCTGCACAGAGGATCACCAGCTGCAGTTTTCCAATAGTTCAGAACATTTACACAGGCAGATGCAGGAACAGGGCGCACCGTACCATGAAAGACTCGTTCCACCCTGCTCACTGACTGTTCCCTCTGGTAGAAGGCTGCGCAGCATTAAGGCCAGAACAACCAGGATCAAAAACCGCTTCTTGCCGAAGCTGTTAAACTCAAAAACTTTTCTAATGTGCAACAACACTCATACATCAGAGACTCTTTCATGTGCAATAACACGCATTTCAAGTGCAATAACACTCTTTCATGTGCAGTAACACTCATCAGAAAGATTATATTGCTGTATCGTAAATTATATTGTTTATTTGTAATACCCATTTCTTGTTCCACAAATTTTATTGCAGCACTTAATTTTATATTTAGTGTTTTTAATTCTTTGCTGTTGTTACTGGGACCTCAGTACTTAGTTTCATTTCTTTCATGTAGCCCATGTTTTGGAATGACGATAAACTTCCTCGAATCCTTGAATATTAAAATGCTATTTTCTCCCTTTTCACTTTTGGATGTAATTAGATTCTAAACTGTTATAACTTTATGGTGATTAAGATACATGCAAAAGAAGAATATACTTCAGTTCAGGAAAGCCTGTAGTTATCGGAACTATATACTATAATAGAAAGAGTGAAGGGTGTCACAGATCTCAGATGTTCTCCTCTAGAAAGCTGTTTGGTGTTTAGATAAGGATTATCTGATTAACTGACAGTCATAGATTCAAAAAACATACTTAGGCACACTTTTTGGGAATTAAATATAACTTGTTTATTTTTTCACTACTGAATTGTATGGATTTGAATCTGTAAATGAAAAATGCCGTAATTATTTCACATCACCAGAACCCTAGTTGCATTCTATATCATCTCAAGGAAAATGAAAAATAAATTCAGTGTCAAATATTTGAATGTTTGCAACTAAATAACAATGGCAAACTCCCTAGGAGCAAAAAGTCCAATGTAACCTTCCAACATTATCTCTGGGTGTCTCCATGCAAGGGTAAGTGAGGGAAATGTCACCATGTAATTTCTCAGTGATAAAATAGCTAGTTGCAAGACACACTGTGATACACATCTGCAAGTTGGAAATGTTAGGCCGTCTTATCATGAAGTGGCCAGTGACATGTGAGTCCCACATGCCAATACAATTCTCCAAACATTCTCTAATAGACGTTCCAACATTACATATACACTTATCATCCACTTTATTAGGAACACCTCTATATCTGCACATTCATGCAGTTATCTAATCAGCCAATCATGTGGCAGCAGCACAATGCAAAAAATCATGCGGATAAAGGTCAAGAGCTTCTGGTAATGATCATATCAAGCATTGGAATGAAGAAAAAGTGTGACTCTGATCATAGTACCAGACGGGCTGGTTTGAGTATTTCAGAAACTGCTGATCTCCTGGGAATTTCACACAGAGAATGTTGCAAAAAACAACAACAAAAAAACAACATTGAGTGAGTTACAGTTCTGTGGGGGGAAATGCCTTGTTGATAAGAGAGGCCAGAGGAAAATAGTCATATTAGTTTGAGCTGCCATAAAGGATATAGTAACTCATACAATCACTCTTTACAACTATGGTGAACAGAATAACATCTCAGCATGCACAAAACAGTTAACTTTGAGGTATATGGGCTACAACAGCAGAATTTTCACTCCTTTTTTACACTCCTTTCCATTCCAAGAACAGGAATGTTAGGCTATCATGGGCACAGGCTCATCGAAACTGGACTTTTTAAGATTAGAGAGAAACCTCCCCCATAAAACAACTGTCCAATTTCGGTTAGTCCATGTGCTCATCATAGCCTAAGATTCTTGTTCTTGGCTGACAGGAGTGGAACCTGATGTGGTCTTCTGCTGTTTCACCTCAAGGTTTGATGTGTTGTGTATTCTGTGATGCTTTTCTGTTCACCACAGTTGTAAATAATGATTATTAAAGTTACTATAGACTTCCTGTCAGTTTAGACCAGTCTGGTCATTCTCCTCTGATCTGGCACCAACAACCAACATCATCTGGCACCAACAACCATGCTGCTTTTAAAGTCACAGAGATCACACTTTTTTCCCCATCCTGATGCTTGATGTGAACATCTGCATGATATTTGCAGGTGTGCAGGAGTACACACATCCTTATGCTAGTTCACTAGGTCACGGACTAAGTATACCATCAAGAAAATTTTGTCATAACCAGTCATTTATAGTATTGGCATTAATTAAAGAATATAAAAAACAAGAAAGCCAGCCAACACAAATCCATAAATTAAGACAAATAAAACTAATCATTCAACTGTGACAAAAGAAATGCTGCTGTATAAATGGATGATGAGATGGTCCTTATGTACCTTAAGCATTTCCAAAATTTTTGTTTTCGTTTGGTTTGGTTTACAGAAACATTTAAACACAACTTTACTAAAAGGTTAATAAATGACAGCCAGTATGTATGCCCCTTTATCAGGTTGCAGCATCAATGCACTTTTAAATGTCCAAAATGAAAACCAATGTTGAACAGCCCAGACATTTGCTTGGTGACTAGATAATTTAATATGTTAGATATTTGACCAGCTGTGTAATATCAACCTGCTGCTACTGAGCTGCACTTCTGCATACTCTCTGATCATCAGAACTCCAAGGTCAGGACTTCGACTTGGCCATTCCAAAACATTAACTTTATTCTTCTTTAACCATTTTTGCTAGAAAGACTTGAATGCTTAGGGTCGTTGTCTTGCTGCATGACCCACTCTCTCTTGTGATTCAGTTCTTGGACAGATGTCCTGACATTTTCCTTTAGAATTCACTGATATAATTCAGAATTCATTGTTGCATCATTGATGGCAAATCGTCCTGGCCCAGATGCAGCAAAACAGGCCCAAACCATGATACTACCTCCATGTTTTACAGATGGGATAAGGATCTTATGCTGAAATGCAGTGTTTTCCTTTCTCCAAACAAACTCTTCTCATTTAAACCAAAAGTTGTATTTTTATCTCATTCATCCAAAAAACATTTTCCCAGTAGCCTTCTGGCTTGTCCACGTTATCTTTGAATTGCAGACTGGCTAGCAGTTTTCTTTTTGGAGAGCAGTGGCTCTTGGAGTGATCGTTGTTGGTCGACCACTCATGGGGAAGGTTACAATGGTCTTGAACTTCCTCCATTTGTACACAATCTGTCTGACTGTGGATTGGTGGAGTCCAAACTCTTTAGAGATGGTTTTATGTTTTAACCTTTTCCAGCCTGATGAAGATTTTTCATCTTTGTCTGAGGTCCTCAGAAATTTCCTTTGATGCTGCCATGATACACTTCCACAAACATGTGTTGTGAAGCTCAGACATTGATAGATCCCTGTTCTTTAAATAAAACAGTGCGCTCACTCACGCCTTATTGTCATCCCATTGATTGAAAAGACCTGTCTCTAATTTCACCTTCAATCTAACTGCTAATCCTACAGGTTCACATACGTTTGCCACTCACACATATGTAATATTGGATAATTTTTCTAATAATTTTTGTTTTATTTTGCCTCATTTGTTTAAATGGGTTCTCTATGTTTACTTTTAGGACTTTGAAAATCTGAAATGTGTTTTACATCATATTTATGCATATTATATATATAAAAAATTCAAAAGAGTTCACATACTTTCAAGTACCACTGTATAACTGGTACGGACAAATTTTATATACAGATTATGCTGCCATGCTTAAATATATTATTTAATTAAATTACAGGCAGATAATGAAGGGTAATCTGTTTTTTTCCTCATTGTCAGAGGCAATTGGTAATTAGGTTCAAAATTCAGGAAGTCCAAAAAAGAAAGACGGAACTGCATGTTCAGTACTTTAGTAGTCTATTATTTCCATATGTTAAAAACATATGCTGACAATTCACTGCAAACCTTTTTTTCATGTTTGATGTGTTATGTAATTTAAACATAAAATTTTTATGTTTACATTGTTCAAATTTACAGGTCATCAAAAGATCTTCAAAAATGTCACTTCACGAAAAAGGCCAAAGAGACGGAGCTGTGACTACCTTCCGAGGCATCAAAAAGCAAGTTTCAGCTCAGAACTTGCTGGAATCTAAAATCATTGATAAGAAACTTTTTGAAGACCTGAGCAGCGGAAAGGTCACAGTAGATCAAGTAAGCAATATGGACTCAGTACACAAGTATCTGCAGGGTACCGACTGTATTGCAGGAGTGTTTGTGCAGTCCACCAAACAGACCATGAGCATCTATCAAGCCAAATCCAAAGGACTTCTAACACCTGGAACATCACTGGTTTTACTGGAGGCTCAAGCTGCTATTGGAGTCATGGTTGATCCATTGAAGAACAAAAAACTCTCAGTGGAGGAGGCAGTGGCTAAGGGAGTTGTGGGGACTGAATGGAAAAACAAGCTACTTTCTGCAGAGAGGGCAGTCACTGGCTACACTGACCCTCACACAGGAAACACCATTTCATTGTTCCAGGCCTTGAAGAAAGATCTCATTGTCAAAGATCATGGCATTCGTCTTTTGGAAGCACAGATTGCTACTGGAGGCATTATAGATCCAGTTCACAGCCACCGGGTCCCTGTGGAGGTGGCTTACCAGAGAGGATATTTTGATGAAGAAATGAACCAGATTCTATCTGACCCGGGCGACGACACCAAGGGCTTCTTTGACCCCAACACACAGGAAAACCTCACCTACTTGCAACTACTTGACAGGTGTGTGAAAGACCCTCTCACTGGCCTTAGACTGCTTGTTATTGTGAAGAAAGGAGAGTTTTACTTCTACATTGATGAACATACAAAGACAATCCTCCAGTCCACTACCACAAACAAAGCAGGGGGTAAATTCCAAGGAAAGGAGGTTTCCCTCTGGGATCTCATATACTCTGAATACATCGAAGAGGAAAAGAAAAGAGATCTGGTTCAGCAATTTAAGTCTGGCACTATAACAATTGAATACTTTTTAGAGCATGTACTAACAATTATACGGCAGAAAACACCCAGTGTGACTGTTACTACTACCACCACCGCTACAACAACAAAAGGTTCTACCTTTCGAGGAATCAAAAAGCAAGTTACAGCTCAGAACTTGCTGGAATCTAAAATCATTGATAAGAAACTTTTTGAAGACCTCAGCAGCGGAAAGGTCACAGTAGATCAAGTAAGCAATATGGACTCAGTACGCAAGTATCTGCAGGGTACCGACTGTATAGCAGGAGTGTTTGTGCAGTCCACCAAACAGACCATGAGCATCTATGAAGCCAAATCCAAAGGACTTCTAACACCTGGAACATCACTGGTTTTACTGGAGGCTCAAGCTGCTATTGGAGTCATGGTCGATCCATTGAAGAACAAAAAACTCTCAGTGGAGGAGGCAGTGGCTCAGGGTGTTGTGGGGACTGAATGGAAAAACAAGCTACTTTCTGCAGAGAGGGCAGTCACTGGCTACACTGACCCTCACACAGGAAACACCATTTCATTGTTCCAGGCCTTGAAGAAAGATCTCATTGTCAAAGATCATGGCATTCGTCTTTTGGAAGCACAGATTGCTACTGGAGGCATTATAGATCCAGTTCACAGCCACCGTGTCCCTGTGGAGGTGGCTTACCAGAGAGGATATTTTGATGAAGAAATGAACCAGATTCTATCTGACCCGGGCGACGACACCAAGGGCTTCTTTGACCCCAACACACAGGAAAACCTCACCTACTTGCAACTACTTGACAGGTGTGTGAAAGACCCTCTCACTGGCCTTAGACTGCTTGTTATTGTGAAGAAAGGAGAGTTTTACTTCTACATTGATGAACATACAAAGAAAATCCTCCAGTCCACTACCACAAACAAGGCAGGGGGTAAATTCCAAGGAAAGGAGGTTTCCCTCTGGGATCTCATATACTCTGAATACATCGAAGAGGAAAAGAAAAGAGATCTGGTTCAGCAATTTAAGTCTGGCACTATAACAATTGAATACTTTTTAGAGCATGTACTAACAATTATACGGCAGAAAACACCCAGTGTGACTGTTACTACTACCACCACCACTACAACAACAAAAGGTTCTACCTTTCGAGGAATCAAAAAGCAAGTTTCAGCTCAGAACTTGCTGGAATCTAAAATCATTGATAAGCAACTTTTTGAAGACCTTAGCAGTGGAAAGGTCACAGTAGATCAAGTAAGCAATATGGACTCAGTACGCAAGTATCTGCAGGGTACCGACTGTATTGCAGGAGTGTTTGTGCAGTCCACCAAACAGACCATGAGCATCTATGAAGCCAAATCCAAAGGACTTCTAACACCTGGAACATCACTGGTTTTACTGGAGGCTCAAGCTGCTATTGGAGTCATGGTTGATCCATTGAAGAACAAAAAACTCTCAGTGGAGGAGGCAGTGGCTCAGGGTGTTGTGGGGACTGAATGGAAAAACAAGCTACTTTCTGCAGAGAGGGCAGTCACTGGCTACACTGACCCTCACACAGGAAACACCATTTCATTGTTCCAGGCCTTGAAGAAAGATCTCATTGTCAAAGATCATGGCATTCGTCTTTTGGAAGCACAGATTGCTACTGGAGGCATTATAGATCCAGTTCACAGCCACCGTGTCCCTGTGGAGGTGGCTTACCAGAGAGGATATTTTGATGAAGAAATGAACCAGATTCTATCTGACCCGGGCGACGACACCAAGGGCTTCTTTGACCCCAACACACAGGAAAACCTCACCTACTTGCAACTACTTGACAGGTGTGTGAAAGACCCTCTCACTGGCCTTAGACTGCTTGTTATTGTGAAGAAAGGAGAGTTTTACTTCTACATTGATGAACATACAAAGACAATCCTCCAGTCCACTACCACAAACAAGGCAGGGGGTAAATTCCAAGGAAAGGAGGTTTCCCTCTGGGATCTCATATACTCTGAATACATCGAAGAGGAAAAGAAAAGAGATCTGGTTCAGCAATTTAAGTCTGGCACTATAACAATTGAATACTTTTTAGAGCATGTACTAACAATTATACGGCAGAAAACACCCAGTGTGACTGTTACTACTACCACCACCGCTACAACAACAAAAGGTTCTACCTTTCGAGGAATCAAAAAGCAAGTTACAGCTCAGAACTTGCTGGAATCTAAAATCATTGATAAGAAACTTTTTGAAGACCTCAGCAGCGGAAAGGTCACAGTAGATCAAGTAAGCAATATGGACTCAGTACGCAAGTATCTGCAGGGTACCGACTGTATTGCAGGAGTGTTTGTGCAGTCCACCAAACAGACCATGAGCATCTATGAAGCCAAATCCAAAGGACTTCTAACACCTGGAACATCACTGGTTTTACTGGAGGCTCAAGCTGCTATTGGAGTCATGGTCGATCCATTGAAGAACAAAAAACTCTCAGTGGAGGAGGCAGTGGCTCAGGGTGTTGTGGGGACTGAATGGAAAAACAAGCTACTTTCTGCAGAGAGGGCAGTCACTGGCTACACTGACCCTCACACAGGAAACACCATTTCATTGTTCCAGGCCTTGAAGAAAGATCTCATTGTCAAAGATCATGGCATTCGTCTTTTGGAAGCACAGATTGCTACTGGAGGCATTATAGATCCAGTTCACAGCCACCGTGTCCCTGTGGAGGTGGCTTACCAGAGAGGATATTTTGATGAAGAAATGAACCAGATTCTATCTGACCCGGGCGACGACACCAAGGGCTTCTTTGACCCCAACACACAGGAAAACCTCACCTACTTGCAACTACTTGACAGGTGTGTGAAAGACCCTCTCACTGGCCTTAGACTGCTTGTTATTGTGAAGAAAGGAGAGTTTTACTTCTACATTGATGAACATACAAAGAAAATCCTCCAGTCCACTACCACAAACAAGGCAGGGGGTAAATTCCAAGGAAAGGAGGTTTCCCTCTGGGATCTCATATACTCTGAATACATCGAAGAGGAAAAGAAAAGAGATCTGGTTCAGCAATTTAAGTCTGGCACTATAACAATTGAATACTTTTTAGAGCATGTACTAACAATTATACGGCAGAAAACACCCAGTGTGACTGTTACTACTACCACCACCGCTACAACAACAAAAGGTTCTACCTTTCGAGGAATCAAAAAGCAAGTTACAGCTCAGAACTTGCTGGAATCTAAAATCATTGATAAGAAACTTTTTGAAGACCTCAGCAGCGGAAAGGTCACAGTAGATCAAGTAAGCAATATGGACTCAGTACGCAAGTATCTGCAGGGTACCGACTGTATTGCAGGAGTGTTTGTGCAGTCCACCAAACAGACCATGAGCATCTATGAAGCCAAATCCAAAGGACTTCTAACACCTGGAACATCACTGGTTTTACTGGAGGCTCAAGCTGCTATTGGAGTCATGGTTGATCCATTGAAGAACAAAAAACTCTCAGTGGAGGAGGCAGTGGCTCAGGGTGTTGTGGGGACTGAATGGAAAAACAAGCTACTTTCTGCAGAGAGGGCAGTCACTGGCTACACTGACCCTCACACAGGAAACACCATTTCATTGTTCCAGGCCTTGAAGAAAGATCTCATTGTCAAAGATCATGGCATTCGTCTTTTGGAAGCACAGATTGCTACTGGAGGCATTATAGATCCAGTTCACAGCCACCGTGTCCCTGTGGAGGTGGCTTACCAGAGAGGATATTTTGATGAAGAAATGAACCAGATTCTATCTGACCCGGGCGACGACACCAAGGGCTTCTTTGACCCCAACACACAGGAAAACCTCACCTACTTGCAACTACTTGACAGGTGTGTGAAAGACCCTCTCACTGGCCTTAGACTGCTTGTTATTGTGAAGAAAGGAGAGTTTTACTTCTACATTGATGAACATACAAAGAAAATCCTCCAGTCCACTACCACAAACAAGGCAGGGGGTAAATTCCAAGGAAAGGAGGTTTCCCTCTGGGATCTCATATACTCTGAATACATCGAAGAGGAAAAGAAAAGAGATCTGGTTCAGCAATTTAAGTCTGGCACTATAACAATTGAATACTTTTTAGAGCATGTACTAACAATTATACGGCAGAAAACACCCAGTGTGACTGTTACTACTACCACCACCACTACAACAACAAAAGGTTCTACCTTTCGAGGAATCAAAAAGCAAGTTTCAGCTCAGAACTTGCTGGAATCTAAAATCATTGATAAGCAACTTTTTGAAGACCTTAGCAGTGGAAAGGTCACAGTAGATCAAGTAAGCAATATGGACTCAGTACGCAAGTATCTGCAGGGTACCGACTGTATTGCAGGAGTGTTTGTGCAGTCCACCAAACAGACCATGAGCATCTATGAAGCCAAATCCAAAGGACTTCTAACACCTGGAACATCACTGGTTTTACTGGAGGCTCAAGCTGCTATTGGAGTCATGGTTGATCCATTGAAGAACAAAAAACTCTCAGTGGAGGAGGCAGTGGCTCAGGGTGTTGTGGGGACTGAGTGGAAAAACAAGCTACTTTCTGCAGAGAGGGCAGTCACTGGCTACACTGACCCTCACACAGGAAACACCATTTCATTGTTCCAGGCCTTGAAGAAAGATCTCATTGTCAAAGATCATGGCATTCGTCTTTTGGAAGCACAGATTGCTACTGGAGGCATTATAGATCCAGTTCACAGCCACCGTGTCCCTGTGGAGGTGGCTTACCAGAGAGGATATTTTGATGAAGAAATGAACCAGATTCTATCTGACCCGGGCGACGACACCAAGGGCTTCTTTGACCCCAACACACAGGAAAACCTCACCTACTTGCAACTACTTGACAGGTGTGTGAAAGACCCTCTCACTGGCCTTAGACTGCTTGTTATTGTGAAGAAAGGAGAGTTTTACTTCTACATTGATGAACATACAAAGACAATCCTCCAGTCCACTACCACAAACAAGGCAGGGGGTAAATTCCAAGGAAAGGAGGTTTCCCTCTGGGATCTCATATACTCTGAATACATCGAAGAGGAAAAGAAAAGAGATCTGGTTCAGCAATTTAAGTCTGGCACTATAACAATTGAATACTTTTTAGAGCATGTACTAACAATTATATGGCAGAAAACACCCAGTGTGACTGTTACTACTACCACCACCGCTACAACAACAAAAGGTTCTACCTTTCGAGGAATCAAAAAGCAAGTTACAGCTCAGAACTTGCTGGAATCTAAAATCATTGATAAGAAACTTTTTGAAGACCTCAGCAGCGGAAAGGTCACAGTAGATCAAGTAAGCAATATGGACTCAGTACGCAAGTATCTGCAGGGTACCGACTGTATTGCAGGAGTGTTTGTGCAGTCCACCAAACAGACCATGAGCATCTATGAAGCCAAATCCAAAGGACTTCTAACACCTGGAACATCACTGGTTTTACTGGAGGCTCAAGCTGCTATTGGAGTCATGGTTGATCCATTGAAGAACAAAAAACTCTCAGTGGAGGAGGCAGTGGCTCAGGGTGTTGTGGGGACTGAATGGAAAAACAAGCTACTTTCTGCAGAGAGGGCAGTCACTGGCTACACTGACCCTCACACAGGAAACACCATTTCATTGTTCCAGGCCTTGAAGAAAGATCTCATTGTCAAAGATCATGGCATTCGTCTTTTGGAAGCACAGATTGCTACTGGAGGCATTATAGATCCAGTTCACAGCCACCGTGTCCCTGTGGAGGTGGCTTACCAGAGAGGATATTTTGATGAAGAAATGAACCAGATTCTATCTGACCCGGGCGACGACACCAAGGGCTTCTTTGACCCCAACACACAGGAAAACCTCACCTACTTGCAACTACTTGACAGGTGTGTGAAAGACCCTCTCACTGGCCTTAGACTGCTTGTTATTGTGAAGAAAGGAGAGTTTTACTTCTACATTGATGAACATACAAAGACAATCCTCCAGTCCACTACCACAAACAAGGCAGGGGGTAAATTCCAAGGAAAGGAGGTTTCCCTCTGGGATCTCATATACTCTGAATACATCGAAGAGGAAAAGAAAAGAGATCTGGTTCAGCAATTTAAGTCTGGCACTATAACAATTGAATACTTTTTAGAGCATGTACTAACAATTATACGGCAGAAAACACCCAGTGTGACTGTTACTACTACCACCACCGCTACAACAACAAAAGGTTCTACCTTTCGAGGAATCAAAAAGCAAGTTACAGCTCAGAACTTGCTGGAATCTAAAATCATTGATAAGAAACTTTTTGAAGACCTCAGCAGCGGAAAGGTCACAGTAGATCAAGTAAGCAATATGGACTCAGTACGCAAGTATCTGCAGGGTACCGACTGTATTGCAGGAGTGTTTGTGCAGTCCACCAAACAGACCATGAGCATCTATGAAGCCAAATCCAAAGGACTTCTAACACCTGGAACATCACTGGTTTTACTGGAGGCTCAAGCTGCTATTGGAGTCATGGTTGATCCATTGAAGAACAAAAAACTCTCAGTGGAGGAGGCAGTGGCTCAGGGTGTTGTGGGGACTGAATGGAAAAACAAGCTACTTTCTGCAGAGAGGGCAGTCACTGGCTACACTGACCCTCACACAGGAAACACCATTTCATTGTTCCAGGCCTTGAAGAAAGATCTCATTGTCAAAGATCATGGCATTCGTCTTTTGGAAGCACAGATTGCTACTGGAGGCATTATAGATCCAGTTCACAGCCACCGTGTCCCTGTGGAGGTGGCTTACCAGAGAGGATATTTTGATGAAGAAATGAACCAGATTCTATCTGACCCGGGCGACGACACCAAGGGCTTCTTTGACCCCAACACACAGGAAAACCTCACCTACTTGCAACTACTTGACAGGTGTGTGAAAGACCCTCTCACTGGCCTTAGACTGCTTGTTATTGTGAAGAAAGGAGAGTTTTACTTCTACATTGATGAACATACAAAGAAAATCCTCCAGTCCACTACCACAAACAAGGCAGGGGGTAAATTCCAAGGAAAGGAGGTTTCCCTCTGGGATCTCATATACTCTGAATACATCGAAGAGGAAAAGAAAAGAGATCTGGTTCAGCAATTTAAGTCTGGCACTATAACAATTGAATACTTTTTAGAGCATGTACTAACAATTATACGGCAGAAAACACCCAGTGTGACTGTTACTACTACCACCACCGCTACAACAACAAAAGGTTCTACCTTTCGAGGAATCAAAAAGCAAGTTTCAGCTCAGAACTTGCTGGAATCTAAAATCATTGATAAGCAACTTTTTGAAGACCTTAGCAGTGGAAAGGTCACAGTAGATCAAGTAAGCAATATGGACTCAGTACGCAAGTATCTGCAGGGTACCGACTGTATTGCAGGAGTGTTTGTGCAGTCCACCAAACAGACCATGAGCATCTATGAAGCCAAATCCAAAGGACTTCTAACACCTGGAACATCACTGGTTTTACTGGAGGCTCAAGCTGCTATTGGAGTCATGGTTGATCCATTGAAGAACAAAAAACTCTCAGTGGAGGAGGCAGTGGCTCAGGGTGTTGTGGGGACTGAATGGAAAAACAAGCTACTTTCTGCAGAGAGGGCAGTCACTGGCTACACTGACCCTCACACAGGAAACACCATTTCATTGTTCCAGGCCTTGAAGAAAGATCTCATTGTCAAAGATCATGGCATTCGTCTTTTGGAAGCACAGATTGCTACTGGAGGCATTATAGATCCAGTTCACAGCCACCGTGTCCCTGTGGAGGTGGCTTACCAGAGAGGATATTTTGATGAAGAAATGAACCAGATTCTATCTGACCCGGGCGACGACACCAAGGGCTTCTTTGACCCCAACACACAGGAAAACCTCACCTACTTGCAACTACTTGACAGGTGTGTGAAAGACCCTCTCACTGGCCTTAGACTGCTTGTTATTGTGAAGAAAGGAGAGTTTTACTTCTACATTGATGAACATACAAAGACAATCCTCCAGTCCACTACCACAAACAAGGCAGGGGGTAAATTCCAAGGAAAGGAGGTTTCCCTCTGGGATCTCATATACTCTGAATACATCGAAGAGGAAAAGAAAAGAGATCTGGTTCAGCAATTTAAGTCTGGCACTATAACAATTGAATACTTTTTAGAGCATGTACTAACAATTATACGGCAGAAAACACCCAGTGTGACTGTTACTACTACCACCACCACTACAACAACAAAAGGTTCTACCTTTCGAGGAATCAAAAAGCAAGTTTCAGCTCAGAACTTGCTGGAATCTAAAATCATTGATAAGCAACTTTTTGAAGACCTTAGCAGTGGAAAGGTCACAGTAGATCAAGTAAGCAATATGGACTCAGTACGCAAGTATCTGCAGGGTACCGACTGTATTGCAGGAGTGTTTGTGCAGTCCACCAAACAGACCATGAGCATCTATGAAGCCAAATCCAAAGGACTTCTAACACCTGGAACATCACTGGTTTTACTGGAGGCTCAAGCTGCTATTGGAGTCATGGTCGATCCATTGAAGAACAAAAAACTCTCAGTGGAGGAGGCAGTGGCTCAGGGTGTTGTGGGGACTGAATGGAAAAACAAGCTACTTTCTGCAGAGAGGGCAGTCACTGGCTACACTGACCCTCACACAGGAAACACCATTTCATTGTTCCAGGCCTTGAAGAAAGATCTCATTGTCAAAGATCATGGCATTCGTCTTTTGGAAGCACAGATTGCTACTGGAGGCATTATAGATCCAGTTCACAGCCACCGTGTCCCTGTGGAGGTGGCTTACCAGAGAGGATATTTTGATGAAGAAATGAACCAGATTCTATCTGACCCGGGCGACGACACCAAGGGCTTCTTTGACCCCAACACACAGGAAAACCTCACCTACTTGCAACTACTTGACAGGTGTGTGAAAGACCCTCTCACTGGCCTTAGACTGCTTGTTATTGTGAAGAAAGGAGAGTTTTACTTCTACATTGATGAACATACAAAGACAATCCTCCAGTCCACTACCACAAACAAGGCAGGGGGTAAATTCCAAGGAAAGGAGGTTTCCCTCTGGGATCTCATATACTCTGAATACATCGAAGAGGAAAAGAAAAGAGATCTGGTTCAGCAATTTAAGTCTGGCACTATAACAATTGAATACTTTTTAGAGCATGTACTAACAATTATACGGCAGAAAACACCCAGTGTGACTGTTACTACTACCACCACCGCTACAACAACAAAAGGTTCTACCTTTCGAGGAATCAAAAAGCAAGTTTCAGCTCAGAACTTGCTGGAATCTAAAATCATTGATAAGCAACTTTTTGAAGACCTTAGCAGTGGAAAGGTCACAGTAGATCAAGTAAGCAATATGGACTCAGTACGCAAGTATCTGCAGGGTACCGACTGTATTGCAGGAGTGTTTGTGCAGTCCACCAAACAGACCATGAGCATCTATGAAGCCAAATCCAAAGGACTTCTAACACCTGGAACATCACTGGTTTTACTGGAGGCTCAAGCTGCTATTGGAGTCATGGTTGATCCATTGAAGAACAAAAAACTCTCAGTGGAGGAGGCAGTGGCTCAGGGTGTTGTGGGGACTGAATGGAAAAACAAGCTACTTTCTGCAGAGAGGGCAGTCACTGGCTACACTGACCCTCACACAGGAAACACCATTTCATTGTTCCAGGCCTTGAAGAAAGATCTCATTGTCAAAGATCATGGCATTCGTCTTTTGGAAGCACAGATTGCTACTGGAGGCATTATAGATCCAGTTCACAGCCACCGTGTCCCTGTGGAGGTGGCTTACCAGAGAGGATATTTTGATGAAGAAATGAACCAGATTCTTTCTGACTCGGGCGACGACACCAAGGGCTTCTTTGACCCCAACACACAGGAAAACCTCACCTACTTGCAGTTACTCACCAGATGCATCAAAGATCCACACACTGGATTTACCTTACTGATTTTAAGGAAATGAGAAAAATATCATAAACTTTTGTTAGCTTAAGGAATTAAATAGTTACAATAAAAACATACCTGATTCAGACAGTGTTGTTTAGGTTTGGAACAATCACTTATCTATTATAATTATTATACCATATTCTAATTATACCATTATTAACCATTTATTATTATATTATCCATCAGGCATTGCTTGTTTGGTCACCTTCTCACTTCAGACCTAGAGACCTTATTTTATCCTTCTCCATGACCATTCTATTTGTACTTTCTTTGTGCTTCATCACTTGATCAATGTGTTTGCATGTTTATTAATGGAGAATTCTCCATCCAACAGTAAAATTAAGCTGTTTAAACAACACAGCAGTACTCCTGCCCTAGCCCACTACTAATGGTACAACACCACTAATTTACTGTCAGTGTGAGAATGCACCACCAGCCAAATAACTTCAGGTCAATAATACTGGAGTGGAGTGGTAATAAAAGCACTGACAATATATGGGTTTTTGTAACCCACAAAATGTGCCTGATTAAACAGTGAGCATAGACACAAGGTACATGCACATAATAAAAAGTGGTCGTTTCCTTTTTTTATTGCAAATGTTTAGAAATCTTTATAAATCATCGCATTTCAGGGGATTTATGTATTACTACCATTCTAAGGATTTATTTACCAGCATGGTTCCATGTTTTCAGAATACCATTTTAAAAGACTGTCCCATAGATAAAGACTTAGGAAAATAATTGTTGGATATTGCAAGGAATGATAATGCAATACAATCATATCTTTCACACTAACACTAAGGAGTGGAATCTACTTTAATGGAATGCTTATATTCAAAACACTAATAAACCTTCCTTTTTTACACAGTTAAATGTTGTTGACTTATGTTACATGATAAGTTTTACACCTTTAAAACATACTTTTATCTTTGTTGTTTCAATATCCAAATTGGGGCTTTGTATATATACACATATTTTCATACTCTAATATTATACAGAGAGCAGGTAAGCGACCATCTTAATCAATCATATTTACCTACTAGTGGTTTTATATAGCCTATTTTAAGCACGTATACCAACACTTTGGGGATCTTATTACCTTAACAATGAAGTCTTAAAATGCATCCCAAAAGTATAAACAAAAATACAAAGTACATTAATTTAACTTGTCCAGGAGCTGATGTATGTCTTCTTGTCCACGATAAACTCGTTTGAGTCCCCTTGGAAGGTAACGGCATGATGACAGATTCAAGTAGCTAAGAGCTGTAGACCGACCCACTAGTAACCTGTGAAATTTAAATCATTGTTTACTCTCAGTTCCACAAATAATGGTACTTCTTTTCAAAAGATACACTGCCAGTGACATATATATATATATATATATGCATAATGTTAAATTAATAGTTTTTAAAAGTCTTAAAAGTTATCTAACAGTTAAGGGAAAAAATATAGTTACAAAGCTGAAAATGGTTAGAAATTTATCAAGGGCATACAGGGATTATGCTGCCATGTTTTTACACAAAGTTGCTTGCTGGAAGCAGCCCATGTGTACTTACAATTAATATACTCTTTAACTGATGAAAACCCATTTATTCATTCCTTACTATTGCAATGGTACCTGATTGCAGACGATGTGATCTTGGTCCCACTGAGATTCAGAGAATGAAAGGAGTTGACTCCAGTGCCATGAGCCAGATGCCCCACTGCAATCTCCATGTCCTCTTCTGAGAAAGGTTGGTTAGTGAGATCCAGCTCCCGAAGGCTATGACACCATTTCTGCGTGAGCATGTGGATGCCTTTGTTTGATGCCACCATGGCATTGCTATTGAAATACAGCCCCCAGTATAAACACTCCAGACCTAAAAATATTGAGAAAGCAGGTGAATGTATGGTGAATACTGAGAATATATAGTGCTTTCTTGTGCAGAGTTTAAATTATTTTACCAAGTGTTAAAAAATACATTTAATCCTACATAGTATTTAACCAATCAGCGAGTAGGAAAAGTAAATTTATCAATCAATGATAAATTTACAAGTATTTTGTAAATGTTAATGAGACATTGGTCTGTGTTATGAACACAAAAACTGTATCAGGACCATGCATATTGCAAGTTAACTACTAAAGAATTTAATCCACTCTCCTTACCAAATATAGAATGTTTTACTTAAATACATAAAGTATATGACATGGTTTTATACAGTAATTGACTATGTCATATACAGAGAACCGTAACAAATGACAGCCTCTAAATTTCCCTTGCAAGCACAACATAAATAAAATGCAGCATGCATGGTTGTAGACTTATAAAGTGAGCTCTGCTTCTAAAGTGAGCTCTATGACAAATTAAGTGTAAAAATAAAAGAGTACAAGCCTAAAAATAACAAAGGAACTACACTATTAGGGTTTCCCATCAATACAGATACATTTTGTCTCCATAACAATTCACCATATGAATTTGATTACTGATTACTTTGGAGACGAGAGCTGAAATAGAGACAGAGTGAGTGATTTTGAGTTTCATGATGACACCAGGTTGCATTTGTTACTTTAGAGAGACATTTTTTGTTCAAGCAATTAGAATACAGTGTATTACTGCTGCTTAGGTTTGTGTTCTCTATGATCCATCCATTTTCTGTACTGCTTATCCTACACATGGTTGCGGGGAGCCTGGAACCTATCCCAGGGGACTCGGGGCACGAGGCAGGGGACACATTCAGGGCACAATCGCACACACACACTTCTCTATGAGCAGAAATTTTAAATGAATGTTTAAATATACAATAAATCTTTTGTAAATAAAATGTTATACCCGACTATATGAAAAATTATTTACACAAATTTTCCAGTTTTCAAACTGCATTTTCTTTTACTCACTAAGGTTCTTCTCCAACTTTACTGCTGGCCCCCGTTTTAGGTGCATACTGACACCTAGTGTATGAACGTCCATGCACATTTAAAAAACAATTAAAATTAAAAATACAATTATAAGTGCTTTGGTACTGTATTCTCTAAACATTTATCATTTATACATATGTAATTAGCTGGTATGAGTACATTTTACCTTCACAAGGCAGAGCATATAGTCCAGCAGCTGTGATGCGAGAGCATCCCCGCAGGTCCAGCACACGCAGGTGGGGTGAGCCATGCAGAATATTGAGCAGGTCCTGGTCGTTCATAAAGGAATGAGATGAAGAGGCTATACATAACTCCTCCAGCATGGGAAAGCCAAGTGTGGAACTGGGTGTGTTGCGAATCATTTTGGGAACAGGGTTAATATTCATCAACCTAAAAGTCTACACAGGGCAAACAAAGGAGGAACATCCAAAAAGAAACAGTAACTGTGCTTAGATTCAGCTTAAACATTCATAGCATATCATTTAAAGCATTATTTTAGAAAACATTTAATATCGGGAATCTCAGTATAATATCAGGGATGCATGATTAGTAATTCCTAGAAGTCAAGCACTCATTGTACTAGTCAACTAGAAACTGACTAGTTGTCTTTCCATATTTAAGGCAAAAAAAAATCTTATCAGATTTTGCCAATACACAACAACAAAGAATTCATCAAGCCACAACAATAACTAAATCGGTGCAATAAATGTGCAAAATAATAAATCTGTGTATCACATGGCCATAATAAACCATTAGACACATATATGGAACACTCAACTAGATGTGTGCATAAGGACCGGGATCCTGCAAGACCCTACAGAAGAAGTTGTGGGAACAGGTTGATTTTAATCTCATGAAACTTGTGCAACAAACAAAGGCCACGCCGATTAACAAGCGTATTGGGCACACAGAGACATGAGGGTAAATGTCCTCAATAGGGTAAATTTACTCATTCTTTCATTTATTCATGTTTAGTAACCACTTTATCCTGGTCAGGATGGCTGTAATTTAAATGGCTTATTTGTTTACATTTTTGGAATTACTACATTTATTAGAAAGCACTGTGGATGGGTACAAACAAAAAGAAATAATTACAGGATTGGTCAGAATTCCTTTGGGAGTGGGGGAAAAAACCCATTCTGGGTGACACCTCTACTCTGAACCAATGTAATGACGTTCCAATAAATCACGCAATGTTACATTGTTATATTTTGACTGATTTAACTGATTTATCATGGATTTAATTTAGTAGATCATCTGATTTAGTACAAATAAAAAGCAAAACCGCACGAGTCAACTTTCTGTGAAATTGTTTACAACACAAGAAAGCACTATACCTGTAGCTTGGGACAGCCTAGTTGTAAAGCCTGTACACAGATAGGAAGGGGACAATATCCACTGTCTAACTTGGTATTAATCTCCAAAAACCTGAGATCAGGACAGCAACCCCTCTGCAAACAAATGCCACATCATTCTTTATATTCAACACAACGTTATAATGATTTCTTCTCTACGTTATCAATGTTGTCATAGCAACAAATGAAAATCAGCTTACACATAAAGCAGTGAGAAGTTTGTCACTTTTGGAGCTGCGTGTAAAGGAAATCTTTCTTAGTTGACTCCCAGACACCTCGAGGAAAGACAGCAGACCATCATCCTGAAACTATATTGCAAAAGGTACAAATATGTTACAATGAAATAAATACAACCTTAAATAATCATTCTTGATGTAGCTTTGGAGGATTTGACAGAAAATGTACATTGTGTCAGGCGAAATCTACAATTCTACATTATTTCTGACTTATCTCCCCAAAATATTAAAGTAGGACCAAAAACAATGCACTAGACATGTGAATTTTATGACAAATTAGTACTTGAACTAGTCTGCCATGGTTTCATTGGGTACCAGCGCATCATAACCATTAGAGCATAATAATTGGTCTGTAAAAGCAGTTTCAACATGCAGTCATTTCATACATACTTCTGTGTGTTGCACATTTATGCTCTCAAGAGACTGGCAGGCAACTCCAAGATTCCGAAAGGCCTCTTTTGTCACACCCATGCAGTATGACAACTCTAGGGACTGGAGATTTGAGCAGGCATTTGCTAGCATCTACAATTGAGAGTTGTGAAATATTTCATTACTGTATGATTATTTACATCAGGTAACTCTTTTTCAAAATTTTCAACATTAGGCACTGGGCTGGAAATTTACCTGAACAACGTAGTCAACATGCTTTTTCCAGTGACAAAGCTTGAAAATCCTCAATTGTGAGAACCTTGAGGAAACAAAGTTAGATACAAAAAATAGCTTGGATTATAAAATAAAATATATTTCAGAAGTTCTCATAAGATACAGTCACATCCAGAGATACTGGCACCCTTGGTAAAAATGGGGAAAACAGTTATGCATAATATCTTTGTGATTAATTAGCTTTAATGACATGGGAAAAATCAAAAATTTAATCAAAGTTAATTTATTCTAAGTAACCCTTATCAAAAATAGATTTTTTAAATTATTATTAAACCACATCACCCTTCCTTATGAGCATCCAACTTGAGTAAACACTAAATACAGTTTTTAAATGTCAATTTTTTTTATTGAAGCAAAAACATTATCCAATACCAACTTGGCCTGTGTGAAAATGTATTTGCCCCCGTAGTTACTAATTCCCCAAATCTATGAAACTGCATTCATAATGTGGTTCAGCTGGACTAGATGCAAACAGGCCTGATTACTGCAAACCCTGTTCAAACAAATCAACACTTAAATAGAACTTCTTCAACAGCATGAAGTTGGTTAAAAGGTCTTACCCAGGAACACACTATGGCACGATTTTAGGTTCAAGGGGGCAATTAGTTTTTCACATGGGTGATAGGTGTTGGATAACTTTTTTTTTTGCTTCAAACAAAAAATGCATTGTGTGTTTACTCAGGTTGCCTTTGTTTTATGTTCTATTTTGTTTGAATTTCAAGACTTTCTGTTCCACTCGGGTATAAATTTGAGGGGACACCGAAACCAAATTCCCATAATCATGAAATTAATTTAGAATAAAAAAAAGTGTTCTCCTCTTTAAATTAGTCAATAAAAGGCAATAAAAATAGCTATATGTCTGAAAATACTAAAACCGTTCCCTCTTATGGCAATAAATATTAAGTTTAAATTTGCAGTACTTTGGTGTCAGCTAGTCTCGAAATTTACAATTAGACACCACCTCCATGCCAAGAAACTATTTGAAAGGTGTGCCAGTGGAAAGCCTTTTCTTTCATATAACCACAAATTATTTCATATAAAGAACCTGGAATTCATGAATCGCTACTGGAACTTTGACATGAAACAGGTTCTGTAATCAGACAAGACAAAAAGAAGGAGGCTTATACAGAAAAGAACCTACTCCCCACTGCTAATTATGGTGGGGGATCTGTGATGAGGTGAGAATGTTTTTCCCCTAAAAGGCCCCTGAGAACGTTGTTAGTATACATGGCATCATGAACTATTTTAAATGAAAATCTGTCTGCTGTATATTCCAGCAGACAATGATCCAACACGTGTTTTCAAAACCACACAAAAATGGTTCAATGACCACAGGATCAAGCTTTAGACATGGCCATCACTCTCCTTTGACCTACACCAAACTGAAACGTGAGGGGTGATCTGAAAAGGAGCATCTACAATAGGAGGACCTAGGATCAGGAGAGATACAGCATTGAAGAGTGGTCTTCGATCCCTTGCTAGGTATTCTCCAATCTCATCAAGATAGGAGCTCTTGAGGTAATTAATTAAAAAAAAAATGTTTTCATAACCTTTTAATCCCATCTTTACCTAGGGTGCCAATAATTTTGGCACTGACGGTACAATTTGAAGACTTGGCTTAAGATTCAATACTGTCATCACTGACCTGTTTTGTGTTAACCAGTCTACAGTGTTCTTAATCTTCTGTTCAGTTCCAGGTAACTGACTCTTACCAGGTTCAATCCAGCAGTAGCCAATGGACACATTGCGCCAAAGAGCTGGTGAAGAAGCAGCACTGTTCCACAGATGACAAACTCGGCCAACCCTTTCAGACAATAACAGTTTGATGAATAAATGCTCTAAAACTGCATATAAAAAGTAAAGAGAAAATAACATCCAGACATTTCAACCCCCTATAATACATATTGCCATTAATACAAAAGCCATAAAGTTTTGAAAAGCCATAGTCTCACAAAAAGCAGACCTCACCTGCAGAGAAATGGTATGGCACCATCTTGAAGAACTACCAGTTCAAAAATCTTAACTAACACTTCCACTGGCATTCTCTGACCCCAGTCAAAGCTCAAAGCAGTCTCTGATTCCTCCAAATCAGCATCATTGCCTAAAATTTCTTCAGTGACTTTAGAGACTCTGGGTTTTCTAGGATCTTTCTTCCTCCTTACTGATGTGGTTTTTGTTTTGGCCTTTTTCCTCTTGCAAGCTTTTCGCTTAGGTTTCCAAACACTATCAAACTGGCTAACGTTTGATATAATCAGAAGCATATCCTCACCATGCTGTACAGTGTAACTGGGTCTCTGAACTCGTTGGATCTTCTTCTTCCTTTTCTTGCTCTTCACCTCTTTGAGTGAATTAGCCTTCCTTTTCGTGGTTGCTTTTCTCTTGTCGAGCATGGCATTTGTCTGATCTGTCCCTGTGCCCACATGCTGGGAAGATGGACCACCTTTATCTGGTGTCTCGTGTACCTCAGAATTTGACAATTCTTGATGAGAACTGTCCATTCCTGCTCAAAATGAGACATTTAGACAAAGGGGAAAACATACAAGTTAGAAAATTATATGATAAAAGTATGGTAATATTTCATAATGATGATTTTTTTTGAGTCCTTGGGATATTGAAAATTGCATAAATAAAATGGATTAATATTTGATTGAATGTTCAAATCTGATTGGTCAGAAGGTGTGCATTATTTTTGTATAACAGCAGTTCTAACAGTAGTTTCAGCTGTAACATGAACGATAGGTTAATATCAATGTGCTCATTCTAATATGTTACTGTTTCTATAGCAACAGCTCACACACAGGGACTTGCACGGTGGACGCGCCACATGATCTAAGACTAATAATAAACGGATTTACAAAATGTTCTGTTGTTTAACAGAAGTAAAACATAATTGTTGATATTTTTAGGAGACATTTATTCAGCATTTATGGAAGGAGTCTCGGTTGTGAGCAGTTTGTAACAGTCAAACTGTTACAAAGTTTAATAGTGTAACAGTTTCCCCGAGGGGGGGGGGGGTGTCACTTGCCTGCACGTTGTGCCACATCCCAACCATCTGTGACATTATGTTGGTATAACAGTATGGTCTGTTGTGTGTTATTGCTTACTAATAGCACAGCTCTGATAGTAGTGATGGATAAAATTTAAATCACAGGTTTATATTTATGCACTAATTCTAATACGCCAGAGGTTCTCAACCTTTAGTAACGAAAAGCCCCAACCCCCCCACCAATACTCCCCTATCATGTGGCATGCCCCCCCCCCCATATTGGAGGAGACCAGGAATAATGATTATCTATATTCTATATTAAAACTTTCTATATAATAACCTAATCTACAATCTGTTTTTGATAGATAGTTTTTATTTTTGCTTTTGTACTTTTTTAAATTACTTTTCATAACTTTTATGATTTTTTAAAAATAACTTTTATAAAACTACATAACGGACAGGTTGGCACATGACACATGAATGATCAAAAATGTTTCTGAACACTATAACTATTTTGAAGAAGAGAACTATGTTGTAATAACGTGGACTATTTTACATGTAAAACATGTTGCATTTTCATTCGTCTTGCATTTTAAAAACATTCGCATAATAATGATGTAAATTGGGATGAAGGGCGCGTCTCGTTAGTCATGACACTGTTAAATCTCCGGCTCTCGGCCACTCACAGAACAGAGCAGACGCAGAGAGAGGTGAGAGTGCAGCGGGAAAGCAAGACCTTGCGCTTGCAGGACAGTACTGATGACATTTGGAAAGGTTTTTCCAAATAGTCGCTGGGCGGTTTTTTGCAAAAAAGAAGAAGAAGAAGAAAAAAGAAAGTCGTTAAAGGGGTCTGAAAAGTCGCTAAGTTGGCAACACTGGTCTGCACTGACAGCTAGATAAAAGGCAGACTAAGCTCCGCCTCTCCCCAGGAAAAAGAAAATGCAGAGGGAAAGGGAACGCGGGGTTTTTCATTTATGCACATTACATTTGAAAAGCAATAAAATACACCGAGTACCCAAATGATGTCTGTGTTTTTTTTTTTTGTTTTTTTAACCCTAATCCCCGAAGACTTGTATGGTGGAAGCTCCACATTGTCAAAGCCTAATAATAAACAGATTTAAGGTTTATGGAAGAAACGTTAATATCACACAACGTTGAACATAAATTGACAAGTGTGACGTGTCATTATTTCATTAGTAATAAAACACAATTAATAGCTGTTAAATTTCTGTGGTATACGAGGAATAAAACACTTCAGGAAGTGCATTATTATGAACACAATACATAACTTATATCAATATTCCTTACGTAGAGTGTGTATAATGTGTATATACTGTAAATGTGTGCATGGTAATGGATGGGAATAACATTTTCCTACATTAATGTAGGACTATGACGTGTAAAAAGAAAAGTCTATAACTAGCAAATGCTACATTATATGTCACATATTATAAGTAATGCTATCACATACCTGTTTTTATAAACCTCTGCCTGTGCACCGATACGGCTCTTTATCACAAAATTGATTTTAAAAAAAACTTCTTATCACTTCGGCAAAAGTGGACCTTGACCGTCGTTCAGTTTAAGAAACAGTTCCCTTCTACTACAGAGCTTTCAATATCGGGTAAGCTTCCTTTGTTGTTGCTGTCTCTGGTATCCCATAATGCTTTGCAAACCGCGTCTGTGTGCAGCCAATCAGGTGCGCCGCTTCGGACTCAAGCAGCCAATCAAATGCTGAGACCTGAATACTTAATCAAGCGTCCATCCTCATTCTTTCTTCTCGCTAGGAAAACAAGTGCTTATAATTTACACGAGGCACACAAAACACAAGGTGAGAGCAATTTCGTTATTATAATTATTAAACTGACGGCCATTTTTCCCCTGCCCGAGTTTGTTTTCTTCTTAAAAGGCACGTGTAGGTTGTTCCGTGCACAGAGCTATATGTATTAGTTTCCTATAGAGTAAACATGGTCACGTGTTTATTTGTAATAGCAAACCGTACAACAGAATGAATAATTACAAACATAAAGCAGATCGTTATCAAGCAATCTTTCCCAAAATGACTCGGAGGGAATGTCTCTGTGGGAAGAAACTAACCAGTGAGCTAGGTGTGTTCCTCGCTCTTGGCACTGGCTTAGATTAGCTAGCTAACTAACACAGACACACAGACAAAGGAGTGAGGGGTTATACTCCTAGTATAACTCATATTGTAACTCATCCCTCCACATAAACTTATTTCTATAAATGCTATGATGAAACTTTCAGTGAGGAAACGCTGTATTTTTTTGGAAGGAGTCCCCAATCTCAGAGTCACTGATTCTGTTATGTTATGTCATTGATTGCCCTGTTATGTTTTTTCCTTACTTTCAGCACAGTTCTGTTAAATTCTAATCCAGCTGGTCAGAAGATGGTGATATTAAATTTCTGTAACAGCTCTGACAGTAGCTCTGGCCATAATTCAAATCACAGGTTTATATTCATGCATACATTATACAAATATGACATGTTATCATTTCAGTATAAACCGGTAATTCACAGGGACTTGAACAGGGGTCACTCATATAATCTAAACCTACTAATAAATAGCTTTAAAAACATATTATTTAACAAAACATATCCGCATTGAAATTATTACATTTCAAGTCATAAGGATATGTTCCCTTAACGGTTATGAAATGAGTCTCCGCTGTCAGCATTTTATAACAGTCAGATTTCTGCCACAGAAGAGTCTTGAGGAAATATAACTTTGCGATTTCTGGTTTCTCTATAACATGACAAGCTTCTTTTGTGGTCTGTTAACTTCAAGAGCGAGAATAAATAGAGACTAGTGAAGGAACGACTGTTTATAGCTGCTAGAACATAAGCGATAACAGGAACTTGTCTCACAGACGTTCCATACTATTAAATGTAACTATAAATGGATAAAAATCATGATGTGTGGTTTGTTAATAATTTTTTTTTTTTTTTTTTAAA
Organism: Ictalurus furcatus; assembly: GCF_023375685.1. Lineage (NCBI taxonomy): Eukaryota > Metazoa > Chordata > Actinopteri > Siluriformes > Ictaluridae > Ictalurus > Ictalurus furcatus. Next base: position 19,206,434 of record NC_071278.1, read on the forward strand.
TCAATAATTGGTTTGGTTTATACATTATGGAGGAATTAAACTCTATAAAATAATATACTGTGGGGCGTTCAGAAGTCTCCATTGTCATTCTGGATTATTTCTGCCTTACAGAATGCCCGGTCATGGTTTATTTATTATTTATTCCTTCCTTACTTAATTATCCACTTACTTAATCCATAAGGGGAGCTGCTAGTACTCAATGATAAATTGCATAGCCTGATTTTAAATATCATATTTGTATTATCATAATATTATATTATTTAATAATATTATCGTATTTACATTTAAACATTTTTTTTTTAAAAATCTGCTCAGGTGATTAGTGGGTATTTCATTAGGAATATAGATATAGTATAGCTGTAGTTTAATAACTCTTACACGTTGAGAAGTGGGTGAGGGAACTGACCTTTTGCACAGTTTCATCACGCACTGTGTTGAACAGCTGCATTGATGTTCTTGTCCGAGTCCTTGTTTAGTGTACCGTGACACTTTTAGACCTTACTATGGCCTCATTATAGTGTCCTGTCTTGCATGTTGAGCTGTTGCGTGCCATCTCATATTCGGTAAGAAAAATAATGCATTAAAAAATGAATAAAGAGTGGAGCATCACCAATATAACCAATCATGTTATTTTTGGTGGTATACACTGCAGGGCCGGTTTTAGGGTGATCTGGTGTGATCTGTTGTTGGGACAATGCACACTGTGATAATAATAATAATAATAATAATAATAATAATAATAATAATGTTGTTACTGTTATTATTGTGTGATATTCCCTCCAATGACACAGTGCACACCAAATTCCAGTCTTGGAGCCGGCCCTTCAGTTAAAACCTAACATGTTTCTGGCTGTTAGTGCTGAAGCATGACCTTTATTTGGAAGATTGTTCACCTCCAGATGATTAAATTTTACTACCCAATCCACCACGCTTCTTTGTGCAGCTATGGAGGACCTTCAAGACTCCAGTTTCAGTGTTCCTAGTACCATGGGTATTGCTGATGAACTGAGTGAGTAGTTTTCTTTTTTCTTTTGTAATATTCCGTTTCAGGTAGTCATTTAGGTCTTTTAGACACGTGAGGTGGTCGGGAAAACCCATAGGATGTTGCTGCGGCTGAAATCAGGATTTGGTCCAAAATTGAGTTTTTCTACCTTGTTATACACTTTTACTTTTAAGAAAAGATAAATACTGTTTATTTTCCACAAAACAATGTGGAAATGTTATTGTTTACTTTGTAACTTTGCCTAGGCTGTCTACCTGCAAAGATCGCATTATGTTTAACAAATGTAGTGGTAAATGCGGTCAGTTTGCCTAAAGATGTCTTAAACCTTGCTAGTTAAGTGTAGTAGTGAAATGGACATAAGCCTAATCAATTCGATTTGTGTATAGATACTGGCTATGAACATGTCTACCATGTTCCTGCAGTGCCGTCGGACAGAAATCTTTAAATTCAATTTTCTTCCTTTTCACCTTTAGAGGTAACCAGAATTTAAAATGTTAGAACTTTACTTGATATCCATGCAAAACAGGAAGATGCTTAACTTCAGGAAAGTCTGTATTCAAAACTTTATATAGGCAAGTATAAAATGTAAAAACCATTAACCAAGGGTTTTCCCAGACTGCCACACACTTATTTTAAAGTTATACATTGCATTTGAATATCATGACAATATGCACCATGTAAAAAAAACTAAATAAAATAAAATGTTTTCATGTTGCCATGACCTTTAATTTTCTGAGTATCCTTTATAAAAGATATAGTTTGGTCAAATTTTGGCTTTAAAGCTTTTGTTTACATCTTTGTATATGTTTTATTGCAGAGGATGATTTCTACTTCAACCTTCTGGATGACTTCCTTGGATCGCAGACTGGCGAATCATTGGATTTGGATGAAAAGTGCTGCACAAACCGGCTTCTAGTTCAAGTCGGCTTAATGAGAGAGGATAATAATCTTTCATGGATGAATGTAGTAAAATGGCTTCAGAAGATTTTTCCAGTGTTTCAATCTGCAGATTTTCGAGGTTTGATTGAAAGGAATACAGAAACAGCTATGAGTTTAACTGGAGATTCCAGAGAAAGTTTTTTGGCGTCGAATGTTAACTTTGAATTTGTGGGCCCTATATGTGATAGCATTGGCATCGGCAGAACAGATTTGCTTGAAATGTCTGATTTTTCTGATCGTGCAAAGTTAACAGATATTACTAATGGTCTGATGCTAGAACTGACCAGCTTTATTGAAAGAGAAAAACTCGACCCAGTTGTTCTAGTGTCATGGCTTTGTAGCTTTGACTCTGACTTCTGCAGGGATGGTAAAATCCATAAAGTCAATAAACTCCTTAAGGCAAGTCTGAAAAGGTTCCGGATACAGTGTCGAAAAAATCAAACAAGACGAAACAGGAGCAGTGGACTGTATGATGAATTCCTTCGGAGTCCATTTCATCTTACCCCCGATCCCCTGGAAGACTACGAATTCAGGAGGGGGTCGATAATCAAAGGGCATATGAGAAGGAAAAGTCTTTTATTCCAGAGAAAACAAAATTTCCCAACCACCCAGATAAAGGAAGAAAGTGAACCTTTTGATATCTCAGACTCACAAGCAGATTACAGTCAAAAGACCGTTTCACTCGGCTATAGGAAAAACAAACGAAAGCTGAAATTTGACAATGACTCTGACCAGACATTTGGCCTAGGAAATGTGAAGAAGGAAGACCATTATCATTGTCAGCCTGTTGAGCCCATGTTTGACTTTGAAGACGAGACCAAGGTTGATACGGGCGATTGTTTGTCCATCCTCGATATCGCTGTGCTGTCGTTGCAGAAACTTACAGAAATGTATGGAGGGCGAACTGATGGTGCTAATCTGGTGTCTATGGATCTCCTCAAGAATCAGTATGCTCTAATGTTGAAAGAAGATCTTAACATGCAGTCCCTGAATGAAAAGATCTTGGCCTACAACTTGACTGAAAACCAACCTGTGGTGCCACCTTTGAATTTTCTTCATTGCAACACTCATTTCCTTCTCAACTTTATTGATGCTGTTGAGAAGCAAATCATGTCATTTGAAAGAGAAATTGTGAACACTACAGGGGATAAGCTTGGACGTGACAAAAACCCCAAATTTAAAGGCTTTTTAAACTTTGAAGAGAGTGCTGTCACTCGGTACATCAACATGGCTTGTGAAATCTTGTGTCCAAGAGGAGAAAGCAACAATAATTACAGAAGACACTGGCTTGCCTTTTGCGTCGAGAGGAATAACCCTTCTAGGCTACCTGTCAATCAGTCTAATAGGTTCATTAACTATTTTGAGGCAGCAGCCGCACTTATTCATCATTACAGTGATGTTGCACTGTTTGTGTCTGACATACAGCTACTGAAAGATGACTCGAATATTTTTCTGGAGAGCATTAATTCTGATGCTAGCGATGAGGCCATACAGGCTCTCCTCTGTGTGGTGGCAGTTGTGTACTGTAAAGTCTTGGGTCCCTTCTGGCAACTCCTGAAGAGTGATGCACAGTACGTGTTGTTCAGCAAGTACCTTTACTGCCTTTATGAGAAGCTTCTAGAGTGGTCCCAGGATGCTTCTGTTCTCTTGCAACCTGAGGCAGTAGCTAATGTATTTCTCCAGGTTCCAATGCAGGAGAATAACTTTCCTGGGGTATTTACTTTCTGCCATGGAAATGCAAATAACCAGTATGGGGCACTAATGAAGGAATGCTTACAGAGGATGATGAAGGTCATTGCATCTGTGATGGAGGAAAATCTCAAAGACTTCTTACCTGGAGGGTTGTACTGCAAAGATCCTTCTGGGGAACTCATGGAACAATTCGCTAGCTGCATGTTGTCCCAGTTGATGGGCGAGTACCCGTTTGGTCATGCGTACTCCTACAACAAAAACAGACCGGATAAAGCCCAAGTGCAGTCCGAGGATATGTCGAATGATGATTCGGATGGCAATGGTGCTGTCTCTTCTCCTCAGGGTCCTGCTGTCAAGAGGCGTTCAGCTTCAAAGCCTTACATCATGTTTGACCGAGCAAATCTTCGACCGTTGAACAAAATGAAAAAGAAGAGATTGAACGAGTTGGCTGACAAAAGGCTGCAAAAAGTGAAAATGCAAGACCAAAATTACAAGAAAAAGGTCATTGCTTCAGTCACAAAAAATGGAGGCCCGTGTAAAAGCATTCAAGATGTTGATCAACTGCTTCTGAGAATGGAAGGAGCACACTATGCTCAAAAGCGAGAGGCTGTCCGCTCTGAGTTAAACTACCTAAAGTTTGTCATTGGTTGCAGAGACCAACGGCTGAACCGCTTAGGCTTCTCATTGTCAGACCTGGTCAACAAACTGAAAGCCCTCTTGGCTTGTGAGAACCAGTCCACAAGCTTAATCACCAAGCCGAATAAACATTATGTTCTCCATGTTGGGGGTGAGACAAATCAGAGTATTTCACAATTTACACCACAGGAACAAGCCATGAGTCAATCGTCTCATCCTTTCAACAGCAAAATAGATGTAAAGAATAAAGGCAACTGTGTAATCTTTCAGAGTTACAGAGAGACAACGTTCGATGAATTTTCACCTGGTTCATAGATTCGGGATGCACTTTCATCATGATGATTCATTCATCGCTTTATTGTGTAAGATGTCTTTATTGTAACAAATCTTTTGTTTTCTATTTTTTGTGGAAAAAAATACATATAGGAGGTTTGTACTGCAAAGATATACAGTCATGTGAAAAAATAAGTACACCCCATGGAAATTGTTGGCTTCTTTGACATATTTAGACAAGCAAACAGTTGATAATTTTTAGCAGTGCCCAGTAATGAAGTTGATATACCTGAACAAAACCACAAGGAAAATAGTTTTTTTCAACGGAACTATCAATAGATATGTCCATCCATCCATTTTCTATATCGCTTATCCTTTCCTTCAGGGTCACAGGGAAACCTGGAGCCTATCCCAGGGTGCCAATCCATCGCTGGGCACAATCACATACATATTCACACACCCATTCATACACTACGGACACTTTGGACACGCCTACCATGCATGTATTTGGACTGGGGGAGGAAACCGGAGTACCCGGAGGAAACCCCCGCAGCACGGGGAGAACATGCAAACTCCGCGCACACAGGGCCACGGTGGGAATCAAACCCCCGACCCTGGAGGTGTGAGGTGAACATGCTAACCACTAAGCCACCGTTAGCAGGTTCTAATCACTGGACCCAATCTCAAACAACTGATTGGAATTTTATGGATTTGAAGGTGTAGGGATATACTTACTTTTTCCCATGTGACTGATCTGTTTTTTGTTAATTTACATTGTAAAAATTACTACAAAATGTCAGTTGTATGTCATTTGATAGTGTAACTTTATTAATAGTCACTGTTTCAAAGAGGATCAAATTTTTCACAGAGGTTCCGTTTTTATAACAATTAAAAAAATTGATGTTTTGTAAGTATAGGAATGGCTAAGCAAACCAAATCATATTTCTGAAAGCTATATACATGTAGACCTTTCTTCCATTTGACCCCAAAGCCTTGTTCAGGTCTCCTGCTGATTACTGTGGAGGTTTTTTGCAAATTTTACAGGCAGTTATGTTTTTATTTCTATTTGTTTGTTATTTTTATTCCATTTTGGTAATGTTTTTTGGTTCTGTGGTTTCTCAATCTTTAATCATGTTTATCAGGAACGATTTCTTTTTACACTTTATCAGTTCTGTGGAAAGACCTTTGAGCTTGCCAATGAAAATAAAAGATTGTAAAAAAAATTAGGCCATGTTGTAACTTGTTTTTGGGAAAACATTAAATGAAAATGAAATTCTGTTTTGCAAACTATAAAAGAGGTATTTTTCATGGGAGATGCGAGCATTTGCACCCAAATATCAATATAAAACTTGTCAGTACATTTTGTTTTTCTGTCCCCTGCCATTTCCTAATATAACACTCCCAGAGCTATACGCTATCTACACACTTACACACACACATGAGCTTCCCTCACCAGCCCCGACATTTCCTTTCTTGAGATTATGCTGCTTTACCTCTGACCATTACAAAGCGCTGACACTGGCGACGCTTTAAAAATGTTAAATAAACGTTTCTGTGGATCTCAAGAGAACTTCACCATCTTAACGGTTGCACACATTTTGCAAAGTTTGTGGAGCATCTGCCATGTAAGACCTTGTGAAGGAGTTGGTACTGCAGAAATAAAAACCGAGCCATACGCAGTGTGTTACTTCAATGCTGAAAAAAAAGTCTTACTCCTCATTAGCAATAATATTTACATGGGAATTTGGACTGAAGCAGCTTGGATTCCACCCATTGTGATCTAACTCAAGTATCACCTTAATGAATCTACCTCATCATTTAATACATTTTAAATGTATCCCAGTGCTTAAGATATCAAATGTCTGTGTTTATTAAATGATGACCGTTCTTTTAACCTCCTTACACTATCTCAAAAATGCTGCTAAAAGGGTTCACTGGACTAGTCCAGAAATTTCTCAAACTTAGGTATTCTGTAATGATGTAATGTTACTCTTGAACTGACTGCTGCTATGATTTAATAAAGCTAAACTAATTACAATATTGGCATGGTCAGGGGTTACATTGTCCCTTGAGGACTTAATATGATCTTATTAACAAATCCAGTGAATAATCCGCTCTGCTTTATATGTATGTTGTTGTGTAACTTACAGTGCATCCGGAAAGTATTCACAGTGCTTCACTTTTTCCACATTTGTTATGTTACAGCCTTATTCCAAAATGGATTCAATTCATTATTTTCCTCAAAATTCTACAAACCATACCCCATAATGACAACGTGAAAGACGTTTGTTTGAAATCTTTGAAAATTTATTAAAAATAAAAAACAAAAAAAGCACATGTACATAAGGGTTCACAGCCTTTGCCATGACACTCAAAATTGAGCTCAGGTGCATCCTGTTTCATCCTTGAGATGTTTCTACAACTTGATTGGAGTCCACCTGTGGTAAATTCAGTTGATTGGACATGATTTGGAAAGGCACACACCTGTCTATATAAGGTCCCACAGTTAACAATGCATGTCAGAGCACAAACCAAGCCATGAAGACCAAGGAATTGTCTGTAGACCTCCGAGACAGGATCGTATGGAGGCACAGATCTGGGGAAGGGTACAGAAACATTTCTGCAGCATTGAAGGTCCCAATGAGCACAGTGGCCTCCATCATCCGTAAATGGAAGAAGTTCGGAACCACCAGGACTCTTCCAAAAGCTGGCCGCCCGGCCAAACTGAGTGATTGGGGGAGAATAGCCTTAGTCAGGGAGGTGACCAAAAACCCGATGGTCACTCCGACAGAGCTCCAGCGAGAGGAGAGAGGAGAACCTTCCAGAAGAATAACCATCTCTGCAGCACTCCACCAATCAGGCCTGTATGGTAGAGTGGCCAGACGGAAGCCACTCCTCAGTAAAAGGCACATGACAGCCCACCTGGAGTTTGCCAAAAGGCACCTGAAGGACTCTCAGACCATGATGATACAAAGATTGAACTCTTTGGCCTGAAGGCAAGCATCATGTCTGGAGGAAACCAGGCACCAGTCATCACCTGGCAAATACCATTCCTACAGTGAAGCATGGTGGTGGAAGCATCATGCTGTGGGGATGTTTTTGAGCGGCAGGAACTGGGTGACTAGTCAGGATCGAGGGAAATATGAATGCAGCAATGTACAGAGACATCCTTGATGAAAACCTGCTCTAGAGCACTCTGGACCTCGGACTGGGGTGAAGGTTCATCTTCCAACAAGACAACCACCCTAAGCACACAGCCAAGATAACGAAGGAGTGGCTACAGGACAACTCTGTGAATGTCCTTGAGTGGCCCAGCCAGAGCCCAGACTTGAACCCGATTGAACATCTCTGGAGAGATCTGAAAATGGCTGTGCACCGACGCTCCCCATCCAACCTGATGGAGCTTGAGAGGTCCTGCAAAGAAGAATGGGAGAAACTGCCCAAAAATAGGTGTGCCAAGCTTGTAGCATCATTCTCAAAAAGACTTGAGGCTGTAATTGTGGTGCCAAAGGTGCTTCAACAAAGTATTGAGCAAAGGCTGTGAATACTTATGTACATGTGCTTTTTTTTGTTTTTTATTTTTAATAAAATTGCAAAGATTTCAAACCAACTTCTTCACGTTGTCATTATGGGGTATTGTTTGTAGAACTTTGAGGAAAGTAGTGAATTTAATCTATTTTGGAATAAGACTGTAACGTAACAAAATGTGGAAAAAGTGAAGCGCTGTGAATACTTTCCGGATGCACTGTAAGTTAACTGTTTGAAACTAAAATAATAATAGTAATCACAATACAAGCATACAGAATACATCATCTTTCAGTCAGCACTATTGTCAGACACATGCAGTTATAGAAAATTAATCAACACCTTCTGTGATATTACATGTATTGACGATTTGGTAACACTGTGCATTTTGTTTTGTTTTGTTTTTTAATCAGAGGATTACAGCTATAAGACAGATATGTGGTGGAATCATGCAGCTGTCACACACGTTTTGGTGGCCTTGTTTGGAATGGGATCATGGATAGCTGTAAACTCGTTTTGGGTTGAACTACCTGTGGTGGTAAACGTTTTGCCAGAAGGTAAATCACTTCTCTGCATTAAGAGTAATCATGGCAAAGTGTAAAAAACAATGTCTAACTTGTCCCCTCATAAACTGGCTCTGTATTATGCATGCCTTTTTATAACTGCTGTTTTTTGTGTACAACCCCAATTCCAAAAAAGTTGGGACACTGTTTAAAATTTAAAAACAGTACAATGATTCGCAAATCTCATAAAATCATATGTTATTCACAATAGAACATAGAAAACATATCAAATGTTTAAGTGTTTTAGTAACTCTTACTTTTACAGCTTTTTGTTGCCCCTTACCAACTTTTTTGAGATGTGTTGCGGCCATGAAATTCAAAATCACCTTGTTTTTTCTTAAAATGGTACATTTTCTCAGTTTAAACATTTGGTATGTTTTCTGTGTTCTATTGCGAATAACATATGGGTTTATGAGATTTGCAAATCATTGCATTCTGTTTTTATTTACATCTTACACAGCATCCCAACTTTTTTTGGAATTGGGGTTGTATATGAGTAAATTTAATTTGTAACAGAAATTTAAGAATAGAAACATGATTGAGTATGGCTGGTGAAAACTACTATTTTCTGTTTGTAGGATGGAATTTGCCGGCCTATCTCTCAGTGCTCATTGCCTTTGGTAATGTGGGTCCACTGGCTGTCACCATAACCCACCACTTTGCTCCTGGGTGTCTGAATGAGCGTGTGCTCATTCATGCCATACAGACCCTGGCATTGGTTGCTTCAGCCTTTCTCGCCCTCTTCTGGTCTGAAGTGGCTACAGTTGCCGGGAAACCAAGATCTGTGGCCTTCATGCTGCTCACTGTGGTGCTGTCAACTGTGTGCTGCACATCTAATGTCACCTTTTTGCCCTTTATGTTCCGTTACCCTCCACAGTACATCCGGACGTTTTTTGTTGGCCAGGGGCTCAGTGCGCTCTTCCCCTGTATCGTGGCACTAGGGCAGGGTGTGGGAAAGGTCGAGTGTGTCGAGACAGAAAATGGCACACAGACTCATTATCTCAAAGAGAACTTCCCAGCACAGGACTTCTTCTGGTTCCTGTTTGTGATGCTGGCCATCTCTTCACTCTCCTTCCTGGTTCTGACATACACAGTTGCAACATCTACTGAAGCAGAGGTCCATCAGGTCCCAGAGCAAGAGACTGAGAAATATCAAGGACGAGAGGCGCACCCGCTACGAAATGAAGAAACGGCAGTGTCCGAGGAACACGTAGAAGTGGAGAAAAAGAACCCTGCTGTGTCCTTCTGGACTTTACGCAATATCTACCTGCTCCTGCTGCTTGGAGTCTCCACTGCTCTGACTAATGGAGTGTTGCCGTCAGTGCAGAGCTTCTCCTGCCTGCCATATGGTACTAAGGCTTTTCACCTCTCTGTGGTCTTGGGAAACATCGCAAACCCTCTGGCATGCTTCGTGGCCATGGGTGTTCTGCTAAGGTGGGTTCACAAAAATGTATGACTTTGTTTTCTGTCTGCTAATGCAAAGTTTCAAAATGCAAACTTCACAGAGAAGTATATAGATTGTTCCAACCTCTATTTATCTATCTATATGTTTTCATATATACATTTTCACCTAAGGGTGTATAAACTTTTACACATATCCATATGGTCATGTCCAAAAGTTTACATACCCTTAAGTGAAAAAGGAAGATTATGCCAACAGTTTCACAGATGTTCTTTAATTATCCAAAATGTAGTACAAAAATGGCTAAATGGTATGCTCAGTGCCTCAAAAAATTCACAAAAATACTCTGCTCTCCTGGATATCAAACAATTGCAAACACAACACAGGTTTATCCAAAAAATGATATCTTTGTTAAATATAGGTGTGCAACAATTATTGGCACCCCTATGAATTCATATGGGAAATTTATTTGATGTATATACCCATTGATATTTTTAATTTTTTAGTACACCTGGGTGACTAGGAAGAGGAAATTGTTCAACCATGACTTCCTGTTTCACAGGGGTATAAATATGAGGTAACGCATAAGCCAAATGAGGTAATAAGACCAAGGAATATAGCTGTGATGTGCGGCAAAATGTTGTTGAGCTTCACAAAATGGGGCGTGTCTATAAGAAAATAGCACAAGCATTGAAAATGCCCATTTCCACCATCAGGGCAATCATTAAGACGTTCCAGTCAACTGGAAATGTTATGAATCGACCTGGAATTGGAGGCGTGTCTATATTGTCTCAACACACTGTGAAGAGGACGGTTCGAGTGGCCAAAAAACCTCCAAGTCACCTACATCACCACAAGTTGTTTGGAATGGGTTCAAGAAAAAAGCCTCCACTCTCCTCCAAAAACAAACTCAGGCATCTTCAGTTGGCCAGACACTACTGGAACTTCAAATGGGATCGGGTTCTATGGGCAGATGAAACCAAAATAGAGCTTTTTGGCAATAAACACCAGAGGTGGTTTTGGCGCACACAGAGAGGTAGCCATATGGAAAAGTACCTCATGGCCACGGTTAAATATGGAGGTGGATCTTTAATGGTTTACTGACCACAACATCAAGGTCCTGCCATGGCCATCCCAGTCCCTTGACTTGAAACACACAGAAAACCTGTGGGGTGAACTGAAGAGGAGAGTCCACCAGCGTGGACTTCGAAAATGGAATCGTCTGGAGAGATTCTGTATGGAGGAACGGTCTCAGATCCCTTGCCATGTATTCTCCAACCTCATCAGGCGTTATATTATCTTGGCAAAGGGAGGTAGCACAAAGTATTGACTAAAAGGATGCCAATAATTGTTGCACATCTATATTTAACAAAGATAGATATTTTTTGGATAAACCTGTGTTGCATTTGCAGTTGTTTGATATCCATGACAGCGGAGTATGTTTGTGAATTATTTGAACAAAAGAGCAAAAGGTTAAACAATAAAGACAATTTTCAAAGCCTTCTTTGCTCAAATTTACCAAGGCTGTCAATATTAGTGGAGGGCACCGCATGCATGTATAATGTCTGTGATGCTAATACTATACCACAGAGCTGTTGAGTTATTGATTCTTATTGACCAGAAGGTCATATTAATGCACTCATTCTAATAAATGTGTAGTAGCAGCACACACACAGGGACTTGTACAGTGGAAACGCCAAATAATCTAAGCCTAATAATGACCAGATTAAAAATTGTAATAGTTGATATGGTGATGTTTTCTGTAAGGAGACATTTATATAACATTTATGGAAGGAGTCTCAAGTGGTAATGCTTTGTAACAGGCAGTACGTTTTCTGCAGGAGAGAGGATGTGTTTTTTTTTTTGTTTTGTTTGTTTTTGTCTGTCTTGTCTTATCAACTTGTTTCACAGATATTGCAGCATGACGGTAACTATAAATGGATAAATGTGATATGTTTTTTTTTTTTTTGCTAATGTTATAGGTCTAGTGTTGGCCTTAGTTTTATGTCTCTTGGAGGAGGACTATTTGCTGTCTATTTGCTGTGTCTGGCTGCTCTTAGTCCATGCCCACCCCTCTTAGGAACCCACGCAGGAGTGGCTATGGTGGTAAGTGATTGCTATTGTATATAACATCTCTTTTGAATGGTTCCAGTTTTGCTTTCAGTATAAAATTTAACTGTTGCTTATAATAAATATTATAAAGTATGTCCTCCTAAATGTGTTTGTGACATCATAGGAAGTGAAACCTTTAAATGTTGTTTAAGACTAAAATAAGTGAATTTCAATAAGAAAGATAACCATGGTGATGAATTTAGCATGTTGCTAGTTCAATCAAGCCACAATGAGAAGTGAAAACAATACGATGTTAAATGGATGCCTGAGTGATGTTCTCTCCACAGGTGATTTCATGGATCATCTTCACAGGCCTGTTCTCGTATGTGAAAGTTGTAGTTAGCACTCTTCTTCATGAGGCAGGACACACTGCTTTGCTCTGGTGTGGAGTGTTCATTCAGGCTGGCTCTCTCATCGGCGCACTCTCTATTTTCCCGCTAGTGAGTGTGTACCAGGTATTTCAGCGAGCTCAGGACTGTGTGAACACCTGCGTCTAGCACCCATGTCAGCATTTAATCACATTCACTTTGTGCCTTTATCTGATGAGTAGAATTATTCGTGGGATGAAAATGGAAAGGATTGTGATGTTTCACTCTTTGAAGTATGACGTAGATAATGTATCAGACTGTGTACAACAATGTTTGCAACAAGACATACCCGTATACATGCAAGCATGAACTCATTCCCAAGGTAGTTGAGTCGTTAACTATGATTACATGCACATCAGTATTCCGATATTAATGGTAATTTGGCAATATTCTAATTAGTATTGAGTCATGTTAATGCCGCAGTCCGATTGCCCGATTCAGATTAGGTCAAAATTCTGATTCCCTAAATTCTGATTCCCATCCCTGGAATATGTCTGTTTTAATTGGAAATTTGTTGCATGTAAACGCCTTATTCAGAATACACTGAAATTAGATACATGCACATGCTCAGTCCACAAGGAATTGTGGGTGCGTACAGATGCTTAACTGTGTAGGCTTGGTATTTGGGAATGACAACTCGGGCATACTTACAACAACCATGTATACAGGAATATTCCCATGCCGGTACGCATCTAACCATGGTATTACAGAATATTGGTGCAACCCGAATATAGACCTTAAATGGAATTTGATGTGCATTTAAACATAGTCAATGACAATTATGGCAAATGCAGTCCCCGCCAAAGTATTGGAACTGCAAGGTCAATTATTTTGTTTTTGCTAAACACTGAAGACAGTTGGGTTTGAGATCAGAAGATTATGACTGTGAGATGATGGATCAGAATGAAGCTGCAGTACAAGCCTGGAAAAGCATCACAAAGGAAGAATGCAACAGTTCGGTGATGTCCGTGGGTCACCTGCTGTAAGCAAAGGATATGCAACCAAATATTAAGTGTTGTTTATCTGTTCCAATACTTTTGCTCACCAAAAAATTGGGTGTTCTGGCACCAACAGTGTTTAACACACCTAGATGTAAATATCAGGAAATGAAAGCTGAAATTCTGATCTATTGTCTCATATCCATCTTTTGATCTCAAACCCAAATGTCCTCAGCGTATAGCAAAAACAAAAGAATTGGCCTGACTGTTCCAGTACTTTCGGAGGGGAGTGTATCTTCGAAAATGTAGAGGTGGTTTTGTAATTTTAGACCTAGATAAAATGTATTCGGGGGTGGGGGGGGGGGGGTGGTTGGCTGATTTTGCCCCTCCCACTTTCATGTTGTCTGTTAAATACTTTCTAATTGCACTGCTATCATATATTTCTGGCTTGCTTAGAAAAAAGGAAGAGATGTTTCTACCTGCTTAAATGAAATGAAAAAATACCATAGCAGACTCTGTCTTTGATCTGTATTTGATCAATTCATATTCAAGTACAAACAGTTACATGTATATTATTCCACACAGCAGTGTTCGATTCATTGGTTCACATTTACTACACATGAAACGTCAGTATTGACCATTTTGCTTTAGATTCGTGTTAACACTCATTTTGATTGTAACTGTTTGATCAGATAGCTAAATTTCAGTCATGTTTATGAATTGCTTTTTTAAAATTAATTTATGTAATGAGTTACTTAATAATTTTTCCTTTTTTAATTTTATGACAACATTTAAGATCTATGTTTGTTATTAACCTAGTTATAGCACTGTTATGCAACTCTAATTAAAATGGAATTCATGGACAATATACAAGAATTATTCAATGCAATGTGGAGCGTGTTTCATGTTGAAAAAGTATATTTAGATGCAACTAATATATGATTTATAGACTAAAATTTTTTTTGCACATTTTCTTTAAGTTGACTAATTTTATACATTGTAATTACATATCTGTATATTAAAAATCTATGCCTAGTCAATGGTGTTTAGAATTTATGTCAAAAATGAAAGTTTGATTTGATCAGAAATTTTATAATGCTTAAAAACTGCTGTTTCAACTTGCATTATGACATGGCTACAAAATGTTGGTTACAAATAGTTTAAACTATTTTCTCTAATATTTAGAGTGTAATATAGGGGTTTAACACTTATTAGTGACTCTGATGTGAAGATGTTTTTTGTTTGTTTGTTTGTTTGTTTGTTTGTTCGATCTGTACTCTGACATCTTTGTCATAGCTGACTAGTGATTGAATTATGTTTCCCCAAATAATAATTAATGAAACTGGTTTACTGTGTACAGTATTAAAGAATGGCATAACAACTGGTGTTTTTTCTGCCAATATTGTCATTTTAATATGGTTTCTCATGACATTTTGACTTGCCGGACTCTTTTCAAGGAGTTTTAATACATCTTTTAAGTGTGTCCATATTAAACAGTAAATAATGTCTAAGGTTTGCTGAAAACATAACATTACATAACGCAGGCACACATTGAGAGATCACAGTTAAAGATTTACTCCAGTTAAAGTTTGCCAAGGTTACTTAAGGCTTGACATTGTTTTGTTGTGCAGGTTGCATTTTTGACAAAACTTGTATCTTACTAACATATCTTACCCCATGCATAAGCTGTGATATTTTGTTTCAACTGTTGTGTAATATATTTCCCCCTTAAAGTACTATCAAGCTTAAAGGTTCGTGTAAAGGGCTTCAATAAGTGAGTTACCTTTGTAGTAATATGCTAATTACAATGTGTAATGTGTAAGTGAATCTGCAAAGCCTCTATGTTGGTTTTAATCTCAGGTGGCAGTATAATCAAGTGTGTGCACCTTTTGATAAAACATCAACAGGCTGGTCATCCCATCATGGTTGGTCAGTCAATGCACACGTACAATCTCAAACAAAAGTTAACACACACTCCTCAGCTGCCAGGTGACACTGACTAACGAGTGAGTATCTAACCTTTAAGCACAGTGATTGTGCATTTTAATTTATTTTTACTAGCAAACTTTTTACACTGTGTAGTAATTGCACAATGATAAATATTCTGCTAGTGTTTTCCATGGGTCGGTAATGTTCAGAGACATTTAAAAGCTTGAAAAAAGGATAATTGTTTATTTGCAGCAACATTTGTTGATCTGATTGGCAGACTACTGAAACTGTACTGATTGTCTGCAGGCTTGCTTAAAATCAACACGGTTTCCTGATGTTGTTACAAAATGATTAGAAACAACTTCAGTGCAATGCAAAGATCTTGAAGAGAGACAAATGGTCTACACTACTAGCCAGTTAAGTTTAGATGAGCGTAGTTTAGTTCTAAAGAAATTTGAAAATCAGAGTTGCACAGAGGGGTTGTATGAAATGGAATTTAAACATGCTGATGTTTTTTTTTTTTTATAGCCAGTGGGTCTGAAATTATCCAATTTTGTTTCAGTGACTGAAGTCATAACCCACCATTGTCAATTGTATTATGCCTACAAATAATTTCAGCTGGAATCTAATGATTTTTAATAAAAAATGGGTTAATGGGTGGAAAATTAATAAGTAGATAAATAAAAATATGTTGAGGACATTTAAATGAGCCTAATTAAAAAAAAAAAAAACAACATTGTAAAATAAATCTGTGCTAAGGGGGTCAGTTAATTTCTTTACACACTTACTGTAAAAGTTTTTAGAAATCCTGAGTTAACCCATAGGGAGACTGAATAATAATTCACAAATTTTCTAATAATTTACTAAGTCTATGACTCAGGTCTACTTGTCTAACTATTAATCTTAACCTAAATTTTGTCTATGATGGTTTGTTTTACATTTGTTGTGCATATAGAGTAAACCTTATTTTTTGTTACTATTAATCTATTAGAGACTCCAAACAGATCAAGGACATGTCCCTCCTCACGCACGTCTTAGCCTGCCTGTTTGGAATGGGCTCCTGGGTGACCATTTGTGGGCTTTGGGTTGAGCTGCCCCTCATCGTCCCTCAGGTGCCTGAAGGCTGGTACCTTCCCTCCTATCTCTCCATCCTGACCCAGGTTGCTAACGTTGGTCCTCTGTTTGTCACCCTGATGCACCGATTCCGACCGGGAAAGCTCAATGAAACCGCTGTGATCTACTTCATTGTCTGCTTTGGGACCCTTGCAAGTGTCCTCTTAGCTTTCTTGTGGAAGGAGACGGTTATAGTTCAAGGAGTCGAACGCAGCATTTATCTCCTGATCCTGACTTTCTTCATCTCTACTGTGGACTGTACCTCATCAGTGACTTTCCTACCATTCATGATGCAGCTCAAGGCAGAGTATCTCACCACCTATTATGTAGGTGAAGGTTTGAGTGGACTGGTCCCAGCTGTAGTGGCTCTGATTCAAGGAGTAGGTGCCATGCACTGTGTCAATAGCTCCCAAAACTTCAATCCCAATGAAACAGTAAGTGGGTCTTTGGACTCAGCTAATTACCTAATACCACACTACTTACCTGCCAACTTCTCAGCTAAGGCTTTCTTTTTCTTCCTGGCAGCCATGATGTTCGTCTGCTTCGTAGCCTTCCTGCTTTTGAACAAGCTCCCAGTAGTGGCTCGAGAGCGCTCAATCAGCCTCAAATACCAAGGTGCTATTAGAATGTCGGACTTTGTGAGGGAAAAGAAAAATTCTGAACAGAAGCCCATGATGAAGTCTCCAAATGTTATCAAGAAGTTCAGTGGGATGTTTGGAAAGGGAATCTACAGCTGGGCACAAATTGTGTACATTTTCATCATCCTGGCCTGGGTGAATGCTCTGACCAACTCAGTGTTACTATCGGTTCAGTCCTACTCATGTCTGCCTTATGGAAACCGTGCTTATCATTGGTCTGCTACTTTGGCCTCCTTAGCAAACCCATTGGCATGCTTCATTGCCATGTTCTATGCTCAAAGGTGAGTGACCACTTTAAAGGATTTTTATTGTATCCGTTTGTGTTCAGAAAGTGTTTGAGACGTCAGAGGATTTTATGAACCTCTAAAAATGTTCAAACTACATAAACCACCATATTATAACACAGAAACCTTAAGCCTAAATTCTTTCCATGTTTAAAGGTCATTGGTTCTGATGGGGTTTCTGACTGCTTTTGGATCTGTTATTGGTGTTTATATCATGGGCATGGCAGTACTGAGTCCCTGCCCACTGCTGGTCAACCACATTTCTGGAGCCATTCTAATAGTAAGTTGTGTGTTCCATGAAGCATACTTGAAATTAACCTTCTTCGTTCTGCAAGCAAATTCTATTTTGTTTGTGGTGACCTGGGAAAATCTACACCTACAAACTTTCCTGAGCTGAAATGTGTTTCTTATTTGCACCTATCTCAATCACAAATTCTACCATTTTAAAATCTGGCTACCCCCAAAAGTGAAAATTTACATAATTTATAACAATACTTACAATCTACTAACAGATTAACATTCATTTAAAAACTTTAAAGAATTGCGTTTACTATAGGAATTCCACACTCCATCTCATCGCCTGAGATTATAGTCACTTATAGCATCTGAACGAGCCTCATTGTCATCTCTTCACTCCACTGATCTCTGCTCACACTAACATCAGTGAGGAAATAATTGCTGATTTATTAAGTCATTCCTGTTGAACATATTTCTTGTTATTAATGTCTTATTTTGGACTTGTGACTTTCACCAACGTACATAGCCTTCCAACAACTTGATCAGATATTTGTTGTGTAAGAAAATCACACTTAGGTTTTGGTAGACTGAATGGATATATTACTGTGCAGTATATTTAAACTGGCTCCTTTGCAGGCTGACAGCCAATATAACATTATAAAGTAATCTAAATACAATTTCCACATTGTTTTGGTAAAATATACTGAATGCAGAATTCAGCCACAGTGACATTCAATGGATTTTCCCAAGCTGCCACATGTATTCATAAAATAAATACATTTCATTAAGAATGTATGTCTATAATGGTCACTGTTTAATATTCTAGAAAAGAAAGTTAATATTTTTATATTAAATTCTCTCTATAACAGGTGGCAGCTTGGACACTTTTTGTTCTCACACTGTCCTATGTGAAGGTGATCATTGCGGTGATCTTGCGTGAGGAAGGTCACAGCGCTCTCGTGTGGTGTGGTGCAGTAGTGCAGTTGGGCTCACTGCTCGGAGCTGTGATAATGTTCCCTTTAGTCAATGTGTACGACTTTTTCTCTTCAGGAGACCCATGTAACACCAGGTGCTAATGTCAGAATACAGTATACTAGAAATGTGGGTCTGTTTTTGCTGGGTGAATTTGAAATCTGACAACATGGAAGTATGATATACAGCAGGTGTGTCCAGTCTTATCTGCAAAGGGCCAGTGCAGATTTTCATTCCAATCAAGCAGGAGCCACATCTGATTCTACCTGTTTAATCAGCTGAGCTTTCAGTAGACTCGGGTGTTGCTTCTACTTGGTTGGAATGAAAAGCTTTTCCGGATAAGATTGGACACCCCTGATGTGCAGCATAACATATTGTAATATTCTAGTAGTACTGATTTATGTGGCTGTATAAATACAGATGTTCTTTAAATGTAGAAAATAAATATCAATTCTTTACTATATACGAATATGTTGTTAAGTAATATGGCAGATTGCAGAAAATGTGCTAAATATGTATTAACTAATTAAAATGTTACAAAGCTCATATTACAAAAAAATATATATTTTTATGTTGTTTTTATTTCTTTATTCTAATATTTTGAGATAATGGATTTTTGATTTCCATGAGCTGTAAGCCGTAATCATCACGATTAAAACCAAAAAGGCTTGAAATATTTCACTTTATGTTTAGTAAGAATAGACACACATCCTCTTCCAGGTTGATTCATAACATTTCCAGTTGACTGGAAACAACTTGTGGTGATGTAGGTGACTTTGGATACACAGAATGATGTCATACTCTGCGTTTCATATATATAGTAGTGGGTTAGTACAAGGGCTTCAGAGCGCTCTCATTATTCTATCCTGCTTTATTCTATCCTGTATTAACCATCTCTCTGTAATAAACCTTTTTACCTTCAGAGGAGGAGTCTGCGAGTGTTATCTAATTTCCACAACAGTAGTTTTGGAGACTTTCTGACCCCAAGACGCAGCTGCAATTCTCCAGCTGTGATCCTCGGAGGTTTTTTGGCCATTCGAACCGTCCTCTTCACAGTGTGTTGAGACGATATAGACCCACGTCCAATTCCCGGTTGATTCATAACATTTCCAGTTGACTGGAACTTATTGATTATTGCCCTGATGGTGGAAATGGGCATTTTCAATGCTTGTGCTATTTTCTTATAGACACTTCTCATTGTGTGAAGCTCAACAACCTTTTGCTGCACATCACAGCTATATTCCTCGCTCTTACCCATTGCTATGAATGACTAAGGGAATTTGGCCTATGTGTTACCTCATATTTATTCCCCTGTGAAACAGGAAGTCATGGTTGAACAATTTCACTGTTCCTAGTCTAATACGTGTACTAAAAAAGTTAAAATAACAATGGGAATATACTTGCACACCTATATTTAAACAAAAGATCAAAAGGTTAAACAATAAAGACAATTTTTCACAGCCTTCTTTGCTCATATTAACCAAGGGTGCCAATATTACTGGACGGAACTGCATGTTTTTCCAAACTGAAAATAAATTCAATGAAATGAAAAGGAAAATAAGGGCTCTAGGACTACAATGCATTCTGCTTTCTGTGGGCAGTGGTGGCTGATCGGAAGGTTGGGGGTTCAAACCCCAGTCCTGCCAAACTGCCACTGTTGGGCCCTTGAACAAGGCCCTTAACCCTATCTACTCCAGGGGCACCGTATCATGGCTGACTGTGCGTTCTGACCCCAACTTCCTAACAAGCTGGGATATATGAAGAAAAGAATTTCACTGTGCTGTAATGTATCTGTGACAAGTAAAGGCTTCTTCTTAAATCATTCAGTGTGACAAAATGGCCACTTGATGGCAATAGCTACGTATTTTAAATTCCCTTTCACATGACCATTTGGATTTCTTTGGTGTTTCAAAAGATATTTAAGTACAAAATGTGTGAGAAAATACATGACCTGTATGATAGATCCAACCATAAGAAATTCATTGCCATAGGACCATTTGATTTCATCATAAAGGGATACGTTTATATATATATATATCATTTATACAGCAAAAAGACAGGTTTCACAGATGTCCATTTAATCAGAAATAACATAAATAGTGAAATACTCTATGTTAAGATATTGTTGTTAGTGTAAAATCAAAACTGTACCAAAATGAATTCTCCCTAAATAGCTGTATGATTGTATGCTACTGATCACTGAGGAATATCTACTGTATATATACCCTGAATTTCATTGGAATGTCTGATGATAATAATAATAATAATAACAATAACAATAATAATAATATTTATGACAACAACAACAACAGCCAACCTCAAATTATGCAGAACACAAGCAAGACCTTACTGGTGATCAGGACGCAAGCTACTAATAGCGTTGTTATTTATGGGGCATGGCTCTGATGATAACACACTTGGGGCGGGTTCTGTCACCATGGATGTGTCAGTGGGGATTCATGCCCATGGAAAATATGCCTGCTGTCCTGGCAGGTGTCACAGGGGTCTTGGCACAGGGCCTGAGCTCAACAGCTGTTTTTCTGGTATTGCACGTCTCCTTCCTGGTTCTTTGGGGACCAGACGTTTCTCCCCACTCCAAAATAATGGCACAGAATTAGTTTTACATGAGATGGCACAGTAGTGGTACATTCTCGTGGGGATGGGAGCTGGATCCCCCCATGTGTGTTTGTGTATGCTTGCACCAGCAGCAGTATGTATGAGAGAAGGTCAACACAGGTCAACACAGGGTACAGAACAAAAAAATTTCATCTAGCATACTAAAGTTAAACAACATACATAGAACCTCTTCACAAATGATTTTGTAAAGAGTTCAAATGAACTCAGAGCCTTTTCAACATTCTTCTCTATTTCAGTTCTATGCAGTAGAGTTGCACTGTGTTTTATGCAATTTTATATTTGCCATATTTTAATGTCTGTGTTATTGGGGTGTATAATAAAGGACCCGGTGAACTGTAATAGGGTTCAGATGGTACAAAAACATAAAAGGACATAGACAGAGGATATTTGGAGAGAAATTAATATTAATATTAACTGATGCATCAAGCTAGTCTGTAAATGTAAGAACATACAACTGATTTGCAAATCATAAACAATGCTTACATTTAAGGTGTATATTGACTCAAGAAAGAGGAAATACAGTAAGTAGCAGACTATACTGTTTCAAAATATTTTCTCCCTTTTAATCTCAATTATTAAAAAAAAAAACAAACTTTATTAATATTGGTGTCAGTTTCAGAGATGTTTTGAATGAAACCTGTTTTAAAAGGAAATCAGCAAAGGTTTTTTTTCTTTTCTGTCAAAGTAATGTAAAATATTGAGAAACTTGAGGAATATTAGTATTAATATGGTTTATTCCACGGTGCTGTTGAATTCTCGAATCTGATTGGTCAGAAGGTGCTGGTTAATTTTCTATAACTGCAGTTTGGACAGTATTTCCGGCTTTATTTATGCAAATTAAAGAGTTATATTAATGCACTCATTATTTTATAGTAAGAACTTACACAGGGATATGGGAGATACTCCACATAAACACATTCTAAAAAAATGTGTTGATATGGTAAAGTTTTCTGTGAGGAGACATTTAACATTTTTGGAAAGAGTCTCCAGTGTCAGCAGTTTGAACGGTCCAAGGTAAAGCTGAAACTTTACATTATCTGACATGGGAAAGTCTTCAAGGAGTAGGGATTTGCTGTTTCTCTACAAAAGTGATAAGCTGCAATAAGCTGTATATTTTTATTCTTATTCCTGTTATTATTATTATATTTTTATTTATATTTTATTTAACGTTTTATTCCTTATTTAGTGTAATGTAGTAGTTCCTGTTATAACAAACGGAATATGTTACACCCCATAATACAATAGAGATATTTGTGATTTCTGATTAATGCCATTTAGACAGAGTGATCACAGATCTTTTAGTTTGTTCTTAAAACACAACAAAAACTCAATGCTGGTATGTTTCCTGAAAGTCCTCTGAAACTGAATAATGCATTTTAAAAGAATGATGCCCTTCTACACATCATAAGATCTTTGTTAAATGCATTTATTGTGCATATTTTGCTATTGCTAATGCAAAAAAACAAAATGTACTAATAATTATAAATTGGGATACAAGATGCTGGCAGAAAAACAGTATCCTTGTGTGTTGCTTCATGAATTCACTGTTCGTCAAGAAAACAAAAAAATACAAAATGAATCATATGTTGAAATTTTCCCTCAAAATATCATTAAGGAGAAGTACAAAGTAAAGTGCATACATTAGCTAATAACCTACAAAACAATGGCATCAATACTACCACGATATTGAGTTTCAGAAAACAAACAAACAAAAATAGTTGCGGCAAAAAAAACAACATTTTCCTGTCATCAGCTAGATAAAACGATTATAAAAAATTTTCAGCATAAATTGACAACATGCAACTAAGCAGAAAAGGAAATCTGTGGTCATAACAATGCAAAAAAAAAAAAAAAAAAGGCACAAACCGCTCACGGAGGCACAGAGGATATACAGGTAGTGCAGAGGAAGTTCGGAAAAAGATCACGGCCTAACCTCAATAGAACACTTTGGTTTAGAAATTTTTGAAATGTAAGGCTGTACTGCTCATTCCATTTATGACTTTAACTACCACAATACAAACTACTTATTTCCCTGTGTACAAGTCATTCCAGCTCAGGTAGAGACAATAAATATGATTCTCTTGCAATGTATATATAAAAAATGCAATTCCAGTTATATGTTTCATTACAGCTGGACAAAATCCCAATGTAAGCAAAGGAATGGCTATTCAGACATGATTCATTACCATATTAGACATTTGTCTAATTACGTGACTACTGATTGTAAGGCGTATTGACATTTATACATACGTTAAACATTTTAACATTAAAATAATAATGGAAAACAAATTGCACTTGGGTAATAATTTAAAAAGCTACACGAGTGCAGAAGAGGAAATGTAAGGGGGGGGGGGGGGGGGGATAATACCATACACATGGGCTTGGTCCATCAGTTCACACACATTGTTTTGGTAGTACATGGTTATTCCATACACTGTCTGTGATGCTTTTTCAGTCAATATCTTAGATCTGACTGCTTTACAATTGTGCGCAGTACAATCGATTCTGCAGTGCTGATGTTGTTGTTGCAATCAGGCTGTCAAGGCATGTTTTTGTTCTGGTATGAAAGGTTCAAAACATCAATTTCTTCTGCGTGATTCACGTCCTGTTGGCGCTATGCATGGGTATGTACGGAGATGCTGGACAGGTCATTCCTTATGATCTCATTGACTGTAAAAGAACAGAAAAATTGGTGTTACTTGTGTAGTGCGTGTATAAAACCAGGCTTCAGTGCAGCGCTTTCTATGAAGGCCATGTCTATAATCAACACATCTTATACCAAAGAAAATCATGATTTATGATTTTATACGCATCTTTACAAAAGATGAACTCACATCACCGAAAAACACATCACACTTATGCCATGTGTACAATGAGTGTGTGTGTGAGAGAGAGAGAGTGTGTGTGAGTGTGTGTGTGTGTGTGTGTGTGTGTGTGTGTGTGAGAGAAAGTGAGAAAAGGAGGATGCTGTGCCATGCCCTCTGATCAGAGGATCCAAGACCTCTGGTGTCCACTGCCTTCCTGCCTGCTCTGTGTCTCACAGCATTCCCACAGTCACGGCTTCTTTCAGACTCTATCAGCTATGTTCTTTGGCCCTGACATGGGAAGTGACAGGATATAGCTCTAACCTAAAACAACTCCAGACCGTCGTAGACAGAGCGATAGCAAGGACAAGCAGCTTGTGTACTTAGTGTGTTAGCATGTTAGCAGCAGACATATTATCTTACTGCATTCCCATAGGGAGCATTTTGTAACATGGTTTTATTTCTTCTAATCACTTATATCAGTGTTAAATGGGATGATAGACAGCTGAACTAAATCACCGTCTCTAAAACACAGTATCAGCTAGTGCAACTGCTTTAAAACAACACATTCCTTTTCTGTTATACACAGAGAGAAAGGTCAGCAGCGGCTACATTCCTCAGATTGCACATAAACACCTGTAGACATCTCTCTCCTCTGGTGCTTTCTTTTCTCATTTACAATTGTAGCATGATTTGAAGTGTTACAGCCCTTCTGCCATTGCCTAAATAATTTTAAAATAACGCTTCCAACTAAGCATGGCTTTTTAAAACACTTCTAACGACACTTATAGGCGGAACATGTTCATCAAGGGTTGTTCGAGGGATTATAATTGGAATCTTTTCTAAAAGGGAAATACTCTATTGTAGTGGTAAACTAAAGCCTTTATGGATGTAAAGTGTACTAAATACATTGCACTACATTTGGGTTCTTTGTATAGCAAATGAGTTTATCTTTCTAAATGGGCTCTACTAAGAACATTTTGTGAACCTCTCTATTATAGGAACCTCTCTATTATAGGGTAGTATATAAAACTAAAAAACTAAAAGGGGTTTCCCCAGAGAGACAAACAGAAAAACCATTTATGGTTCCAAATGTAACCATCTCCAAGCATTTGCTTCATGCCAGGGTTCGAATTGGAACCGTTTCTGAAAGAAAAAGTCCTCTATTTTTTCCCTCTGGGGTATAAACTGAGGTATATTTTAAGTTTCTAAATGGTTTTATAAGGTTTCATTCTGTGGTGAATGATTCCATCTTTCAAAGGGGGTTCTACACAGAGACAAACCAATGAAATACATAAGTTTAGCCAGTTCTATGAATGTAGCAAATAGCTCATACTACATTCCTCATGCTACATGCTTCATAACGCTTCATTTTGTGCTTAAAGGTTCCATTTTTCTGGAGGGGTTTTACATAAAACCTTTCAGAGTTTCCACTTAGGGACAAACCAATACAACTGAACAAATTACGTCGCCGAATTGAACTTGTTCAATAAATGCAGCTTTATTTATTATTAAAAAAAATTTTTTTTTAAAGCTCAGACTGCAGTAAATGTGTTGTTTTGCACAGAGTAAAGAAAAGGAAAACTGGAGCCAGAGAGAAAAAGCGAGAGAGAACGGGGAGCCACGTGAGCTGGAAGCTGTGGGTTTCCTCCCAGCCAAGACTGGGAAGCCTGCTGAGGAATTCCCTCCGAATGACCCGTGGCCTTGGCGCTCCCACCACAAAGCAGCCTTGGGGACCAAGAGGCAGGCCAGATTGCTGACATTCCGGTTGAAACAATAGAGCCCAGGCTTCCTTTCATCTCCTGATGTGGTGTTAAGGAGACGCCCTACCTGACCAAGACCTGACCAACAGCTCAGTGCATCCTAACGCAAACTTCTCATCCGCTTGCAAACGGATAGGGTGTGGATGACTACAGAACTCCAGGAAGGGTCACAAAAGTGTTTACATTTAACCAGAAATTAGAGCTAAATATCAGAAATTGGCATCAGGATTGACCACATGAACGAAAAAGGAACAGAACCTTATGCACTGTATTAAGATAACTAAAAAACCTCATTAATCATGAGTAAGGAAAAGCAGCATACTGTGTGTTACCACAGATCTGTAAATCAAAACTCCTTTCAGAGTATCAAGAGGAGGAGTTTTCTCATGGCGACGGAGTCATAAATATTAAAACCTCACATTTCTTTTGCTCTGCTACTGGATTTAATCTGCTGTTACTAATATTCGTGCAGGAAAAGAATTAGCGTGATGGCTGAATTATGGGGAGCAAATCACATGTGTTCATCTTTGAAACACCAGACCATGCTGAAACAATTAGATGCCTTTGACGGTTAGGAGTAATTTGCAAAGATATGTCCTCATGACGAATTCTGGCAAAACCCTGAGAACTTTAATGGGAGTGGAATCAATATTCAGATCACTTGAAATGCTCCCATCTGTTAAAACACAGGAGGTGTTCAGGAAGAAATACCTGTCTGGGTGTCACTGTGCACTAAACTTTCATTCAGAGAATTTATTACGAGCTGCAGGTCTCCAAAGTCATCACTTAGATATTAGTAATGGATGAATGGCCTGCAGGTGTAGACTCTTGAATCAAAGTAAAGCAGATGTGACACCGGTCATGAAAGTTTCATTAATGCGTTTAGATCCCACTATTCTAACTATTCACGCAGGGATGCAGCAGTAATGGCAAATTAATCTCTATAGGTAAATACAGTGTATAATTTTTATTCTATAAGAATGACAAAATATTCATTATTCCATTATTGATAATTATTCTGAAATTCTACCAGTGATTTAGACGTCTCGATCTGTGCAGAGGTCCAATATGACCTCTCTTTTCTCCATTTAATGTCTGCCACGTGTGTCCATTGAGCATTCGAATCAGTGAAGCTCAGTCTGCTCGCAACGACGTCTGGCTTTCAACTCACTTGGAGCTGTTTGTGATCAGACGGTCATCCAAATCTCTCGGTGAAAATAATCCATTCCTACTCAAGTTACTCAGTGCATGCACTCATCAGGGTCTGCTCTATGCTTTTGGCTCGATGCTTTTGCAAAGCAGATCTTTGTTATGACCATTTTCCCTCCTTTAACATCTGCCATGTGTGTCTACGGAGTACTAACACTAAGTTCAGTTCAGTCTGCTCACGGCTCAGTGCAGCTTTCCTCCAGCGTTTCATCAGTGTCCATACACAGGACCCAACTGGCTAGTTTAACAACACCAAACATTAAAATGTTGTTTAGCCAAGCCAGACATTTGGTCTCAATCTTTTAGTAAACTTGTGTGTAAATATTTTCATATGCCAATCCAAATTGGTCTAAAAATTGCAACCAGATCTTCAAATGTTTTGGTAATGCTGATTTTCTCCATACTCATTGGAGTATATTGCTATATGCAAATAAATTGTAAAAGTGCCTTCACGACACAGCTGATTTATATTTAGTGAAGTCCACAAAGCTCTATAAAAGGCAAAGCTTAAAGAGGTGAAAACTGCAAATTGACAACTAAATGGTGAAAGGAGTGCGTAAGGCTTCAGAGTTCCTAGAAAAAAGTTGTGCCCTAAATATTCCAGTAATGCAGCTCAGCCATCACAGAACATTAATGAACAGAGATGCACACCAAATCTTCATCGTGTAATAGGGTGCCATTTCATTTGGCCTGGTTGACAGGCAAGTCTTAGTTAACTAAATTTTGTGATTTCTTCTGGACTGCTTTCTTTAATGTCATTAATATGAAACCACAAACTTTTCATTAAATCCACGAGTGCAAGTTAAATAAAATTGACATAGTCTATAAAATTATATAGTCAGTTTTATAAAATTGTAAAATCAGTCGAGGTTCACATTAGCGAGTCTACTTATAGGTATATTTACACAAACCGTTGGTTGGTAGCATTTTTCTCAACTGAGTGGATTTTCATTTTCAAATGATTCTTGAAAACATTTGTTTGTATCCAGTTTGATAATTGAGCCCCATAAATGAATTTATTCTGGTTGGGTAAGAACCCAACATTTCTTCATGGGGTTTGTAATGATTCAATGACTTCCCCTCATCCTGACTGCTCATGCTCAGAGAATGTTGTGTTTTAGGCCTAGACTAATGATATCCGAGTCAGAGATATCCATTGGGTATGGGATTTGGGCACCATACAGTGTGTCTAATGAAAAAACTATGCTGTTGCCAGTTACCATGACATATATCTCATTCTGCTGTGAGATTTCATATAAGGGGTCTAATGAAAAGCCTTCAGTTGCAGATTGGTAACTGAAGCCAGATTAATAATGCTGTAATATGAGACAGAGGAAATGCAGAAAATTAACAGTCTGTATTTCAGGTCAAACTGTCAAACTTTCAATCAATTTACTTACTTTGGCCATGTTTGATGGTCAAAGATCAGCTTATAAAACCTTTTTGTCCACTCACAGAGCAACTAGATGAGGCCAAAAGGAATTTCACATCAATATCAGAGGTCTGTCTTTACTATGCCAACTAGAAACAATCATTAGAACTTTAGAGATAATACTTTTCAGTGACAAACTACTCTGCAGCAGCAATATGCCTCATCCCATCTCGTATTCATTTTTGAAACTGGGGTTCAGTTTATGTGAAAAAGACAACAAATAAGAAGTTAATACTTGAGGGGGGGAAAGCCTTATAGTCACACATTTACATCTTCACCATATCTTCATTATAGGCACAACAATTTCCTTTCTCAGAGCGGAAAAATAAACAACGGCTTAATTATTTGTTAGTATTAAGTTGTGTCAAAATGGCACCATATTAGTGATAGTGTTGTTATGACTCTGGGCTGGAAGTGAATAAACTGGATGTGAGGTAATCCAGGAACCTGCTTCCTGTATGTGGATAAGCAACAGCTGGGTCAGCCTGATAGAGCGCGGACAGCCTGCCTCCTCGCTGCTTCCAGGAAACAGTGAGAGACTGAGGAACTCCCAAACAATCAGCCCAGCACTGCTGCTCATTTCATTAAATAACCAAGAGCATCACTGCATCTCACAAATCCATGGCTTGGATACAAAACATTCAACTTTTGTCTAGGGTACTTGTTAAAGACCACAATCAGTGCCACAACAAAAAGCAACACCGACATCCCATGACATTGTTTAACACTGTTTAACATGGAAACCACATCTAATACATGGCTTTCAAATTTTGACTCATTGGTCTGCAAGGCTGCCTTTCATTTACTTGGCTGGTGACTGGTGTTTACAGTCATATTTACTTTATTTCATGACTATTTATAATCTAACTGAATACATTTATTTTATTACTCTTGATTATTTCTTACTGCATACACTATTCCTTATGTCTGGGATTAATAAAGTGATCTATGTATGTATGTATGTATGTATGTATCTATCTATCTATCTATCTTTAGCTGAGCTTGTATTTCTGGGGCTGTTGATGGTTTCTCTTACTTGAATGAGAACACAAATGAATCTTGAATAACTGTTGGGTTATCTTTGAGCATATTAATCTTAAGTGCCAGTGTCTTCAAATTATTTCATGATCTTGGTCACAGCAGTTGTAAAAACTTACAAAAGACCTTAATATCTAAGCATAATTTCAGTCTGACTTTGCTTAACTAAGAATTTTGTTGTATCCTATTCCCTTGTATTGTATAAACCTACCAGTAATAAAGTTTTATATATATATATATATATCTCAAACATTGACCCTGACTTGGATTATTAATGTGAAAAAGTTCAGAAAATGTTAGTCAGAGAATATCTAAAAGCACTTTATACATACAATATCTAAGGAACAGAACACACATATATGCATATATTGCTTTTATAGGGAAATATTCAATGATGAGAGAGTTACTCTTACCACCCTGAATTATTCACGTTGATTATTTTCCAATAAACGGACAGTGTTTTATTCTTCTTATGCCATGGCAATTTGCCAAGAATATTTTTAAAATTAATTAAAGAAGGACATGTTGTACCCATTTATAATTACATGTAACACTATGGAAAATCAACAAAACAAGTTATCACTTATATTATAGCAGTTATAAATAATTATTCCAATACCAGCCTATCTTTTTTGCTCTCTCTCTCTCTCTCTCTCTCTCTCTCTCTCTCTAAAAAATGTTTTTGTGTTGTCTTACTGACTGTTACAAAGCTCTGACATTGGAGAGTCCTTCAATAAATGTTCAATAAACAGTCTCCTTACAGAAAATTCAGAAAGCTTCAACATATAAACGATTATTAACGATTATTCATTGTTCCTGGTTTTAAACCTGTTTTTAGATTTCTGTAATTAGATTATATGGAGTGTCCTCCACACAAGTCCTGTGAATTAATTGTTACTACTGAAAGGATTAACTATAACAATAATGTTAACTAACTACTATGACAGCTTTGTAAGATTTAAAAGGTCAGCTCACATAAACATTGCAGATTACCTACAATGGATGTTTGCTACAGAAATCTGAGTCAGGATTTAGTTTCCTCTCAACAGAGAACATATACAGTGGATTTGAACCAGAAGATCTAGATTTCGTCATCTAGAGTTCTAGATATCTGGGGCAGCGTTTGGCCTACAGGCCTGCAGCAAGCAGCCAACTCAGTGTGCTGTATAGCAGCAAGTCATCTCACTTTCAGAAACTGGAGACTGCAGCCAGTGCTAGAAAGTTTTGTTCATGAGGAAAGATCACTGCAACCTCCAGCCAGCCCCAAGGGACCCCAGTGGACCTTATCAGAGAGAAGCCGAGAGGCAGATAATGATGATAAATATCATAAAAATTACAAAGAGGGGTATTGTAATAACAGACCGTCCATAAAATTGAAGGTACTTGACAAACATGATTTAATGTCCGAACATAATTTAAACACACTAGGAGCATGCACACTGTTGACGTGTGAGAGGATTACCCTCTGATAAGGATTTATATTAAATACAGACTCTCAGAGTGACGAATGAGTCCAAAGCATACATGACCAAATCTCAAGCTAACATGCTTCTTTTTTTCTAGATGTGATATAATGTGTGTGGATGACAAGACCTTAAAGAAACACTACACCAGGAAGGGCTCAAGGAATCTGAAACCTTGCCAGAACTTTTAACAAGCACTAGCTGCAGAAGTGCAATAAGCAGTATTAAATCTAAGAGCTTAGAAAAATGTCAGGTAATAATTTGACGTGCCAACACATAAAAGATCCTATCCTGCGTGGTTGCATTATGGCTTGACCACTATTTCTCATCTTGTCCTAGCCACATGCTTAGAACAGCACGGATAGTATTTCAACTGCTTTACTAGCGGTTCCAGTCTGATCATCTAACATGGCTGACATGGAGTCCAAGACTGATTAAATGACTTGATCTATTCTGTGAGGCAAGTGGGTCATTGTTTAGTACGAACACAGATTCTGCTCAAATAAAGAGTAGAAACTTTAAGTGGGAGTCACAAGTCACATGCTGAAAGACCAGATGATATAATACATGTCCTCTTTATTTCCAATCTCTAAAGCACTAAATGGAGTGTTGAGTGTTAAGTGTTAAGACCCACTGCCAACAAATTAGTGCCAGATTGATACAACAGAAAGGAACTTTTGTCTCTGGAACTTTAGTATATATATATATATATATATATATATATATATATAGATAGATAGATAGATAGATAGATAGAGAGAGAGAGAGAGAGAGAGAGAGAGAGAGAGAGAGATATTGATATATGTGAACTGTAAATGATTCTTGATTCTGATTGGTCAGAATTTGCTGAGTCATTTTCTAAAATGGCAGCTCTAACAGTAGTTCCAACTGCAAAATCAATCGCAGGCTTCTATTAATTTTGAGTATACAATATGGTTTCACAGGGACTTGTATGTTCCTCTAAGTTTTAAGACACTGGAAGTTCTTAAGAATGGAGAGTAAGTTTTTGCTCGGTAACAGGATAAACTGCACTACTTTTCCCCTAGTAACTTTCAGAGAGAGAAGAAAAAAGAGGCTAGTTAGGGGTAACTGGTTACAGCAGCTATAATGTAAGTGATAACATTTTACCATTGGTGGTAGTAGTTCAATGGTTAAGACATTGGACTTCTGATTGGAAGGAGTTAAATTCCCAGCACCACCACCAAGTTGCCTCTGCTGGGCCCTTGAGCAAAGCCTTTAACCCTCAACTGCTCAGTTGAATAAATGAGATAAATGTAAGTTGCTCTAGATAAGAGTGTTTGCCAAATGCTGTAAATGTGAATTAAATGTAACTATAAATGGATAAAAATAAATGTACCACACATCCCATTGTGTTTAATTCCAAATTATTTACCACACAATTATTTCATAGACAAGAAATACTTTTTACCCTTAATACATGATACTGGTTTAATAATACCAAATGAGATTACCACATGTACTAAGTTGTACCGCTAATATGTTAGTACTAATATTGCAATACCCTGCAGTTGCACTGAAGTACAAAAACCCTATCAAATGTGAACTGGAGCAATTTATGTAGAAAGAAGTGGAGTAAGGGATTATTCCCTCCTATATTCTTGTTGCGACAAGCTGACAACCTTATGACTTTCAAAAAAGTCTAGAAGGGAAGACATACTTGGAAACAACAAGATACTTG
Organism: Ictalurus furcatus; assembly: GCF_023375685.1. NCBI lineage: Eukaryota > Metazoa > Chordata > Actinopteri > Siluriformes > Ictaluridae > Ictalurus > Ictalurus furcatus. The sequence goes on from NC_071278.1 coordinate 19,239,103, forward strand.
GAAAAATGTTTTATACTCCACTACCTTGCACCTCTGGGTTAAGCAGATCCTCCACAAATTTGATCGTAAAACTTTCTGGTTTGTTGACAAATTTTTGGTGAAAATTCAAGTGTGAGGCAAATGAAACGAGTACACATGTGCAAAACTTTTACAAGCAAGCAGGACAAAAGTTGAAGATGACTGCTCATATGACGTGGTGCATTTTGGCGCCAAGTCACACTGAATTAAACTGCCTGTGTATATAGTAGCCTTTGCAATGAAGTAATGCATGTTAAGCATTTTTTCCAAGGCTTAGGTTAACCCATAATAATGTGTTTATTTGTGTCTGTATGATATCTTGACTTTTTTATTAACTGCTAAAATTGAACCATATGAAAATGTATTGAATGGTGTTCACAGTGTGTATTACAGACTTTATAGTTTCTGACAGCTCTGTAATTAGAAGCAGAAGTATACTTTTTTCAATGAAGAGGATGGGGCAGTCAACAAAGATCCTTTGTTTTTGGTTAAAAGATTTGCTTTAGCCACAGGTGTTTCTTCCAGAGCTACAGTGACTCAAAATACACCACAAAATGAACACAAATTGGCAGAAAAGTGGTCAAATCAATCAAATTAAACTAAAATATAACTAGACTAAAAATAGTTAATGTCAGTCAAAGTGTGCCATTCATCCATACATCCACCCATCCTCAACCGCTTATCCGTAGTCGGGTCGCGGGAGTGTGCCATTCAAGTGCATCATAATAATTATCATTATTATTAGTATGAAAAGAATAATAATATCTATATATTTGTCTGTTTGTTTGTCAATTTCATTTAATTTGGTTTCCTAGTGGAACCAAAGCTTGAATTTTTTGCTTACTTTAGCTGATTTTATTTTAGCAGTGATTCTGGAACGATCATTTATGTCGACTTTCAGGTTTGGAGTTAAATTAAAAGCAAAGTTTAAGTAAGGTCTACCAGGAAGTAATGGAACAAAAAACAATCAATGCATTTGATAACGATTTGTCGACATTGTGTTAGTACATTGATTTGCGACTTACCATCATCTAGATACATTTGATCCAGTTCTTGAGGCTCCTGTTTGATGCTGATGGACAGCGTAGCAGGTGCTCCTTCATCCTGTAAAAGAGGAGTTGGCCCACTCCTCACTGGAACTTTGGGCAGCTCTGTGGCCTCACCTGTGACCGGAGACTGGGTCAAACTGTGACTGGGAGTGAAGACGAGTTCAGGTGCTGAACTCGGGGTAGAGGGATGGGAGCCAGGAGAAGAGGACGCACTGCCTGATGGGTAGAGAACAGACTGCTGGTAGCGGCCAGGCGTGGGCTGGATGGCTGAGACATGAGAGATGTCACTTGGCTGTAGCCCAGGGTTTGGGCCTGGAGAGAGGCACTGAGGAGAGAAGTGCGTGGGTGAGAGATCCTGCAGTTTAGGGCTGGTGCTGGGAGAGGAGGAGGAGCACGACAGGGATGAAGGCTTTGCTGTGAGTCTCTGAGGGCCATAAGTGGCTGTCACACAGGCTCTATGTTCTGAAGGCATCATGGCAGGCACAGCTTGCAGAGCGTAATACGGCTTTGCGAGACTAGTGGAGTGCTGCTGTGCACACAGGCGAGGGAGCTCATAGTCATCATGTGGCTCTGTCTTTATGGTGGGAACTGTGAAAGACAGACAGCGAGTTCTCAAATGAGAAAAATACACGAATAAACAAACACTGTTGGTTCATTAGGTGTCACGTGAGCTAGTGCGATTGAGTGGGCTCGTGGCTAGGATACCCAGAGCCAAACAAACATTCTCATCAATGAGACTGTGTGTCTGAGGCGTCGCACTCCCGCCCAGCTGAAAATATTTAAAGAAGGACAGGGGAAAAAAGGGATGAATCATCACCACAAGAGACTTCCAGCTGTTTCTATAATAAAAGAGACTATTTTCATTGGAGCTTTCCCTAGCAGTAATAAGCTTTAAGCGTGTATTATGAGAACCTTTGAGGCAGGAAGCTTCATTTGCAAAAGAGTTTAATTAATTAACAGTCAACAAAATATACAATAGGCTTCATATACAGGTCGTTGTGCTTATTTTAAAATTGAACTATTTCATTTGTTTATTAAAATCAAAAGCCAGATTGCACTGTCTAAATCTATATTTTAATTTTTCAACTATATTATTATTATTATTATTATTATTATTATTATTATTTTACATTTTCACAATGCACTGCTGTAGTGAGGCTTCGAAAACAAATTTCCAACTCTGTATCCTATGACAGACCTCAGACACAAACACCATTCTTCATCCTAGAAGCCAATGGCCTTTGCAGTGACAACATGCAAGCCACTTTCATATAAATCTGATATTTACAGCTCTATATAGTTTCTAATATTTCTTCACAGCTATTGCAACTGTATTGCGTACAGTCCTGGGGTGCTATAAACAACCCTGCTATGCAATTGTTACCACATATGTAAATGAAAATCTCACTATATGGACATATAATGCATAATGTACTTAAAAACTAACTCTGACTTAATCCTTCTGTTAAGTGGTAGTAATAGCAGGAACTAACTTATTTTTAGCAGATGTTCCATAACATTAAATGTAACTATAAATGGAAAAAAGTACAATGTGCAGTTCCGTAGTAAATAAAACATTTTTAGCTGTGGTATAAGACAATAAAACATGTTGATATGTGCTGTTCCTGGAAAATAATCAACTTCAGGATGGTAACAGTCATTCTGCTTAAAGTTAGGCAGCATCACACCACCCGAACGTTGATTATTTTCCCGTAACAGCATGCTTCACGTGTTCAATTTAGCAGTACCGGGATTCAGAATCTACGCATGAAATTCTGTTTCAGAGATGAGAAAGTGATCTCACTAATATGCACAAATATTCAAATATTAATGGAAAAACATTGCTCCAGATAAAATTGGTTTTGAAAGTAACAAGAGATACTGGGAATGATCTGTGTGATTATCAGAGGAATGTGGGACTTCAGAATAACGCATATTCCTATTGCTGTGTGTTATAAATTTTCACTTCCCCATTGTTCACCACCCACATATATAAAGAAGACAATATTACAACACTTAAGCTCTTTCTTTGAGTGCCATGATTCATTGCCACACACACACTTATACACAGTGCCTTAGCTGGCCCAGGAACCTATCAGCAGCATGCATTAGAGGAACTGTTGAGGCAGGTCTGACTGCCCAAGTTTTAAAATAAAACCCAGACTCCTACTGAACTGTAGACCTAGCAGGAAGAAATGAGCCATCAATCACATGACTATGTCTAAGAGATGCCTCAGATGTCCTTTTTCTAAAACCACAGAAACTTGTCAACCAAGCAATCTTGGTTCATCATTTAAAAAAAAAAACAAAACAGCAAATTTTCATTAGACTATACATCATACACATGCCCTGGTTACTGTTGATAATTTAAAGCAAGACACTGTCTTATGACTTGAAGAGGATTTGTTACCTATTAGCTACTTATCTATTAGCTTGATCTACATGTAATATCCCTGCTTAAGATTCCAGCTTAGTATGACAGTTTAGGCAGATACCGGCTGCCAAAACAGGCCAAGCTAATCAAGCTGTTAGACCGTCTTTGCTAGCTGGTACATGTTTCTTAAGTACACTGCAGATAAGTTATTTTTAAGGTAACACAACAGTAAGGCAATTACAAAGTCTCAAACATTTGTTGATCAATTTTGTCAAGTAATAAGGAAGCCAGAAAACAACTTGCCAACTTGCAAAGATGGCCAACCAGCCCGGCTTCTGTTTTTATGAATAATCAACAACTGACCAAGTTAGCAAGTGCATTATGAACCTTAAATTAGTACATTCAGTCAACATTGCAAAAAAACAATATCTTACAAAGTGAAAACTTGAATATGGGCAAATTTAACTGCAGGGTGTCCCAAAAGTATTCATACATAAGGGAAATGAACACTTTTTAGCAAAAATGTCTTCCAATCTAAGTTTCATACTTAGTTTATATTATATGACTTTTTTTCAGTTAGCCTTTAAGAATGTCTTTAACAAAAGTAGAACGTATTGAAATCATTCTCATGGCTGGATCGGGAAGCTGTCGTAAAGTTGCGATGGACTTTAACAGGAAACATGGCAAGCACATCACAAACAACACTGTTTCCAAACTTATTAATAAACTCATTAACAATTTCAAAAAGACTGGAAGTGTTGCAGACCAACTGAGAAGTGGACGACCACGGACATTCTCTGCTGAAGACACAACCGACGTGGTGCTGACATACATAGTCAGCACTATATATTGAGACTCTTGGGACACCCTGTATTTTCTATAATACTAGATAATAGATTGAAATAGTTTTGGTCTATCAATAAATATTTCTTATTATGAGGTTATTATAAATTAAATATAAGATTATTCAGCCTGGTTTTAGATGTTTTTATACTGCACATTTCGAGCGTGAAATTGTCCTATTCTATCGACAGAACATTTTGCTTCTTTCTAGAAATAGATGCTTAAAATTAGACACATCTCCTAATAGAACAACATGTTTTAGAGGTTCAAATTAGGTACAATGTCTGGAAAAAAATCATAATAATCATATATAAAATTTCTTTTATTCTACTTTTATCATAGAAAATGCTAGATAGATTTTATTATAGTCAAGATATTTGCACTTGCGAATATGCATTTTTTTTTTGCAGCGAATATAAATTACATACAGTAGCTTCATTCCTATATATTTATCAAAGTTACAGTATTTCATAAAACTGCATGTCTTTCCCTAATAACTTGTTGATATTTTAAGACAAGTATGAGAATTATTATTACTAGAATTATTCTAATAAAAATGATATAGTGTTATTCATCTTGTCGGTTGCTGTGGATGCACTGGTGTGTCCAGTGTGTCAGCTGAGAGGACAGTGGAACACTGTCAGAGGGGACAGAGAGGCTTTACAGTGCCCAGGCTGAAGGAGACAGGGCAGGGCCGGGTTTGTCGGCCTATGAATCATTACTTTGAACCACCCACTGGTTAGGCACCCTAATCCTGGGGCAATTAGTGGTGGTTTGGCCCTTTTTAAAACTTTTTCTTCTGGCAATCAGTTGGCATCTGAATAATAGCATTCACATAGTCAACTCCACCCAAGTGTCGGCCTTCCAGACCTTATATAATCTAACAGGTATGGAAAAGAACATGTTTATTGAGATGCTTTTAGCAATGAGAAGAACTCTTTAGCTTGACCACTTTCACTGAGTAAGACAGTAAAATGTCTGGAGTTCAAAGGTTTAGAGTCTTTAGATGAAGATGAGCAGCAACATCACTATTTTGAGCTCTACAACATTTGATAGCAAGTCATTTTAAATTAGTTTGTATTTGTCAATGCTGCTGTAGCGTCCCATTAGATGTGTAGCTTAATTTCTCTAGAAGGTGTAAAACCGATGCAGTAAATCCATCCTCCCCTCACAGTGTTTACAACACACAGGTCCATCTTGAGATGGCATTAAGGTAACCAAACTAAAAACACATCGCTAGCTTAAATAAACATCCAGTTTTAAGCCAGTTTAACCAGTTTGGCTTATATGATTGAGGGCAACAACATTTCTTTGTTGATGCAATATTAAGATAAAGAAAGTTCATTTGAGGACTGCTGCTGTCTGCTAGGAAAAGTTAGCTTGTTAACTAGCTTTTTAAGGCGCAAGCTAAAGAATCACCAGTTCATCTAGCTTTCAACTGAAACAAGTACCTAACTGCTCAAAAAATATCTTAACCTACTGTAACTCAAGCGACTATCGCATTTTATTTATTTATTATTAGTTTTTTGTTTGTTTGTTTTTTTACAAAGTTTCTTTGCTATTGCTGAATTTTACTCTTAAATTAATAACAAGGTTGAATGTTAAGTTTTTTGGCACAGAAGTTGTAAATACATAAATTTTGGATAAAGTACAGTAGCATCCATGCTAATGGCATGTGAATTAAGAATGTAAGAAATGTTCCACTAATTTAATTAAAAATCATTTTTAATGAATAATTTACTTTTCAAGCTATACTTTGGATTGTGCTTTTAAAGTTACTTGTACTTGGATTGTGCTTTCAGGGTTAAATGAAATGTTAAATGGATTCACACATTAATTCAAAAATATGTCTTCTTATTGCTACTTCTACAACTACTTTTATTTACTACTTTTGAAATACATTCTATTCCAAAATAATGTGTAGTTATGGTGAGCTGGCACAGGCATAAATAATGTTTTATAAGCATTTTAGAGAGATTCTATTAATGTTGTTATTTATCCGAAATATACACATTTTTGTGAAGGACACTTTAACTAACATCTTTTCCTCTATTCTTTACATGTATATTTGTAAATGTAATATCAGTGGTACACAAATTGCAGACCAATCATGGAATCACCAACAAATTTGAACAAGCGAAGCTTATGTGCTCGGATTTCATTAATTTTCATGAAATGAGAGGAAAATATACAAACACTAACCCCATTCCTAAACTTATTTGCAAGTTTACGGTTATGTTGAGACAAGTATATACACAAAGAAGGTAATGTTTTACCATTACATGGTAGGTAGGTGAATCGTTGATATTGGCTCCTCTTCCGTTTGCCGTTGCAAATGTAGAAGTTCACGAGAACAGGGCTGGATATTCTTTGGTTTCGGTAAGTTGGAATCTCCACAAGCAAAGCTGTCTGTTGCGACAAAAAAAGACAATATAAAAATATATATATATGTTAGGAAATACAAAATGTCCAATCAGAAGAAATATTTTATTCTCCATTGACCTTAAGAGCCATATTTCAGAGGATCAGGTAAGGAATTTAAAATGTGAAAACATGTGGCTTCCACAAATATAAACATGGCTTACTGACCACCAATGAACACTGACTGCATTGTGTCTGCCATTCAAATTCACACCATCACTGGGGTCCAAAAACCACAGGCACCCTGTGGCTGAGGCTCAGTGAAACAGGGGTAGATGAGGCTGAGAGAGACTATGTACCAGACTGTTATTTTCAAACCTTTCACCCTTGAGAAGAGGGTTCTTCCAGGAACTCAAGACAACCCAGAAGTCCTTTTTGTCTCCAGATGCTTCTGAACTTTTGACCAGCCACTAGTCCTGCTCTAAAAGGGTTTTCACCCACCCATCCCTCCCTACCCTGAGATGAACCCCATGTGGCTGGGAGCAGACTGATGGAGGTGCTGAACAGTAGCCAGAAAGGAAGTCATCAGTCTTCTTGCAGGCTTCGGAGGCATGTGCAGGTGAGCTTACTGCCACTGTTTATATTAGCGCATCAGCATGGCTGCCTAGCAAAGCCAGATGAAGAACATACTGCTTGAACAAAATTCATACCCAGCTTCATACCTAATGCTTTTTCTTACTCTATTATTTTCAGTAGCCTACTTTAATAATCAGAATCAGCAGTCAAATTTATATCTACCAATAGAGTCCAAAATGAACACTCAAATTTTATTCCGGTATTTATCTCAAGTCGTTTCTCATTCTGCTTTTAAATAATGTGTTCATTGGCCTCATATGACCCTCTCTGAAAGATAAGTACAGTATTATCCCCAGATGAAACTGAATGAGGCAAGCAAGTGAAATCTCTTCAACTTCAAGGAGCTGAGCAAAGGTTTGACATGCTGCATAGGGCAACACATGAGACACAAGCAAGCATGTGGTTTAGGGCGAGTTATAAAATAGCTCATATTGAAAAAATATAGAAATACAGACAGAGGGTGAGGGAAGGGCAGGAATCAAAGCGAGCATTGTAAAAAAAAAAAAAGAAAAAGAAGAAAAAAGGTTTACACAAAAAAGTTTTACACATTAATACATCATTCCGGCAGATGGTCCTTATTCACTGAGTGAGCATTGGAAACGGGTGTGAAAGCTTCATAAAGTTATAAACCAACACAAGGTAGACAAAAAAAAATAAATAAAAAATCAGTACAATGATACCGTTATTCAAATTTACTGTGCCAGTAAATGAAAAGGCTGTTTTATCTCAAAAACCAAGAGGACAGCTTAATATAATTTACAATGACTACATACGAAAATAGATGAATGCACTGACATTTTGCATTACTGTTAAGCTTAATGCAAAACATTCTGCAGCTTACATAATTTGTACAAAAAATAAGCCTTAAAACGGGTCAGTGCATAACACTGTAAAAGCAATCTGTGGTATAAGAGACTCGTGTTGTTTTGGATATGAAGAATTCCATCCCATAGCCCATAAAACACAATTAGAAAGTCCTTTCAGTATAAAAACTAGGAAGTGTTTGTCTCTGCTTTAAACATGCTAAAAAATTATAAGACCAGTGCTTCAGACGGAGATCCGTTCAGTCACATTCCCAGACCGAGACAAAAGGCTAATAGTTCATTCAAGTCGAGCAAATTCCATGTTGCTTTGGACGCCACTGGCTAGGTATTGCCTGTGTTTAAAATGGGCCTGTTCCAACAGTCTATGCTTAAGGGCCTGCAGACAGACATACTTTAATAGTGTGTGTGTGTGTGTGTGTGTGTGTGTGTGTGTGTGTGTATATGTGAGAGAGTGTGAGAGTGTGAGTGCGTGTGTTTATGGGGAGCAGGTGTACTGCTTCACACATAGACAGTGACTATTCCCAAAGCCCAAACTGTGGCCACTAAGCTCTAGAAGAATGAGTCAGTCAGTCACAGAGAGGGCAGGGAGTGTGTATGTGTATACATATGAACTGAAGTGTATATGCTTGTTAGGTATGTGTGTGTATTAAACGGTTCAGGATGTATGGCCATTTCTACATTCAGAAGCTAGAAAGCCCTTCTTTGAGCAGGGGTGTACAAATTTTTGAATTGTAGCGTACACCTGGTACATATTTGTATGGGGCAAGGCCTTGGCTTGTCAGTTCTTGCAAACAGCTTTCATCTCTAATCATCTGCAATGTCGTCTTTCGTTACAGATTAGATATGTAATAGCTCAATGTGTGTGTGTGTGTGTGTGTGTGTGAGAGAGTGAGTGAGTGAAATGATCAGAGCCCACATGAATGACTTACAGGTTTAAAGGAGTCCTTTTCAACTTTGGCTTCCATCTCCCATATGTGATGACCATCTGAAAATAGAAAGAGGTACGTATAACTTTATTTGTACACAGTTTACATTCATAAAAGTTATTTTTAAAAATGACTTTTAACTGTCATATTGGATTATATATAAACAATAATATGCTAAATATAGGACAGATATGCTTTAATATGCAGGGGCATACAGAGCCTTGCATACTGTAAGTATAGACCCCAGTTCTACTTTTCAGCATGTTGTAGTGTTACAACATGGAACTGAAAGCGATTCAATCAGGATTATATGTCATGAATGTACATGAAAGAGCCCATGATATTGAACTGGATATAAATTAATATTGTTTGCAAAACATATATTTTTTTAAATGTAAAGTTGTCACTGCATAAGTATTCAATAGTGTGCGATCCCTAAATTAGTTCAGGTACAACCAGATGGCATCAGACATTTAACATTTTGGCCTTGGCACAAAGTGTTGTGCCTGGTAGAAACCCAACACTGTTCGTCACCCCAAGAACACCATCACTACATGGAAGAATGGTGGCGGTAGCATACTCTCTTACTGAGAGTTACCCTTGGCCTCTTGGTTGCTTCTCTGACTCATTCCATTCTTACTCTGTCACTGACTTTTGGTGTACATTTAAGTCCATTACAGTTCCAGGTTGCAACACTACAAAATATGGAAAATCAACAGATTGGATTTTGGGCCTGTTTTATAAAAGACAGGCATAGGGTTGAAAAAATATTTCAGTGGCACCATGTAGCTGAGATTTTTCTCTCAACCACCTTCTAATGAGCATAACCATGCTGTTAGTAGAGCCACAGCTCAAGCCTTAAGCTTACATCATATCCTGTCTGCCTTTGACCCAGATGGGCCGTGAGAGAGTCTGATGTAACCCTAATGAGATGAGCAGAGCAAAGCGTGTGTGTGTGTGTGTGTGTGTGTGTGTGTGTGTGTGTGTGGCAAGCCTCCACTAAAGAGGAATGAGACCCTTACATCATTCCCTTGTGGAATCCCAAAGCACATGACAAACAGTGTCTGAAAAGTTCAGTAAAAGCAGCAGTGAACTCCACTTCCATGATAATGAGCAGCAAAGCTTGTGATGGAGAAGGGCAATGGGCATCTTGCTTCAGTCATTTTGAAATCTGTGATCATTTGTCATCCTCATTAAATAGTTTTATTAAACAGTTCTCTGACGGGAGTTGTCACAGCAGGTATTCTGAGACGAAGGCTCCGAGACAAAAGACATATTAGAATCTCATTTGCTATTTTTATCGGAGAGATCACAGCTGAGACATTTTGACTCAGAGGGTGAAAACCAATGCAGTGGTGCTCATAAAGCTTTGCTGTGTCAAAGGATAAAGGGAAAAAAGAAATATTGAGTCAGAACAAAAGGAAAGCCTTTCTCCTGATTTTTCCATTGGCACACATTAGTAATACATTTGGATAATTATGCATCGCTACCATAAAGTTCATGCCAATGTCACCCCTGGGTTTAACCTGAACTTGAAAAAATTCAATTGGATTGGGTTTCCATTTTCATTTTCTTGCTCAGACAGCTGTGCTCATATGGGTTTGGAAAGCAGAGCTAACCATGTGAAAGAGTTTAGAAAAACATAACATGAAAGATGAAGGATCTTTAATATTATGAATAAAGTAAACTTCCAGTTTCAAGTCACCTTAGAGCCAATGTCCAAATGTACGACCAGTTAAGGTATCATGATGCTTAGCAACACATCCCCAGCAGGGTGTAAATGACTCACAGTGATAGTCTACATTTGGATACCAGATGTATTATTCAGACATTAAATTTCAGGTCTATTTTGATTTGCATTCAAAGAGTAAGGTTAGACGTTAGACTGGGGTTTAGTGGGCAGACAGTGAGGAGAACATCAGTCTGAGGCAGGAGGAGGCTGTGATGTGGCAGCCACCGAGACCAGCACTCTTTTATTAAAGCTCTTTCTCTTTCTAGGAGTTTTGCCAGCAGTGAACGTTAGAGCTCGAAGCCAGACTGCCAGGGCCAGAAATAAACATGCTTTTTAGATCTCCCCTCCAGTTTGTCTTTTATCTTCATGCCTCACATAAGTTCTCACTCTTTTTTAGCTCACTTGTTATCTCATGTGATCTACTCCTTTTTATTATATCTTCATTACTTCAGTCTTTGGTCTCACTGGTTTTGTCTCCTTCTTCCACAACTTCTCTCCTTTTTCAAAATACATAAGTAAAGCCATAAATTGGGCAATTTCTTGGGGACTTGCTGCTAGTAAAAGTGCTCCTGCAGACTGAAGTGCTCCTAGTTATTATGGAGGCTTTCCTGGAAGGGAGCCATGTGAATGAAATAGTTCGCCTGTCTTGACTATGCAAGAAGAATGAGCACACGATGTTCCTTGGCAGATGGCATCATATTTAGTGGGCCCAATACAAGTTATCTTACTTCCCTTAAAGATTTAGTCACACAACAGGCCAGAGAACACTGGTTGAGCTAATTCAAACCACACCAGACCACATGCTAGCTTAATAAACAATGTAAAGTGCCAAGTTGAAAAGCAAAATTTCTGCATGACATACATGAGACATATTATACTGTATAGTTATTACAACATAAAGGAATCCATCATTTTTTATTACTTCTCAAAATACTATTTCAAAAATATATCTGTAAATGTGACATCTTCAATTCAATTCAATTCAATTTTGTTTTATTTTTATTGCCACTTATAGACAATAGACAGTGTCCCAAAGCAGCTTTACAGGATTCCAGAATTAGATCTAAATCCCTAATGAGTAAGCCAGAGGCCACAGCAGCAAGAAAAAAAAAATCCTTGTGCTTACATAAGGAAAAAACCTTGAGAGAACCAAACCCAAAAGGGAACCGGTCTTCTTCTGGATCACAATGGATACCTCCATCACCTCTTAGAAAAAAGGTTTTACCTGTCACGTTAAGGGTTCCCCTTAAAGGTTTTCTTGGTGCGTCAATCCTTACAAAGTTCGTGAGGAGATTTCCCTTTCTGAAAATGTTCTAAGAATAACTCCTTCAGACATCTATAACCGTTAACCATCAAAGAATCCCGAAGGAATCTTTTCTAAAAGCCTATTGATTGTACATCAACCACAATTATAAGAAAATGTGAGGAAAAAAGTTTCTCTCCAAATCCAGCAGAACTCTACTCTATAGCTCTGAGGCTTCAAAGTCCTCAATCAACCTTTTTTATCGAATTTTGATTCATAACATCACAAGCTGCTTATGGATCTTGCCAGACTTCCCCCAGCACTGCTCAGGATTCAGGAATCAAAAAGTCTCTTGTGCTGCTGATTAGGGTGGGCCAAAGTGAAAGCCCAGCGCCCCAGGCAGACACGCAGGAGGGCGGGTACACAACTGAGCCAAACTCCCTCCATCTTCGTGTTGGACAGTAAACACAAACAGATGCTGGTCTGCTCACTGTTGGCTTCTGAAAGAAACTGTATCTCTTTCATGGTATAAGGATTGATGAGTATAAGAGAGGCAGAGAAAAGGAAATGGTGGCTCAGTGGTTAAAGGCTTTGGGCTAATGATTGGATAGTTGTGAGTTCAAGTCCCTGCACCTCCATATTACAGGTACCACAGAAGATCTTGAGCAAGACTAGGAACCCTTTACTGCCCAATTGTATCCTGTCACTTTGGATAAAAGTGTTTGCCAATGAATAGATATAAATGTAGAAAAGGCCAGGAAAAGGGTCAGTGATAGAGTGTGTGAGAAAAACAGAAAATAAAAAGATAAACAGAGACTGTCCAAAATCTTACCCTTACCCACTCATTCACTATTTAGTGCATGGAGCACAGGGGCACACAGGCTTGAATTCAAATAATGATTTTCAGAGGGACTTGCCATCATAAACAATTTTTACGTAGGCTAGTGCTAACATCATAGATAGTTTAGTAATGCTGTCTGATATGCCAACTGCATGCTCCTGCAACAGAATAGTGCTTGCCCTATTGAGAAATTGCGAGTTCAAATTCCAATGCCGTGGTATCCGTGGTGATATCTGTGGCAAGGATATGGAAAAGATGTAGAAGGTGGCAGATAGTACTTTCCTCTGACTGTTACGATGCACAAGCAGCAGTTCAAACACATGGTAGCATCACATGTTTTGGAGGAAGCTCAGTGTTCTCTCTCACACACACACACACACACACACACCACACACCACACACACATCCACCCTGCCCCCAGTTGGTGGCTGTTATGTAATAAGGGAAATGACCAAATTGGGAAAATGGGGTAAAAATAGAAAAAATTTCATTTTCTGTATTAAATACACAACTAACGACTGGCTGCTGGTTTTAGTGCTCATCTATTACTTCATCTTCAGAAACCTCTAGAGCTGTAGGACTCAAGTCCAAACTAAAGATGTTAGTTGCCCGAGTTTTATTTGACTGAGTTTAATGGACATTTGTACTTTAACTTGTCTCGGTCTTGGGCATTGGTCCTGCTAAATACAGTCTTGGGCTTGACCAAGAGTTTGTGAAAATAATCTTCATGTTGTCTTTGCATGAATGAAGCCAACAAGTTGAAGTAAATGCTTGGCCTAAAAAAAACAACAACATTTGACGGTTTTCTGTCTTGATCTTGATGAGTCTTCGATTTCATTTGGACTCTTGAAACTTGACTTGGCCTCAGCCCACTTAAGACTCTGTCTTGACTTGATCTTGGCTAGTCCTGGTCTTGGACTTGTCTTGGATTTGACAATGGCAGACTTGACTACAGCCCTAGAAATGAATATATCCTAGTCAGAGTTGCTCTAGGCTGGAGTTTATCCTGGGAACACTAGGCAGAAGTCACTGGGTGCACTCCATCTACTGACTTGTTTAAGAGACATGAGAGGAAACCAAAGAACTTGGAGGAAATACATGTTGAAATGGGAAGAAATTCACACAGACAGTAATCCAAACTTGTGAATGAACCCCAGACCCTGGATCTGTGAGGCCCAGCAGTAGTTGATCTTAAACAATATATTTTGAATATAATATATACAATTGACTGCTCTGGTATCCTCGAGTACATTGCTATGCATTGTGGAACTTTTCATAGAATAGTATGAAGCAAATCTACACTGTAAACTACTCAGGGGACATGATTGTACACAGAGAATTGAGAGGAGACTTCAAAATAGCTGTGCATAATAGGGTAACAGGAACTGAATCCAGATATAGCTACAGTCAGAAAAATGGAAAGTTAGACAAAGACAGACAGACAGACTGGGAAACGTTCAGACAGGGATGGCCCTAATTGCATCTGCTTTAGACTGCCTGCTTTCCAGTGTACTGATGAGGTGCAGCTGTGAACAGGTTAACCACGAGTCTATTCTTCTAGCTGCCCCTGTAAATGCAGCCCAATGCTCTTTCCTAAATGATCCACCTAACTGGGTTTAATTTATTAAAAGAAATAGTGCACTTCTACTCTGCTTGGTGTTGCATATGATTTGTGAAACACTGTATACTATTGTTGACCTGTTAGACACATTAAGAACCAATACTGTGCTGATCAGGAAGTTGTGCCTGTACTGTAAATAGTTTGTTTATAAAAACAGACTATTGTTTAAGAAGGTGTCAAGGGACAGCTAATCTTTGGCACTGTTTTACTAGTGGACATTGTTTTCTATTATGGAGAAGGAGTGAGCAGTCACTGAAGGCTATTCATCAGATCGGGCAAGCCTCTTTCACTGGCTTCAGCTCACACCTACACATAAACTCTCTCAACTTCGTTCTCGCAACCAGCGTCTGTAATGACCCTTCACTGCCTAAGCATTATTATGACAGGATGATTAATCTCACATAAAGCATTTTGCTGCCAACTTTAGCATTTTCCTGAACATATAAATGAACAAAGTGCCTGAGTTAATTTGGCATGCCAGAATAAGCTTTAACTATGCAAAACTGCGGCTAACACTTCACATATGTCTTTGCAACTTAATCCAATGGACTCTTGTTCACTTCGCCATTTTTTCCGGAGGCTTCCCTGTCTTGGTTATTTTATACTGTTTAGCTGTAACTAAAGCCACTGGTGGGCAGTGTGCCCTTCAGATTAGCCATAAAGAATTCATTTTGGAGTGTTGCTGCAGACAGAAACAAAAGCCAAGATCAATGTGAACTGTCTGAGCCTGCCATCCATTCTATACCTGGCCTCACTCAGCTAATGGATGGTGACTCACACATAGAAACTTGTGCACACAAAGTCTGTACCATGGCTACTGTTAAACTGTTAAAAGAGACTGGTTGATACACTGAATTGCACGTTCATTACTTACTACAGTAGATTGGTTTTTCCTAATAAACTGGTAATCCAGTGTATACTGAAAGGAGACTCAGCCATGGAACTTGTAATAGTTGTATCTGATACCGATATCTGATTGGCTATTCGCATCTCTGTGTATATACATACACCAGTTTCTGGTGCAATATGAAACTTATGAACACTGAGTGTTTCAAAGCAAAATATAGTCAGTAGATTGAGTAAAGAATACAACATGGCTGTGCTGTTATAGGAAAATAACGATGAACAATGTTTTATCCTCCTATGCCACAGCAATTTACCGGCAATTACTATTTATTTATTAATGAATGACAAGTTGTGCTTTTTAATCATTTATAGTTAGATTTGATATTGTGGAAAGTCCACAAGACGCATGAATATTTCATATTATCACAGCACCTTGATATAAGAGTTTTATTTGAAGGAGTTACTGTCAAGTAAACAAGATATCCTCACGTTTATGCCAGCAGGTTCTGGGAAAGGTCTGTGGGTGGTCATCAGAATGTTCAGTCAAGTGGTTTCTTCAGAGTGGTGACTTCACTAAAAGTCACAAACAGATACACTCTATTGACGTGTCTCTATCTTACCAAAGAAGACCCTGCCTCCCCACCTCAGACACTTTCACATTTAGTACAGACAGACAGTGTGGATGCTGTGCTAACAGAGTGAGTCAGCTCAGTCTTAGTGTTAAACGGTGTCAGCTCTGTCAAAGCAAAGCCAAAAAAAAAAAAAAAAAAAAAGCCTGTCTGTTTCTCCTACACTGTATAGTTAAGGTGGGTGCTATGTTCAGGTTCTCAGTAAACAAACATTGCTAATGGCAGGATAGACTGGTTCTTTTATTTAGCTCTAGCTAGACCTGCAATCCAGACTGTCTTCTTCGCCAGACTAGCCAAGAACTGTCCAGTGTATTTTCTCAGAAAGGAGCCATACAACTGATTTAGCAAATGACCACCACAGACCGTTGTTCTTAAAATCCGTAAGATTTGGGGGAGAAGGGGTGGAGCCAGCAAAGTTTTATGCAGTATAAAATTTGACTGATTGGTCATTTCTGCATAAAACATCATTTTTAAACCTTAATGTCCTACAAAAATCAGGGACATGTACATTGTGTACTCACAGAAGAGTAGATTTAAGATGCAGCTATTTTTTTTAATTATTATTATTTTAGACCTTTTAGAAATTTTGATTCATAGAAATTCATCACAAAACCATTAGGCTACTTTTAGATTAGTAACAGCAAACCAGACAGCTGAATCAGTTCTGACTTGCTTTAATAATTGCGAATGGCTCATTGTAACAACTACAATGATCTTCACATCACATTCTCACACAGACTTCAGAGAAATAAAACAACAAAGAACAACAATGATCAATGATTGTGGTGGATTCAGTCTTATAAGTGCTAGGTCTTCAGGTACTTTGTGATTTCTGGTTTCTCAGTATCATGACAAGCTGTTTTTTTTTTTTTTTGTCTTATTATCTCCAAGAGAGAGAAAAAACCCCTATCTGTGAAAATTAATATCAGCTGGGTTAGTAAACTGATGGTCTATAAAAAGGTTTTTCGTTACCAAGTTGTCACACAAGAAACATCTCATGATGGGTAAAAGCACAGAGCTCTCCCAAGACCTTAGCAACCTTATTGATGCAAAACATATTGATGGAATCGAATACAGACGTATTGCAAAACTGCTGAATCTTCCAGTAAGCACCATTGGGGCCATTATCCACAAGTGGAAGCAACATCACTCCGTCATCAACCGGTCTCACACCGAAGCTCCTCGGAAGATTTCTGACCAGGGAGTCAGAAGAATAATCAGAAGAGTAGCCCAAGAGCCAAGGACCACTCGGAAAGTGCTCCAGAAACACTTGGAGGCAGCAAGTACCATCGCCACAGAGAAAACAATAGGTAATGCACTCCACTGCTCACGCTCACCCCGCAAGACTCCATTACTAAAGAAAAGGCATGGCGAAGCTCGTTTAAAGTTTACTACAACTCATTTGGACAAGCCTATAAGCAAAATTGAGAACAAAATGTAACTTTTTGGCTGTCATACTACACACCATGTTTGGAGAAGAAATGGCACTGCACCAACAGTGAAGTCTGGAGGTGGAAGCATCATGGTGTGGGGCTGTTTATCATCACATGGTACTGGCAGACTTCATATAATTGAAGGGACGATGAATGGAGCCCTTTACCGGGAGATTCTTGAGAAGAATCTGCTGCCATCCACCAGGATGATGAAGATGAGACGTGGGTGGAGCTTCCAGCAGGACAACAATCCAAAGCATACAGCAAAGAAAACTCTCAATTGGTTTCAGAGAAAAAAAAATCAAGGTGTTAGAATGGCCCAGTCAATCACCTGACTCAAATCCAATTGAACAAGATTTAAAGACAATATGTTTAGAAGAATGGACCAAAATCACACCTGAATACTGCAGCCCATTCATTTCTTCATACAGGAAGTGTCTTGAAGCTGTCATTACAAACAAACGCTTCTCCACCAAGTATTAAATAAATTTCAGTTAGTGTGTTCAATACTTCTTCCTGTGTCATTCCACTTTATTACACATAACTTTATTTATGGACTTTAATGTGTAGATTTCTTGAGTCAATACCAACGCCTGGTGAAAATTTCATGTGAATAACCTCATGGGAAATATATTTACTGAAAAAAATGTTGACACGTTCCATACTTATTTCCCCCACTGTATGTAGGCTACCTTATTTATTATTGTTCCTATATTCTAAAATGTTATGCCCTTCCATAGTTGGTTGAATTCTACTATGCAGAATATGCATTATATTCATAAACAATAGGTTTTAAATGGTTTTCAATAGTGGAACGTTAAAGTAGTTAAGCAGCTGGGCAACCAGTGAAAGCTCCAACGAGTCCAGATGTGAAAGCACTCCTTCTTCATGAGGGAGTTTCTTTGTGTCTGCTTTTCTCTGTTTTTCCCTCTGCTAGGAATCCCCACTGATCCGTAATATACCCACCTACCTACGCGTACATGCGTGCACGCGCACGCACGCACACACACACACACACACACACACACACGAACACACGAACACACACAAGTTTTCTCCCAATCAATGGAAAAAGACTGCAGGCCACTTTAGAAGTCAGCCTTGGCTGAAGTCAAACAAAGTCAACAAATGTGTGTGCCAAATATTTTGAAAGCTATTCAACATCATCACTGATGGCCATTTAGGAATGCCAACTTAGAGAGATGAAGAGTAAAGTAAATGCTAATCTCTCGGCTGGGTCTTATCGTAACCATCAGCCTTGCTGGATAAAAAGAGAGCTAAAGGACGGCCTGAGATCTGATTGCACTTTGATTTCTAAGTGCATAGAAGCAGACACACACACACATACACTCACACACACACAAACATACTGTAAAGACCGTTGCTGATGTTATCTCCAGCATACATGATGTTTGTCGAATGCGCTGTGAGCTGCACTGTACACAAGCCACATTGGCTTATGGAAGCCCATTCAAGTGTCCATTTCCACCAATTTATTTCAATTTTTTATTTATGTATTTTTCTCAACCCAAACACTGTGTGACAGCAGTAGCTGCACTTCACACTGATTTTCATTTGATTAAAAATCACAGAGAAAAAAGGGATCAGTGTTATATTTGTAGCCATTTACTGTATAAATTATATTCAAATCTGACCGCATTTTACTCAATTTGGACCCTTCTGGGACTATACACTAAAACAACATCTGATGTATTTATTTTCAATAATCAGGAGCACAAACCATTAAACGATTATTAATTCATCTCGGTGCTCAAAGCTGTGTAAACATCACAAGTCAGGTTTACATTTGCTCATTCCAACTCTCCTCTTCACTGACAAACATGGCTAACATTTACAGTAAAAGCAGGTCTCTGTTTTTCTCTTTTTGGTTATCCTTTTTTTTTTTTTTTTTTTAAATCATTACTCAAAACCCTTGTAGAGATATATTTTCTGTTTGTGCAGCTGGTATCCTGCTGGATGTCAATTTGTCTGCTTAGAACTGTGAGAGAAAGATATGGAGGGAGGTAGTCAGATTCCCTAAGTATGAGTCAGATTGTAGGAGATCCCTCTTCACTCAGCTTTAATCAGAATTTTTCTCTTTGCTGTGGCTTGTCCAGTGATGCCCACTCGCATTTATCTTCCTTCTATCATTACATTCAGCAGATGTGACCAGCTAATCCGTTTTACCTCAGAATACCATGTTTATTTACGCTAATAGCATTAGTCACAGCTATTTTCACCCTTAAACACACACACACACACACACACACACACACACACACACACACACACACAGAGGTTTTATTTACATATAAGAATTCAGCACTATGCTAAGGTTAACAAGCTTACAAGTTAGCTCTGGTAGTGATCTCACTGAGTGTTTGGAATTAGCCCTGTTTGCTAAAACACTAGCTAAAGTTAGTATGCTGTTTAATTAAACCCACCAACCAAGTTCATTAGCATGCTAGCATTGAGATATCACTAATAGAGATAACTAGGCTTGTTAACATTAGTGTAGGTTGCTAAACTGTAATGTGTAAATAAATCCAGTATTTCATTTATTATTAATATTATTTTTTGCTAAGCAGTGTAGAAAGCCATACAAGTAAAAATAAGACTAGTGAGGATGTCGTAAATAGTTGACAAATAGCTAGGCCTGTTTGCTAACAAGCTAGCTAATATTAGGGTTATTGTATTGTGTAATTAAATGCAGTAGCCGGGTTGTTTAGCAAAGCTAGCTATAATTTGGCTAACGTTTGTTGGCAAGCATTGTGTTAATTGATGTTTTGATGTAAAAAACAAAAAACAAAAACAACAACAACAACAACAAAAAAGGTATATTGGCAAGCTTGCTAAAATATCTGGTTAACTATTGTATTTTGTCATTAAAACCAATAGCAAGCTAACAAAACATTTGCTAGCAAGCTAACGATACATAACTTTTAAATGTACACATTAAAGATATCTAGAGCTCCTCTCAAACTGAAGAATCTTTTAGAGTTTTAGATGAAACTTTCTTTTTATTTGCAAGTGTATATCTTATTAAAAAAAAAAAAAGACACAGGGGGAACCTTTAGAAGTTTTATGTGAAATAAAAAATGGAGGGTTTCTATTTTATGAAAGGTCCTAAGTAGACCCCCTTCAGCTACTATGTTGCCACCTAACACAGATGTTGGTACAAGCAAAAGCAGAAATATTCCATGCTGGACTTGAGAAGAGAGAGAGAGAGAGAGAGAGATGGTGCCACGCCTGATCATGTTAGATTGGCAACAACAAGTTTCCATGTGAGAATTGCCCAAAAATCCACAACAAGTGCCAGACACAGGGAAGCCCTCTGCACAAACAAGAAACACGCACCTCATCCAGTCAGTGAGAAAACAAATATACTACAAATAAGCTGCTGGTGAGACTGTATCCCATCAAAATGCTAACAACATACAGTTTGAACTATCGTGTACAATACTAAGACAGACTCCAAAGCCAAAAACAAAATTTACAATTCCAGTCTTTTCCCTGCATCAAATGCAAATTCATCACTGACTGACAGTGATGTTTTGAGTACAAAATTGGATTCTTTTGTATGTGTGTGTTTTTTAAAGTTTGTCTTGGAACCCAAGGCTAATGTTACTAACAAACAAGAGAGGATTATAGCCAACAGCAGTGCTGGCTCATATAAAGGGCTGGCTCGACTCACTCTCATTCCAGGAAAAAAAAAAACGTTTCTAGCATCGACATTGCCTTATTTGCTGTTAATAATTGTTGTTTTTATAATATATAATAGTTTTTATTTATTTATTTTTATACATAACCCCTCTAAAACCAGCAGGCACAAGTAAAAATAAGCAGAATGGTCAGAAGTAGAGGCTCGGGCTGATTTCTTTCTAGCCCAGACTGTCCAATGTCAAGTGTCAAGTTGAATATTTCATTGTGGTTGTTTTTTTAAAGCCTGCTTTTGAAATACAATTGCAGTTGTAATAAACATACAGGTGGATTACTTTCTCAATCACTCATTTAAACATGCGCTTGCTGCATCTTGATCAGCCATAATATTAAAACCACAGACAGGTGAAGTGAATAACCTGCCAAGGGGTGGGATATATTAAGCAGCAAGTGTTCTTGAAGTTGATGTCTGGGAAGCAGGAAACTGAGCAAGCGTAGGCAAGGATCTGAGTGACTTTGACAAGGGCCAAATTGTGATGGCTAGACGACTGGGTCAGAGCGTGTCCAAAACGGCAGGTCTTGTGGGGTGTTCCTGATATGCAGTGGTTAGTACCTACCAAAAGTGGTCCAAGGAAGAATAACCGGTGAACCGATGATAGGGTCATGGGCTCCCATGGCTCATTGCTGCTCGTGGGGCGCAAAGGCTAGCCCATCTGGTCTGATCCCACAGAGGAGCTACAGTAGCACAAACTGCTGAAAATGTTAATGCTGGCTATGATAGAAAACTATCAGAACACACAGTGCATCGCAGCTTGCTGCGTATGGGGCTGCGTAGTAGAATGCCCATGCTGACCCCGTCCACCGCAAAAGGTGCCTACAATGGGCACGTGAGCCTCAGACGTGGACCATGGAGCAATGGAAGAAGGTGGCTTGATCTGATGAAAAACATTTTCTTTTACATCATGTGGACAGCTGGGTGGGTGTGCATCACTTACCTGGGGAAGAGATGGCACCAGGATGGACTATAGGAAAGCCGGCAGAGGCAGTATGATGCTCTGGGTAATGTTCTTCTGGGAAACCTTGGGTCCTGGCATCCATGTGGATGTTACTTTGACACATACCACCTACCAAATATGCTTCTAATGGCAGTGGCTTCTTTCCGCAGGATAATGTGTCCTGCCACACTGCAAAAATTGTTCAGGAACGGTTTGAGGAACATGACAAAGAGTTCAAGGTGTTGACTTCGTTTCCAAATTCCCCAGATCTCAAGCTGTGGAGCATCTGTGGGATGTGCTGGACAAACAAGTCTGATCCATGGAGGCCCCACCTCGCAACTTACAGGACTTAAATGATCTGCTGCTAACATCTTGGTGCCAGATACCACAGCACACCTTCAGAGGTCTTGTGGAGTTCATGCTTTGATGGGTCAGAGCCGTTTTGGTGGCTGTTTGTGCAGCGAGTATCTTGTCAGTGTGTTCCTGTGTGTATGTGGCTCAACCATAATGATTGTGTGGATGAGGCTCAAACATAATGATTTCATAATAGTATGGCAAGTTGCTGATTCAGTTCAGTCACTGGGCTATGAGTTGTGCAAACTCTAGGCTAAATCAGCACACACGGGTGGTTCAGTATCTCAGCTCTTGCATATGTGGCTTCTGGCAGTGTGTAACACACAGTTATCTATAAAAATGGACAAAACTATGTCACGGAGTTGAATCACTTTCTTTCTCAGCACACAGTTTGACATCACTCCACCACTTTATTTGATAAAAAATGGAATAAATTTGTTGGATTGTTTACTATTTGAAGTGAGTATAGGAAGAAATGGCCCTTGTTGTCAAAAACAACGTCTGTGTTTAAAAAAAAAATGCATCTCAGTGGCCTAGCGTGTCTCTCTTCACAGCTTAAACAATAGAGAGACTTCCTCCAGCCTTGTACTCCAGGCTGTAGGAAATCCAGCATGTTTACATGACTCAACCGAGTCCTTTCCTGTCCCTCCTGCTCTTTTTTTCACCAACTCATCAAGGAAATTACTGTTTGTAAACCTCAGGTATCAACAGCCAGGGGCTACCGCTGCTATTTTCTGTATGGAAAAAGATGGGGGGAAAAAAAGATTGGCAGGAATAAATGGGAGAGAGAGAGAGAGACGGAGAGAAAAAAAAAATCAAAACAAACGCCCAGGCACTAGGGACAGTAGAGACTGCCACATTCTGTGTTTGCGCTTCATTCCAGGCCTGTGCAGGCAATGGAAACTTCTGGAAATGTAAATCTGTTGGGTTAAAAATACAGCACATTAATGTGCTCCACATGTGGCTCGCTGGCAGAGAGAAGCATATTTTGACGACAGAGAAGGGAATGAGGGAGAGGGGGAAGCAGGGAGGTAATGGTCTGAGGGGTTTTCTTCTTCAAGGGGTGTGACAGAGCGTGCAGACAAACACTGGTGTGTGAATACACACTTACATATAAAAAATAGCATGATACTATAAAAGTCAGTTTTAACCCCGTGTCCTGGTGCTAAATACACAGATTTTTTGGGGGACAAATTTAATGTCTTGTGTACAACCACAAAATGTTTGTCGTTTCTACATCTTTGAAAAGACGTATTAAAAACTTTCATTCTGAACAAAATCTAGATGTCTCATTAACTCCTGCCTTTATGTCTTTTTAACGTCTTTTTGTGTGCAAGTCGGAAAGAATTATTCAGTAAACAGTACAGTAAATCTTCTATATATGATATGATATTTACATGCACTGAGGTTTAAACAAACAAACAAACAAACAAATAAATAAATCAAAAAGTGAATATGTTTTTAAAGGTAAAAAAACATTTTGAAGCATTGGCTGTATAATGTTCTATGTAACAATTCTGCTATTTTAACATATTGAGCTATAAATAATTCCATAATATTTAGATATTTATCTTTAATTATGTCAGAGCAGACACAACTTTTTAACTTTAGACTTATGTGTGTCTTTTTGCAGTATTTTGGTATCAAATTTCTCAGTGATATTTATAATATTAAATACTTTTTTGGGGGAAAAAAGTCATTTAAAAGTCACCTTTAGTCCAACGTGTTTGTTTGCTTGCTTATTTATGTATTTATTTATTTATTTAGTAACTGTCTACATGTTTCTTTCTAGTTTTAATTAGACAGTGCGTCATAATTTGTAGTTATTTGAATTCATTAAGTTGGGTTGTATTTTAGAAGTGCTATGATACACATGATATATTACTGTATAAAAAAAAAAGTGTATTGTGACATGATTTATCATTATAACAATATAATATCATCATATTGCCCACCTCAACTACCTGTATTTATTTACACATCCTCTTGAGAATATATGACTGGATCATGACTCCTATACGCACATGTGCACACACACATTCTCACTCTCACTTATATATCTACATAATCTGGATAGATTATAATGGCTAAATCATAACACACACGGGTTGCTCCTGGATGACTTTTAAGTAGCCGAGAGCCTCGCTGGTTCTCAGTGTATCCCTTCAATGGTTTAAAGACAACATTATGACCGTTATGATCAGTTTCCTACCTTGTCCTTTCTCCACAAACACCACTTTGGAGTCAAGTTGGAAGTTATGGCCACTGATAAGCATCCTCTCTCCCCCTGTGGCAGAACAGCTGTCCACACTCTGTCTGTCCACCAGAGGCAGCTCCTGTGCAGAACGCTGAGCTAACACCACACACACACACACACACACACACACACACACACACACACACACACACAAATGTTGAAAAAAGAACTACCAAGTGATGGAAAAATTGGTCAATAATATACAGGGGTGTCTCCTACAGCATGTTCCCAAAATGTATTAAATGCATCTTTAATTTGAGGGAAATTCCATTTAATTAATTGAAAAATTCAGTGAATCAGGAAAACAATAACAATAATGAGCCATATAGTACTCTTGCAATGACACAACGCAACAGAATGATCTGCTGAATCTTTAAAATTAACGATGCAAAAGTTGGCAACATGCAAACTCATCATAAACTAATCCTGTACAAATAAAACGCTTAACCTCTGAAAGAGGCTGCAAATGAATCCTGGCATGCTGTCACTTTGCTGTTTCATATTGCTGCTGTTTTCAGTAAGTATCTGGCCACACACCAGAACCCCCTCCTATTTTATGAGCCGTGCTCATTGTGAATTGATCCTTCTCATTTACCTCACAGTATATCACAACTTCTGGCAAAACAGCAGAGCCAGAACCTGAACCAGAACATTTTTTAAAATAAAAATCCTTGATAAGCTTTCTTTTTAATGGTCTTGAAAGTCACACTCAATTGCTAAAGAAATAAGGAGGCCAAAAATAATATCTGCCCAACATATATATGGCTAGTTACAGTAATAATGTTGTATCTTCTATCATATATAGTATGTCTATTATGCAGTCAGGGGAGATACTGCATCTACAGTGCTATATCCAGTATCCAGGGACGGCTAATATACTATAAATGAGCTAGCACGGCTAAGCCTACTTTGTCTTTCAAAAAAGTTCGATTATTGTCATCCACATTGCCTTATGTGCTGTTAACAAATAGCTTGAAACAAACTACACCAATTGTAACAAAAATACACAGAATGAGGCTGGAGCTGATTTTTTCTAGCCCAGACTACATATTCAGACATGAACACAGTGGATTACTAATCCATTTTCTGAACGTCTTAAGAGAAACTAGGAGTAGAACTACATTGTCCATTCAAAGTACAAATTACACAATAGGAGAAAGTTTTGTGCACTTTTTTGGTTTGAACAAAAGCACTGGCTAAATCATTTTGTTTATCATTTGGAAAGGACATGAAAAAAAAAAATAGGACGTAAGAATGGCGTTGCCAAAACACCACTGTCTTTCAGTTTGCCTGTGTGTATGTGGATTCATTTTAGACCTACACCTCTACTGAGATCCTGTGCCATAAGGCTCACTCTATGGTTTCATAATAGTAATGGCAAGGTACTAGAGTCTTTTTAAATATCCCAATAAATGTTATGACCAGCCATCACTGGCTTTTCGCGTTATCTTTTCCTTTTTAATCTTATAGTTGTAGATGTGGATGAAGACCTAAAGCATTTCATCGCTATAGTCAGTGGCGGTTGATGGTGATATTAACAGGGAGGCTAAAATCTGATATTGAGCAGTAGCTCCACAATTAAACTGTTAGTGTTGAGCAATCCATAAGTCTCATTCATGGCACAATTAGAATGATGTGGGTCAAACTATTATACACATACATTTAGAAATACTACTGGGTTCATGCCATGTTTCTTCCAAAAAAACAAACTTCGTAAACTTCCATTCAAACAAAAAAACCCCTCTAAACTTATGGTTCCTGCTCCTAAAAAACTCTAAACTTTAGGCTCCTGGTCCTAAAAAACTCTAAACTTATGGTTCCTGGTCCTAAAAAACTCTAAACTTTAGGCTCCTGGTCCTAAAAAACTCTAAACTTATGGTTCCTGGTCCTAAAAAATTCTAAACTTATGGTTCCTGGTCCTAAAAACCTCTAAACTTATGGTTCCTGGTCCTAAAAACCTCTAAACTTATGGTCGCCTGTCCTTTTCTGCAATTGTGTACTTTGATTGGAAAACATGTCTTTAGTCTATCTTTAGTTTCTCCTCTAAAGGTATTTGAAGGGGGAATAGGCTGATAGAGTAAATAATTAAACCTGCGACTATATTTCACAGCATCTCAATCCCTGCTGATGATGTGTTACGGATGTGTCAGTGACATGGGCTGAAAAACATCAGTCCAAATGGAGATCACATCTATGGGGCATTTCACTCTGTATGGGGCATTTCACTCTGTATTTCACTCTGTATGGGGCATTTCACTCTGTATTTCACTCTGTGTAATCACTTGACATGATTCTCACTGAGAGTCTGCATGAGTCTACACTCTGGGCTAGAATGAAATCAGCCCCACCCTCGCTTCTTGCTAGTTCTTACCGTGCTGTGTATTTGATTCCACAAAATTCCAAAAATAATCCACTTTTGTTAACATTTGTTGAGGGCAAATAATCTGATATATAGGTCAAACATAAAAAATTACAGTATACGGATTTTTATTTTTCCATCTTCGAAAGACAGCCTAACCCATTTATACATGCTGTCCCTGGGTATAACAGTTAGACGTGTGCACAGCATTCTGTATTGACTCACAGCATTCGATGGGGTTGGATGCGACCTGCAGGGACACAGTCCTGCCATTGGGTTGGTTAATATGGACGCGGAACACCATCCTGACTCGTGTGTTCTTCCTCCCGATATCCGTCTCACCTTTCCGCAGCTCAATGTCAGAGTTTCTCAGCTTTAGAATCCCAGCACAGTCGATTCTTTAATAAAGAGAGAAGACAACTTTCACAGGTGTAAATAAATCAAATGAAGCACACATGCACTGTGGTATGGCAACACTGTATATATACTATGTATAACATATGTATGCACAGGCAGTTTATTGGACATGCCAATCTATTAACCAATAAACTGTAAACTTACTCTGTTATTATTTAAGATCAATAAACGGTTTTATTTCATACTTTGCAAAATCAAAGCTAAATATACAATACGCTGTTGTGTTTTTCGGTTGGTTTTACGGCCAAAACGCCGCTTTTCACGGCACTCAAGAGCATTTATTACAGACTCCATCCTCAACTTCTAATTTTCATAAATACACTATGATTATTAATTTTATGATTATTAATTTTATGATTATTAATTTTCCAATTTGTTTTTTGACTCTCAAACATACAGTACAAAAGCTTTTGTCGGTTTTGCTTTCAATGAATGCAAAGCTCATCCTAAGTAAATTTTGTTAAGGTACAGCGAATAATAAAAAGGACATTTTTAATCAAAATAACACAATTAAAATGTCTAGAGAAATTTTCAGCACTACTGTAAAGGAATCTAGCACACCAGTTTTGTTTTTTTTCTGTACACATTTTCATGAAAGTTAGCTGAAAAAAGCCTGAAAAGAACCCTGACGTGGCCTACAATCATTACCACAACATGTAAAGTGGTTCCAAATGGCAAGAATCAAAGACAGCTTTCCCCCAGTCTACGCTAAATGCCCTCCAAAAATCATGAAATACAAGACATCATTCAAATATAATACATATAACAACCATTATATTACTCAAGGCGTAGGAACTATGTGATTTTTTAAATAATTTTTTTGCCTTTTGCAAACACTTTAGAAGTACGTTGGCTGATACACAAGACACTGGAAGGTCTTCCAGCAAGGCTGAAAATGGATACGAGGAGGTTTGGGTTTTATATAAGCTGAGTTAAGTAATCCATCCATTAAATAACGAGAGAAAAAGTGCTGAGCTGGGCGGCTGCTACTGCAACACTCACACAGCAGACCCCAGTGCCCTGTTAGAGGCTCCCCACACATCCTGAGGCCTCGTGTAACACGAGCTGTGCGGCTCCTGGGAGGGAAACCTACTGTGCTGCGGCTCAACAAAACACAAAGCGCCTCACACACGCACACACACACACACACACACACACACACACACACACACACACAGCAAGCATCCTGTACCAGGAGCTGAGAAGGTGTCATAAAACTAGGAATGGCTTTAAATGAGATGTACTTCTTTCTGTAAATATAAAAAACCTTGGATAGTAATAAAACTAGACCAAGAATTACGCATGTGGTCTTTTTTAATACTGTTCTTAATCGCATGAATTTACAGCCTTTCTTATGCCATCTATTATCACCATAATAAAAGAAGCACACACACACACGCGTGTACACACACGCGCGCACGTGCACACACACACACACACACACACACACACAAACGCACTCACATGGCCCTCATGTTGCTCTCGGGCAGGAGTGGAATCTCTAGCACTTTGGTGTTGGCCTGCATGATCTCGTGGCTGGGTGTGGACACGGTCTTGCCTGTGATGCGGTGGACCTGGTAGAAAGCATGTGGCCGCAGGAGACGGTCGTCTGCCGTCCCGATGAACAGCTGCAGAGTCAGAGGCTCGCTCTCCATGTAGCCGTGAAGCTGAAAGATATGACCCACTCATTTACAGTTACAGTATACTCTTTTATAAGTATTAAACTATTACTATAAAACCCAGGCCATGTCTTACAACTTAAACTGCTACACAAATGACATTTTCTGTCAGTCTACTGGAAATCAACATGGTCATGCTCTATGATTATCCCATAACACTGTCAATCTGTGATCTAAATATAAAACACTATTCAAGTACAAGTTCTTGGCAAGTTCCAGCTGCATAAAAAAGTGACTGGCACAGAGAGTTCTCAAGGGAGGGGAAGAGCTAGAGGTTGTGAAGGTTGTATATTTATTCAAGTGCATATGTTAAGCCTGGCATTTCAGTTTAAACAGGCAGAGGCAGGAGCAAAGGACGGAGGGAGAGAAAGAGAGAACGAAAAAGAGCCTCCCCACCCTTCATTACATTATCACCTACTGTAGGAATGCCAAGATTGTGGGTTCATGACTCGGAGGACAGAGTACCTTGTCCACACCTCCATGCACTGTGGTCGGCTCTCAGCCTCACACACTCTGAGATACGCTCTCACTATCTCTGTGTAACAGGCAGAAGGGATATGCTATATAGAGAGATCAGACATGTGTTCCCCAGTAACTTGTTAAAAGAGGTATGTAAGGCACTGGGAAGATGGATAGATTTATTAAGAATTATTTTGAAGTAAACTGGAAATTTGGGTTGAGAACCGATTTTAGTTTGAGTAAGGACTAATTTGGCTTGATGAGAAAATTATTGTTAGCTGGCAGCCTACTTATAGGAATACTTAAATCAGTTTTTTCCTATAGCATTTGTAGCATATATGTAACTGCTAAAGACAACGATGACAAAAATTTCAGCACATTTCCCTGTAAGGATAAACAAACAGAAAACTCAGAAATCATTTAAAGAGCATTATAAGGGCAGCTGAATTCTGTCAATAAGTATTTGAAGTTAAAGTTGTAGTTAAAAATGACAACTTTTAGACTCTAACAAAACAGACATGAGTGAATATCTTACTAAAGCAAAGTTTTATCCAATTTAAAGATGTAGTAGTCTTTTTTTATTTATTTATTTCTTACTTACAAAAGAACTAGAAAATATGTAGAACATAATACAAAAATAATGGTTTAAGCCATGGTATCAGCACATGTGTATTAAGTCGCTGAGAAAACCTATTTGGAAAAAAAGACTTCTGAACCGGAATGCTTGTTTGTGTTTGGTTTGGCCTCCTGTCAGTCATTTTTATAGACGCTACGTCTTTATGGGCCCCTGTAGATCCTACAGGTGGAGCTTTAACATGAACATGGGTGGAAACAGGGGGGTGGGCTCAAGGGGGAAAAAAAACATCATTTAAATGTTGAACTTAACTGTTCATTTTACCTAATTCACCTTTAATTGCACTGTTCCTAAAGTTTATATAGTCACACCACTGCTTTAATCACTAATATGTGTGGTTCACATGATGGGTGGAATTTTGACATTTTCTACTATATATCGTCCTGAAAACAACAGACTGAAACTGAAATATGTTCCTCTTTTGCACATATCTAAACCACAAATAAATTTTTAGGAGAAAATTGAATTTAAATGTTCCATTCCAACTGCAGTGCAAGAGCATTATGGATATTTTGATAGACAGTATCTGACTGCAAAAAAAAAAAGAAAAAAAAAAGTGATGTTTAGTTATGGCACATAACACCAACAACTTGACCAAAGCATAAGATTCACTGTGTGAGGCAGTCATGATTAGCTAGCACGTTTTTAGATGTTTTTAGACAGACTATTTCTGTTAAACTGGCTCATTCGTCAACAAGACTTGCAGGAAGATAAAGAATCAGAAAATTGCAAATTTTGGTCAAAAACTTTGGCTGCCAGAATTAATCCACAGGACGTTCCCCAGACTGCCACACATATTCCACCCTTTGAAGAAGTAGTCCCATTATACAGATTAAAAGCTTCATTTAGAAATACAGTTCACTGAAGAATTTAAAAGTGTATTACAGAAATTTGTTTTGACGTACTGACCATCCCAGCAGCTCACCATGAATTTCATTATACTGTATGTTTTGAGTCATTTTTATTAGTAATGTATTTTCTGTTCTCTTTGTAGTACAGGAAAACTAGTTAAAGTTCTTGCCTGTAGTAATCGGATATACCCTACAGATGCAGTACATTGAGACTAGTTTATAATTCTGGTCTAATGTCGTCATATTTTCACCTTTATTTTGTTGTGTTTCTTCATCAAAACTGCTCTAAGGATTTCATCATTCTTTCCAGTTATGACAGAGCCAATCAAATGGATTTCCTGAGTGAGTTAAGAGCAAGCACTGAAGCTCATAATTGTGGTTGGACAGAGAAAGTTCAGCCGCGTACGTATACCATCCATTTGATGAATCTTGTGGTAAGACGTAAGCTGTGGGCTAAAAAAAAATCCCTTGAATAAGAAACTGAGGAAAGAGAGAGCTCTAGGATGAATGCTGAGCCTTAGAGAAAAGCTTACGTGGGAGGTGCCATCAAGGCCAATTGAAGAGTGTGCACAGCAGAGTGCGCTCTCTAATCTGGAGGTTTACGGGACGGGACAGCCTTGTGTGAGGCTCCCTTGAGAACCCCTCTATCCCCACACAGACACACACACACACACACACACACACACTCCTCTTCAGCAGCCAGGGGCCAGGAGCCAGAAACGTGTGTGGTTCAGACTGGCCGCCTCCACTGCACGCTGGCCCCCATGATGTCAGCGCTGCACTGGGAACTTTACTAAACAAAAGGCAGCCTGTGCGCTGGGCCGGAAACTGCGGCAAACGTGAAAAAACATAGGGGACAAGTGAGAGAAAAAGGCATGCTGGGTTCTTCACAGGAGAGAAGCCCAACGGCATGTGTTTGGCATCATTAGCACCTCATGAAGCTGAACTGAACTATTCAATCAGCACAGATGTGAATTGGAGTAGAGCATTTAAGCAGATGTGGGCCAGAGCCAAGCGTCATTTCTTCTCTGTGTCGCATGACTAGCTAGGTAAAGTGATCCATGGGCTCAGGATATGAGAGCATTAAATGTGTATGATCATTCCACAGTTACTGACTGGTAGTTATATTTGCTTCTGACCACTATGACTTATGCTCATTCAAGATATTTGTCCAAGCAGTAGAGTTAGAGGAGACGGGTGAGTCACAAATGTCTGTT
Source organism: Ictalurus furcatus (assembly GCF_023375685.1). NCBI lineage: Eukaryota > Metazoa > Chordata > Actinopteri > Siluriformes > Ictaluridae > Ictalurus > Ictalurus furcatus. The sequence continues at coordinate 19,271,361 of NC_071278.1, forward strand.
GCGGAACTGACTGGCCTGTGCTGTCGTCAAGACTTTGTGGTCTTGTGTAATATCTGAAGTATTTCACCTAATCCTCAGGGAATTAGCATTGCGTTATTGCTAAACCATACAACCAGCTTCTGAACAACCACTGCTGATTTGGAACAGAGCTGCCAAGACAATCATCTGCCTGTCAAGTCTGTCTTTTATTTCAAATAATTAGTCCATAAAACAAGTAATTAAAATATAAGACTAATAAGAACCAGAGACCAATGGCAAAATTCAGACTGACCAAACACTGATTTCTACTCATTAGAGCATAATAGCAAAAGGATGTTGCCGGTCTGATTAGTTTACAAGACGACCTTCTTTTGTACAGGAGTCTATCTGGAAACCAGCCAAGTGGGATTAAAGGATACTTCCAATGCTACTATAGTGAAGCACTGTTACCACTGCGTGCTACAAAGAGGAAGAAGACGAAACCATAGATGGAAGCCAGCATTCAGAAAGAAATGTATATAGATAAATACCTGAACAACTGGATGTCCTCCAGCAAGTGCCTTCACGGCTCCTCTGCTTCCCTCTGTTTCATAGTGAGCACGATGGTGAGATTTAGGCTGAACCTCGATCTGCAGGCTGTATGGGCCAGAACTGGAGGGCAGCTGCCAGTCAAGAGCTGGCAAGGATGGGCTAGATAAAATAGAGTGACAACGAGAGAGTCTTGGTCTAGCAAATTGTTGTTGATCGAATAAAAACAATAAAAGATATTGTGGATTCAAACAGTTGACCTGTTGGCTTAGTCTTAAAGAATCAGTTGATGCAGAACATTTGCATTTTACCTGATATAGGGCTTTGGTTTAGACCAATATGGATGATGTGGTACATCCAGAAAGCTAGTGTAGCCCTCCTTCTTAAATGCTAGGCGTGATGTGGAGTAGTCCTCATGACTGAGCTCTGCAGAGCCTGTCTCGTCACCTCCAGGCTCAGTCTTGAGGCTTACAGAAGCACTATGCTCCATGCTGGTTTTCCTGGTCTTGAGTGGAATCCCCTCTCCAATATCAGTCATTCCATCTGTGCTGAGGGCATTAATGGCTGCCACAATGGCAGAATTGGTGTACTGGTTGGTGTTGGACAGCCATGTGTCTTCAGTCATGCTGAGGCGAGGTGAGGTTTGTGGAGACAGCCCTGGTGACTGGTTAGGTGAATATGGATGATACTTGTGAGAGGCGTTGCCACTAAAGCTGTACTTCCGTTTCCCAACACAAGGGGAGTTGGAGCGGGAGCCACGAGGTGCCGTCCAGCTTTCATCAGTCACACTGGTGCGGGGAGATCCTGTAGGCGATTGGCGAGGTGAGGTGCCCAGGGTTCCAGACAGCAATGAAGAGGAACCTTTGGGCGAGACACATGGTGACTGCCATGGGGAGTTCTGTGGTGAGTTGTCATAATTGCATGAGTAGCCTGACTCATACGATGAAGCCTCTGAGTGACAGCTACGTGATGAAACGCTGCTAGCTGGGCTCAAGCAGCTGGGGTCGCGGTAACCTTCACCACTAGGCAATGTTAAAGTCACGACGGAGTTGACACGCTTAGCTACAGGTGCATTGTTCTCTTCCACCTCATCCTCAGGGAACTGACCATAAGCTGTGATCTCGATGCGTGGGCTTTCAAGAGCAGGGGCTCCATTGGGGCCAGATGACTGGTAGTATCCCATTGAGCCCATGTCTTCACTGGGGGAGAATGAGGACGGTTGACTGATAGAAACAGAGATGGAGGGACTGGTCTGAAGGTTGTGGTACTGGGTGGGAAGGCAAGGGCTGCTCAGTTGAAGGGATAGGCTGATGTTTGGTGTGTAGCTGTATGCATCTGCAGAGAGAAATGTATGGTAATTCACTATCTTTTCATATGGCAGGTCTAAAACCATGAACTGTTTTGAACAAAAAAAACAAAACATTTTTTTATTTAAACTCATCTAAAAGAAAGTAAGACGACTGAAACCAAAAATACCCAGCCAAAAATAACTGTATTAAAAATACGTCATCAAACATAAAAACAGATGGAAAACCAATCCATTCCCTCAGCCAGTCAGTCTAAACACAAGATCAGTTAGTGTAATATAAGGTATGGTATATGGTCCCGACAACACAGAGCAAAACTTTTGGTTGATTTTACTGAAACCACAAACCAGCAGGGACAAAGTAATAGAAGAAAAAAAGTCAGTAACTGACTGAAGTCACAGACTACACTATTAACACTGAGTTAACAGTTTATAGGTTACCTAAAATCTTATTCTGAATATGTATAATATACATGCTGAATTGGCAGTTTATAAACTAGCAAATCTTGCATCTAAAGTGAAAAAGTGTTTAATGGAATTGTACATGGCAATTTCACAGAGGCCCTAATTGTCACAAGGAATTGTCACATGGATGAAAGGTTCATGCTAAATCTGCTGTCAATGACCTTTAAAAAAAAAATACAGCTAACATTTGCTGAGGCATCAAAACTGGCATCTAGCATCATTTAGGACTCTTTCGTCTGTCCCCTATGGGGATACTCTTCAAATCTATATGTCGGACCATACAGTTTTCCATTTCAGAAAACGTTCCAAGTACACCTTTGGAAAGCCAATAACCCTTAACTGTACAAAGAACCTATAAGGAACCTTGTTTTCTAAGGGTGTAGATAGAGAGGGTTCCTCAAGATATCCAGACTGAAAACAGCATACCCTGTGCTAAGTATAGAGGGTTTTCAGTTTGTCCTCCCAATGCGAACCTGGAGGTTTATATGTAGAAATCTACAATAGAGGGTTCTAAAAGGGTTCCAAGTAGAATTCTTTTACAGTGCCCTCCACTAATATTGGCACCCTTGGCCTTTAATGTTTAACCTTTTGATCTTTTTTAATAAAATTCACAAAAATACTCTGCTTTCATGGATATCAAACAATTACAAACAAAATAAATATAAGTGTGCAACAATTATTGGCACCCTTTTAGTCAATACTTTGTGCTACCTCCCTTTGCCAAGATACAGCTCTGAGTCTTCTCCTGTAACGCCTGATGAGGTTGGAGAATACAGGGCATGGGATCTGAGACCGTTCCTCCATACAGAATCTCTCCAGATCCTTCAAATTTCAAGGTCCACACTGGTGGACTCTCCTCTTCAGTTCATCCCACAGTCAGGGGACTGGGATGGTCATGGCAGGACCTTGATTTTGTGGTCAGTAAACCATTTTTGTGTTGATTTTGATGATGTTTTTGATCATTGTCCTGCTGGAAGATCCAACTGTTGATATTTGATAGAGTCCATGATGCCATGTATCCTAACAAAATGTCCAGGTCCTCTGGCAGAAAAACAGCCCCAAAACATTAAAAATCCACCTCCATATTTAACCGTGGGCATGAGGTACTTTTCCATATGGCTACCTCTCTGTGTGCTCCAAAACCACCTCTGGTGTTTATTACCAAAAAGCCCTGTTTTGGATTCATCTGCCCATAGAACCCGATCCCATTTGAAGTTCCAGTAGTGTCTGCAAACTGAAGATACCTGAGTTTTTTTCGGTTGAGAATAGAGGCTTGTTCCTTGAAACCCTTCCAAACAGCTTGTGGTGATGTAGGTGACTTCGGATTGTAGTTTTGGAGACTTTCTGACCCCAAGACACAACTAACTTCTGCAGTTCTCCAGCTGTGATCCTTGGAGATTTTTTGGCCACTCGAACCGTCCTCTTCACAGTGCGCTGAGGTAATATAGACACACCTCCAATTCCCGGTTGATTCATAACATTTCCAGTTGACTGGAACTTCCTAATGATTGCCCTGATGGTGGAAATGGGCATTTTCAATGCTTGTGCTATTTTCTTATAGACACTTCCCATTTTGTGAATCTCAACAACCTTTTGCTGCACATCACAGCTATATTCCTTGGTCTTACCCATTGTTATGAATGACTAGGGGGATTTGGCCTATAGTGTTACCTCATATTTATACCCCAGGTATACTAAAATATATATATATATATAATCATTGGGAATATACTTCAAATATATTTTTCTCATATGAATTCATATGGGCAACAATAATATTTAACAAAGATTTGTTTTTGTTTTTTTGATAAACCTGTGTTGCATTTGCAGTTGTTTGATATCCATGAGAGCAGAGTATTTTTGTGATTTTTTTTAAACAAAAGAGCAAAAGGTTAAACAATAAAGACGATTTTTCACAGCCTTCCTTGCTCGTAATTACCAAGTGTGCCAATATTAGTTGAGGGCACTGTATAAAGCTGGAATGGTTAACCACTCAATTAACCATTGAGAAACTCTTTTTTCCCCCTAAAATATGTGGAACACTTCTTCTCCAGACCGGTGTGCAGACAGGACAGCTTTAGTCTGTAAGAAATTATGCGCGAGCCTCACAAGGAAATTAGGAACAGTCTCTTGTGAAAGCCAGTGCCACGCAGACCCTGAAACCACAAGCTCCACTAAATGAAGTCAAACAGAGCAACAAGCCCTGTCTGAATCACTGAAAATAGGAGGACTGGGTTATTACAGCAAAAGACTAACACACACTGCACTGACTAACAAAGTGTATATGATAAATGGTTGCCTTTGACTGAGATAAACATGAATCACAGTGTCATGTAAACTACTCTCTGTCATGAGGCAATAGGTGCTGCTCAAACACAGAGCTCAAAACTGTATAACGGTCTGCTTGTGAAGCAGGAGCCACGCCCACCCAAACTCAGCTTCAGACTCCTTCAGCAAACTTAATCAAAGACAACGAACAAAGACATCAAAGAAAAATACTATTTTACTGCGCACGGGTGGGGGGTGGGGAGTGGGGGGGGAGCTGGGGGGGGGGGGATGGGGGTCCAATATTTTACCTTAATATTTAAGATGGTTAGAATTATGAAAGCACATTCTATCCAACATGCATTACTTAAAAATAACTGTAAAGAATTATAATAAATAAATAAAGGAATAAATATATAGCCTATAATAATGATGGCATACTACCTTCATCTGCTGATTTCATGCTTCCGACCTCTTTGGTGAAAGTTAACCGTCCAAGTAATGTAAATCTCCAAAAACTTGGGTGAAAAAAAATGGTCAGTTCTGTCCAATTCTGTCATACAAAACGCAGTCACGGAAAAGTGCGCATCATTTATAAAGGCGCTTGCTCAAAATCCAAAATGTAGATATGTGCCTTAGTAAACTAGTTTTTTTTGTTGTTTTTTTTTGTTAGAAATCCTGTTGCGTCGTTTTAATGCAGGAGTTGTAAATGAAGTGCCGGGCTGCTCGGGGTCTTCGTGACGCACTAGCTCACGCGGTGAGGTCTCCGCTGCTTTACAAAGCCGGGAAATACCTCCGTTCAGTAACGCCCCCTGTCTGACGTCACGCATCTCAGACGGCCCGCGTGAGGGATTCTCTCCAGTGTTGCCAGTTCCACGTTTTCCCCTCTAAATCGAGTTGGTTTGTAACGGATTTGAGGTTTCGTCCAGTAAGTAAGCTGAGTGTTTTGAAGAAGTTGAAGAAATTCCATATTAATTTAGATTCAACTTTGATTGCATGATTTGTATAAAATGGTCTACAAGTTGTAAAAAAAAAAAAAAACAGAAACAGCTACTGGACCTATAGGAAATGAATATTCCATCCATCCATCCATCCATTTTCTGTGCCGTTTATCCTACACAGGGTCCCGGAGAGTGTGGAGCCTATCCCAGGGGACTCGAGTCACAAGGTCCACCCTGGACAGGGTGCCAACCCATCGCAGGGCACAATCGCACACACACACACACACACACACACACACACACACACACACACACACGCACACACACTATGAACAATTTAGAGATGCTAATCAGTCTACAATGCAAGTCTTTGGACTAGTGAAGGAAGCCGGAGTACCCAGAGGAAACCCCCGAAGCTAATAATAAAAATAGGCATGTGGAAGGATGTAGGTGTGTGGATGGTAGAGACGTAAGCCTCAAGCTTTCACACAATGTGATGTTGTTTCTATTGTACAATACCACTGTGTCTGATTATGATTTAAATTCATGTTCACAAGGCGACGATTCGATACTTGACAAAAAACTGAATCTGCTACTATAAAATTTCAATACATAAGGCAAAGATTCATAATTTGATGATAGAACTGTGCCCTGCGATGAGTTGGTACCCGGTCCAGGGTATCCCGTGCCTCATGCCCCGAGTCCCCTGGGATAAACTCCAGGCTCCCTATGACCCTGTGTTGGATAAGCGGTACAGAAAATGGATGGATTTTATAATTGATAAAAATTGACTTATGATTGTTGCCTATTAAGTCAATGCATTGGTCCAAATCGTCTGATTATTACACCCCTATAGTGGATGGACATGTGGAGAGATGAGGTACAGGGAAGGTACAGTTTAGTATGCATTTAAGTAACATTCTCAGCCCAGATCTCTATTAGACACACCTACCTCCTGGGTGTCTCTAGGTGTGTCTATTAAATAGTTAGTTAATAAATAGTTCATTTATTTGTATTTAATTTGTGTTAATCATCCACTACCCAGCATCATTAGTGTCAGCTTATTACCACAGAAATTCTGTTGCTTGGATATTTTTTGGCTCGTGGACTGTTTCTCATCCCTCTAGTGACACTAAAACCTACAGCAACCCTGCTGTGTCTGATACAGTCGTACCACTGCGCTATTCATTGCTGCATGGAGAATGGTTCAACATCTATATCAGGACAACAGTAGTCCTATGGTGGTCCCATTCCACTGAAAGATTGGGGTAAACGTAGATAATTGTACACTCTTAGTAGGAAAAAATGTTCTTCCAGGCAGCACGTTCGCCTCACACCTCCAGGGTCGGGGGTTCGATTCTCGCCGTGGCCCTGTGTGTGCGGAGTTTGCATGTTCTCCCCGTGCTGCGGGGGTTTCCTCCGGGTACTCCGGTTTCCTCCCCCAGTCCAAAGACATGCGTGGTAGGCTGATCGGCGTGTCCAAAATTGTCCGCAGTGTATGAATGAGTGTGTGAGTGTGTATGTGATTGTGTGCCCTGCGATGGATTGGCACCCTGTCCAGGGTGTACCCCGCCTTGTGCCCCATGCTCCCTGGGATAGGCTCCAGGTTCCCCGTGACCCTGAAAAAAGAGTAAGCAGTAGAAGATGGATGGATGGAAGGATTTACGTAAGTGTTTTTAAATATGCTATACTGTATTAATAATTTTGACTTGACTAGTTAATTGTTCTTAACTTCCTCAGAGGGTTCCACTTGGGACTGTTTATGATAGGAAAACACTCTGTTGTAGGATTCAACATACAATCTTTAAGGCTTTCCCCAGAGTCAAAGCGACCTCTGTAAACTTTCTATGTACATAAAAAAATCATGTGTCTGTTCACATTATTCTAGTGGTTTGACTCGGTGGATCGGGAGTATCCTGGGATCACTGGACATGATTACACCCTGGATGAGACACCAGACCATCGAAGGGCTATATGATGCATGTACCTGGAAAAAAAACCCTAAAAAACAACAACAACAACAACAACAACAAAAAACCCCAATAGAAACCCTCATCGAATTGTAATGGTTTTAACTGGGAATTGTATTAGTTTTAATGGACACTATAATGGTCCATATGGGTCTCTACTGGTCATTTGTTGCCTTGTATTGGTGGCATGTTATGTCTAGTGGATACCATTAAAAAACTACGTCCTACTACGTAACAGAAACCATTTGGTAATAGTTTTCATGGTTAGCAGCTGATGTTTTGTAATGGTATTTGTAGTGGAAACCATTAGAATTTCTGTGATGGTTTCTACTGTTTTTTTTTTTTTTTTCTTTTCTCAACAGGGTGATTAATTGTCCAATGGGTGAAGCTACAAAGTTAGTGCACATAATAAAATGACCTGAAAATTGTGTGGCGTTGATAAACATTGCAACACATTTTCAATGATAGAAATTATGCTGATTTTTTTTAAACTAAGAGAATACGTTTCGGAAGGGCTTTTTGGGGGATTGTTGTAATATTTTCTCGTGTTACGGGTTCTTTTCTTACACGAACCTGGCAACCCATCTCCATATTTCCAGATGGGCGCGAGGAACTGACTACAGCGGAAGAAGACAACAGAGAATTAAGAGCGTAATAATGAGCCCGAGCATAAAACGATCCCGAAATCGTGAACTGGTGTGAAAATGTGCTTTCTGTTAGTTCTCCTAGTTCACGAACGCCGGAAAGTGTTGCTTTTTTAAACGACGGTCCGTCGCTTAGCAACCGCAGTGCGTCGGTGTGGCAGATAAACACAAATACTGCCGCTCTATTTTAAGACACGGCAACGTCGGGAAAAGAAACCCAACAGTCATGGGAGCGTCAGAGGTTTCTCGTCTGTCTACAGAAGAGCGGTTTATAATCGTTAGACACGTTATCAGACTCTCTGTGGGGACAGGGTCCAAGTTTAAGATTTCTCAGGGATTCACGACAGTATTTCACATTCAAACTGTTTGCGGAATCTGCAGCCCATTACACAGCTTTGATCACACCGACAGGAAACCGGATGACAAGACAAGATCGGTTAGATTTGCACGTGCACGTGCTTTTAAACATAGAAAATGTCATGTGTACATACACAAAGGTCCCTGCTTGGAAAAAAACAAAACAAAACAAAACAAAAAAAACAATGCTTACAGAATTTGTAATGGTTTTAATGGTTATAATGGGGATTGCATTGGTTTTAATGGAAACTGTAATGGTCCCAGTGGGTCTCTACTAGTAATGTGTTGCCTTCTATTCTATTGGTGGCATGTTATGTCTAGTGGATACCATTAAGGACCAGTAATGGTAATTGTAATGATTTTAATAGTTAGCTGATGGTTTGTGATGGTATTTATAGTGGAAACCATTAGAATATCAGTGATTGTCTCTATTGGGGTTTTTTTCCAGCAGAGGGGTGTTTTTTTTTTTTTTTTTTTTTTTTTTAGGGGTTAAATATCTAAGTTAACTTGAAACATTTACGTTGAAATTAAACGCAAAAATATTTTATTGTGTTAATCATTCATCATCAGTAGACACTTGACCTGGTCAAGGTCACTGTAGAGCCAGAGCCTATCCTAGGAAGAATGAGTATGATGCACAAACACAAGCACCCCCCCACACCACCCACACACACTCCTAGAGGAAATTTATAATCAACTATTAATCTAGAGTCATGTTCTTGGAGGTAGCCTGCCAGACAGGAGGTACACACCAGTAACCCGAACTGAGTATTGAACCTGGGGGTGTGAGGTGGCCACGCTACACACCACACCACACTACCACCACACTACCATCACACTCTTGTATTGCTTAATGTTCAACATTGTTCCAGGGTTGATGCAGGTTTACTGTTAAATCTAAATCTAGTCAAACGTGTAAGGTGCTCAGTCATAACACAGTGAAGTCACAGCTCCAGGGTCCTCGGTTTTTCTCCAGGGTCCTGTGGAGTTTCACGTGTTCTTCTGTCCAGGTTTCCTTCGGGTTCTCTGGTTTCTTCTCATCATCCAAAAACACTTCAATATTATGCTCTGTGATTATTCCTGTGATAGGCTTCGTGTGCAAGTGTCTCTAACATGAGGACAGTGTAATACATGTACACCTTGTATTTATACATTCACAGTGTTAAATACGAACTATATACAGTACAACTGTTTTCGACCCTGATTTTGTTGGTAGGCAAATAAATGAAACAGTGCATTGAAACCGATAGGGGTAATGTGGTAATGCAAAAAATAAATAGTACAACTCCAGCCCCATGTAAAGCTTTTATAAGCTGTTTGGTGTCAATTTGAGTCTGAAGAGCACTTCGAGTCTGGTTCCCCGTAAGATTCCTTCCTCATGTCATCTCGGGGAGTTTTTCCTTGCCGCTGTCACCTCTGGCTTGCTCATCAGGGATCTAAATCTACATCCTGATCATTTCTATAAATCTGCTTTGTGACCATGTCGACTGCTGAAAGCGCTATACAAATAAAATCAAATCGAATTGAATTGGATCGCAGTCTGAGTGACATTAAGGATGCACCCCACATGCAGAGGCAATGCAGGTATGAAGAGCTTTCATCATGGGGACATAGTAGCAATGCCTGTCCCCCTCCTCTGGCATCCTCTCTCTTGTCATGATGAAATTCCCGTTCACTGGTTTGACCTCATGGAAAGCTCACGCCCACAGGCGAGCGCCCTAATTGGAGCACTGGGGCATATGTTTCTCCGTCTCCTGTCCAGCTATGTGAAACTGAACCGCGTGCTGCTGTAAACACATCTCCCAGTCTCTGGTAATAAATAGCTCCAGCCACGGTGATTGAAGAGCATCCGTTCCTGCACCAGTTCAGACAGTCTTTTTTTTCCACAGTCGCATACCGACAAATTTGCCTGTATCATCCAGATAGATCAAGAATTGGCTTTGCGAATCTGTATTGTGTGTAATGACATGAATCCTTATATTGATTGGTCCTACAAACCTGGTTTGGCTGCCTGTAGGGCTCTGTGGCCTAATGACTCGACAGGGTCATTGTGGTGATATTGCATGCTCCAATAGGCAAGCAAATACATTAGCTGCATATGAGATTTGCGGTGAACTTATTTTAAGAGCAAAACCAGTCATTTGCTCGAAATAGAAAAGCAGTGCTGATGAACTGACATTGGAAGATTAGTGGCTTTGTTTCTTTTGTGCTACAAAAACATGTGCCATTTACATGAATCTTTTTTTTTTCTTTTTTTTTTCTTCCTACAATATAGTTTTTCATCCCACAGTTGTATTGTTCAAAGATGTAATCCCGTAAATATATATTACACAGCATTTCAGTCATTAGGATAAATTTAAACCTTAAGTAAGAGGTATGGAATGCATACTAAGTTCTGGCACATATATCTTTTAGAGGACAAGATTCTTGCATTTGCAGAATATCTGGTTTGTCACTTGGTGCTAGATCACTGGTCCTCATGATGACATTACCGTACTGGATTCATACGGTAGTTTCAGATATTAATACTAAGGGGATATGGTATGAGTATCTTTTTTTTTCCCCCCAACTTGACAACACATTTTAGATCAAATATCAAAACATGACTAAAGGAATAAAACACAACAGGCATGGCGTTATAGGAAAATTACCACTGATTTATCGATGTTATTTATTACCACCCCGACGTTGATTATTTTCCAATAACAGCACATCTGGAAGTGTTGCATTCCTCTAATACCATTCATGTAAACCTTGTAGCTAGAACTACTGTAAAAGAAAATGAATCAACACCTTCTGACCAATCAGAATCAAGCATTCAGCAGTGCAGTGGTATAAACAAAAAGAGCAGACAAATAATCAGTCAATAAATTGGTGTTAATTCTACTAGCTATTAAATAACATCATACAACCCCAGTGTAGCTCACACGACGATTTTATTCAGCACCTCATAAAAAGGCAGTAAACAAGTTTAGAAACACTTAAACCTTAATAGATACAGTAAGTACATTAAACACGTATATATTTGTGTAAAAGGAGCCTCAACTCCAGATCTGTTACAGATGTTGAATGAACGTCGTCTCGTCTAGCAGCTGTCGGGAAAACGTCTGCTGCACTCATAAGGATGCTATGAAGGGTGATGCATTGCATCTGCAAAGGATGTGTCAGCGATTCTGAAAGCTGTTAAAATAAACCAATACCACATTTAACCTCTGTGAGTGTGCAAGGCTCTGATGTCATGTGCATATTCACCTCCTTTATTGTCCTACAGGTCAGCCCATGTGTGTAAGATATGGGTCTGTTTTGAGGCCTGGTGTGCTGGAATGACGTGGGTCGGACCACGTGCTGATGAGAAACATTGCCTTTTTTTTTCATCCCACAGTCCTGCTAAGTCTTTCTGGATTAAATTAGAAATAATGAGAAGGGTTAGTTGGTACCGTCACTGCGTTAAGTAGCAGAAGTTGATAATAATCTGAGAATAAGGAAGGAGAGGAAAGTGGAGGATGTAACACGTAAAAGATTTACAGCCGGCCCGTGTTTTTTCACGTATGTATTTATTCATGTTTTACAGGAGAGTGTAATCAAACATGTTATTTTAGCTACTTTTACAATGTGACTCATGCGCCCGTGACAGGACACGTTTAAAAATAAATTGAGAGAAGTGTATAAAAAAAGTGCTTAAAGTAGAAACAGTAACGGCAGTATGAGGAGCTTTTACACGACGCTCCCCCTCCGCTCTTTACACAGCCTTCCTGTCTCCACTCAATGCTCTCTTTGACTGCTGCATGGTGACGGAATCCCCAGTCTGTTTCCTGTTGTGTAAAGCCGCTGCCAGGAGACAGTGGCCGCCATCCAAGAGGGAGGGGATTCTGGGATAGTACTGGCTCCCATGGGCTCGGTGAGCAAACAGTGGGCCTCGGCGCACAGCTCCACCATGGGGCCTAGGCTCCAACGCTAAACAAGAACCACAACACCGAGAGAGCAGAGCAGCAGATTGTGAACGTGGTAAGAGTTAGTATTGAAGGCTACATTTCTGAGTACTTCACCCAAAAGGCGGTACAGACAGCGTTTGTAACAGTGTTATGTAGTGACTGGTAACGCCATCTCACTCCTAAGCGTCCACTCCTACCCAAAGTGTAACTAGATCAGGATGTTTACACCACAGACCAGAACAGCGAGCTTCCTGGAGATTCATGGATCAAAAATAAAGCAGCTGAATGAATAAAGGAGTGTGCTAGCTTTCAACCCAATATATATCCATGTCAACTGTAGCATAAAAGTAATTACCACAAATAAAAATTTCAACACGTTTCCCTGTGCAGAAAAAAAGAGAACATAGCATTTTGAAATAAACGACTCAAAATCTTGATGTCCGTAAATAATTATACAGATTTAGAGATTATTATTTCTTCTGAGATATCTTTTATTGCCAAGTCAAGAAAATGGTTTAAAAAAAAAAAAAAAAAATTCATTTCAACATTTATTGGCCACCCTTAGAATTTCATTATAATCACGTTTTCAGAGCAAATAGGTTTTGTATTTTCCCCTCAATACAAGGAAACATGGTGAGATTATTGTCCATGGGCATCACATATACACTAAATATGCGCTGGCCAGATATAAGGTTAAAAAATGCAGCAATATTTAATTAATAGCAATGTCAGAATACAACAGAGAAGTAATAATATGATAAAAATAATGAATTAATGAAGTAAGGAGTAAAACACTCGGGGTGCACTGTTATGAGAAAATAATCAACACCAATAACAGCACATCCCAAAGTGTTTTTTAACACTATGGCAATTTGTCAACGATTACAATTTTTTAATTAATTCATATTAACATCATATTTTTATACGTTTATACAGGGTGTCCCTAAAGCCTCCATACATGAAGGGGAAATGAACACTTTTTAGAGAAATGTAAATTTATTTACAAAACATCCAAAACATGATTGCCATTTCTTTGTAAACACAAAAGACGGAGTCGTCTCTCTCAATTTTGGCTCCCGGTTTGGCAACGGTGTCATGTGTGATGTGCCTGCCATGTTTCCTCTTAAAGTTCATCGTAACCTTGTGACAGCTTTCCTGATGAAGCCTTGAGAATGATTTTGGAAGACATTTTGTTAAAAAACAAAACAAAAAAGCTGTTAATTTCACCTATCTATGGAGACTTTTGGGGCACCCTGTTAGCAAGACAAGCTAGTTCCTGTCAATATTTATGTTAAAGTAGCTATAAACAGTCGTTCCCTCACCAATCTCTCTATTTTTCCTTTTGAAGTTAAGAAGACAAATAAACCTTACTGTTATAAAGTGCTGACACTGGAGACTCCTTCCATAAGTGTTAAACGTATGAATGTATCCATACAGAAAACTTAAAATATTAGTTCTTAGATCATGCACAGCATCCAACATACAAGTTCCTGTGAATTAGATGTGAATATAGAAATGATATTGTAGCATGAGCACATTAACATACTGTGGTGTACCCTTCGTGAACCCTTTAGAATTTTCTATACATCTGCATAAATATGACCTAAAACATCATCCGAAGTGCTAAAAGTAGACAGAGAGAACCCAATTAAACAAATGAGACAAAAAATATTATACTTGGTCATTAATTTATTGAGGAAAATGATCCAATATTACATATCTGTGAGGGGTAAAAGTATGTGAACCTCTAGGATTGACAGTCAATTTGAAGGTGAGATTAGAGTCGGGTGATTTCAATCAATGGGATGACGATCAGGTGTGAGTGAGTGAGCGCACTGTTTTATTTAAAGAACAGGGATCTATCAAAGTCTGATCTTCACAACACGTGTTTGTGGAAGTGTATCATGGCACAAACAAATGAGATTTCTGAGGACCTCGGAAGAGTTCTTGATATTCATCAGGCTGGAAAAGGTTACAAAACCGTCTCTAAAGAGTTTGGACTCCATCAATCCACTGTCAGACAGACTGTGTACAAATGGAGGAAATTCAAGAGCGTTATTACCCTCTCCAGGAGTGTTCGACCAACAAAGACTCCAAGAACAAGACGTGTAATAGTCCACAAGTCCCAGGGAACCCAGAGTAACTTCCAAGAAACTAAGGCCTAAACATTGGCTAATGTTAATGTTCATGAGTGCACCATCAGGAGAACACTGAACAACGATGGTGTGTATGGCAGGGTTACAAGGAGAAAACCACTGCTCTCCAACAAGAACATCGCTGCCCTTCTGCAGTTTACTAAAGATCACATGGACAAGCCAGAAGGCTATTGGAAAAACATTTTGTGGATGGATGAGACCAAAATAGATTTTTTTTCTTTATTTATTATGTTTGGAGAAAAGAAAACACTGCATTCCAGCAAAAGAACCGTATCCCATCTGTGAAACATGCTGGTGGTAGTGTCATGGTTTGGGCCTGTTTTGCCGCATCTGGGCAAGGACGACTCGCCATCATTAATAGAACAATGAATTTTTAATTACACAAGTGAATTCTAAAGGAAAATGCCAGGACATCTGTCCATGAACTGAATCTCAGAGAGAAAGTGGGTCATGCAGCAAGACAATAACCCTAAGCACACAAGTCTTTCTACCAAAGAATGGTTAAAGAAGAATGTCAAAGTCTTGACCTTAATCCAACAGAAATGTTGTGGAAGGACCTGAAGCAAGCAGTTCATGTGAGGAAAACCACCAACATCCCAGACTGAAGCTGTTCTGTACTGAGGAACGGGCTGAAATTCCTCCAAGCCGATGTGAAGGACTGATCAACAGTTACCGCAAACGTTTAGTCGCAGTTATTGCTGCACAAGAGGATCACACCACATACTGAAAGCCAAGGTTCACATACTTCTGCCACTCACAGACATGTAATATTGGATCATTTTCCTCAACAAGTATAATATTTTTTGTCTCATTTGTATAAATGTGTTCTCTTTATCTACTTTTAGGGCTTGTTCTAGGTCATATTTATGCAGAAATATAGAAAATTCAAAAACTTTCAAGCACCACTGTAAACCTGTGCTTTGTCTTGAAGCTGGTATAGAAAATGAATCAAGATTAGTGAATTTGACAGACAACAATTTGACAGTTGTTAAAACTGAATTGGCGCCTGCATTTGATCCCCTTTATGCCGTTCACGTTGAGTCTCACGTGTGAAACAGATGTAGGTTTGAGATATTGTAAATTGCTCCATAGGGATGAACATCCTTCCTTCAGTAACTGCTATATCCCACTCAGGAGAGCTGTATTCTAAATTACTAAACTGCTTATGTTTTGGGAAAATGAACTAAGTAAAGCTGTTAGAAAACATATATTTTTAAATAATAACATTTCTGCATAAAACCGCTAAACCATTCTTTAATCCAATCACCAGAACATTTTACAAAACCAAGCTGGAATTCCTAATAACTGTGAGTCATTCAAAAGACACGTAATTACTCACACGTGCACTACCACATGATGCGAGACTCACCGTCATCTCTCAAGCATAACTGATTCAGGTGCAACTTCCTTAAATGAAATGCAAATGAGGTTGAAATGATCAGTTCACTCGAACCTAAAAAGAGAGGAAGGGGAAAAGAAAGAAAGAAAGAAAGAAAGAAAAAAGCCAGATGTGCAATGTGCAGAGTCTAGTTCTCACAGTACCCTAAAGCAACCTCTGGCCCTCATCCTACATAAAAAGAGGTGAAAGTAATTTACTAATTGTAATGTTTCTCTCCTGATAGACATTGTTTGAAGTTCTGAGTTTTATAATGACAGTGTTTCAGATAAACCGGACCTGTACGTTTATGTTATGGTCAGCTAATGACAGATGATGCCATTATTTTACTCTGAACGGGTTTATCATGATAAGGGCTCATAGTTTGCACTCCAAGTACAACCATCATCAAGCATAAAACTTGAGTGAAATGATTCGGAATGCCTTGCAAATTCTTATTGGGTGAAATATTAATGTTGTACTCTTTAATAAATGATGAGTATAGTCAGAAAAACAAGACTATAAACATGAGGAGGTCTGGAGGAAAATAGAAGATAATGTTGAAAAAAAAAAGACAATAAAGACAAATATTAGGATTTTCTGACTATAATAAACTTATTATTATTATTATTATTTAAAACCAACTTTAAAATGGCATAAAAATATTTTTATGTTTTTATTGGCATTTTAATCTTGCCTTGGCAAGGATAAGGAGCCACTTTAACAAAAGTCTGGGGAAAAGGTCTAAACTTTGCTAGGTTAGTGAGATTTCCTCACACACTTCACTGCACTTCACTTCACTTTTGTGGTTGAGATACATGCAAAAGAGAAATGTGTTTCAGTTCGGGAAAGTTTTGTCATTTTCAGAGCTATATATAGTACAAATTTCAACATTTCACCACGTGAAAGGTTTTCCAGGAATCCCACACTACTCAGTTTTTGCCATCACTAACAATACTACCACGGCGTTCCAATATTTCTTCCCAATTTTAGTTTAGTTTAGACAGACAGACGGACAGAGAGAGACAGAGAGTGAGAGCGAGAGACAGAGAGAGAAGCTGAGATGAAAGAGAGTGTCTAGATTGTTAGACGCAGCAGACCATCACGTTAACATCAGGTCTCTAATGCACCACACATTTCCTGCTGTAGGAGGTAGAAATGCATGTGTGTGTGAGTACAGGAGAGATCCATTGATAACACATTTTGTAGGTGTTTTAATAAGCTCAATATGACCACTGCAAGTATTTCTGTCTGGGATTAAGGGAAAATAAGGCACAGATACAATGCACTCAATCTGAGATTGAAATAAAAACATTTGTACAACAGTGCTGTTCTCAAATCTGATTGGTCAGAAGGTGTTGATTCATTTTCTGAAAATAGTGCCAGCTGTAATTTAACTCACAGGTTTATATTAACGTGCTCCTCGAATAGTATCGAATAGTTCTATAGTAAAAACTCATTCACAGACACTCGATGACTGGATTTATAAATGTGTTATTCAACAAAGAAAAACTTATACCTGTGGATCTGTTAAAGCTTTAGAAAAGCTAGAAATGGAGATGGTCATTGAACATTTATGTCAAGAGTCAACAGGGTCCGCTTTAGCACAGAGGACTTTTCATGCTTTCCAGTTTCTCTCCAACATGCTAAATTTATATTCTTGTTAAAGTTAAGAGAGAGAGAGAGAGAGAGAGAGAGAGAGACAGAGAGAGAGACAGAGAGAGAGAGAGAGAGAGAGAGAGACAGAGAGAGAGGGGGGGGGTTGGGGGTTGGTGAGGGAGAATCTGTTTATAGATGCTATAAGTGACAACAGGATGTTTTCAGATCAATAAATGCCACTATAAATTGATGAGTATGATGTGTTGGTTATTATTAAAAAACGAATCGTTGACAAATTGTGATATTAGAGGAATGAAACGCTTTTGGACATGTTGTTATGTCCGAAAGCATAACCCCACTCTTCCTTTCCATAAAATTGGGAAGTATTTTTTCATTTTAAAATACAACAAAAAAGGCATCCTGAGTAAACACACAATAGAGTTTTTTATTTTTTATTTTTTTGTTTCATTGAAGCAAAAAATAAATAAAAAAAATCCACCTATCACCCATGTGAGAAACTAATTGCCCCCTTGAATTTAAATGCCACCTTTAGCAGCATTAACTACAACCAAATGCTTCCGATACCTAGAGATCAGTCTTTCACTTACTTCTAGGACTAGGATTTACTCCTTTGCTTTGGATCAGTGTCTTACTGCATAATCCAGTTGCGCTTGTTTCAACTTACAGACTGAAGACCGGACATTCTCCTTTAGGATTTTCTGCTAGAGAGCAGAATTCACGTTTCACTCAGTTACTGCAAGTTGTCCAGACCCTGAAGCAGCAAAGCATCCCCGCACCATCACACTTCCACCGCCATGCTTGACTGTAGGTCTGATGTTCTTTTTGTGGAATTCTGTGTTTGGTTTACACCAGATGTAACAGGACCTCAGTCTTCCAAACAGTTCCACTTTCGACTCATCAGTCCACAGAACATTCTCAGAAAAGGTTTGAGGATCACACACTCTCTCACACACTCTCTCACACATTATATACAAGAAGCAGAAACCAGGAGGTAGTGCAGTGCACTTGAGTATTATTAGTGGACGTATAGTACACAAACTGGTCCTTTCATACAATCACTATTTTGTATAGCTTCTGCTCTCACCTCAGACAGTCTCAGAAGCTATTTAATTAAGATTGATTGCATACCTTTTTGTTTTGTGTGTCATTTTTCTGTAATAAAACATATATTTAATGTGTTCAGACACTTCTGACTGGCAGTGCTGATCTGTAACGCTAAATACAAGTTCTTATTAGAGAATTCTAAGCACATGCAAGAAACTGCTGCCATCTAGTGGTGAAAGGCAGAAATGGTGGCAAACTGGATATTTAATCAGGAAAGCTGCACTCAGAAAGGGCACTCACTGTACCATATATAAAATTCAATTCACACAATTTCAAATAAGTACTTAAATAATCAAACGTGTTGCTCTTTAATGCTCATTAAATCATAAATCATATCAATAACACCAACAATTACATTCTGATTTTCTTTTACAAAAGTGGTTTTGACACTGAAAGCAAGCTCAAGCTTATCAAAAGCAATGGCTCCCATTATTATTAGCGCAGTAACAATTTTGCTGGTTAATTTATTCCTCAAACATTTTAGTACTCCGTATAAAAAGTGTCTGCAAAAAAGCCAAATACTTCTACACACATTGTGGGGGAAAAAAGCAGCAATACTCCGGTCCTCACACGAAGACGTGATTCAGTGATTATTCAGGACACGGCACGACTCAAATCCCTACCAAATCCATCACAAATACAAACAACAGTGTATAGCAAATAAAGACTTTTTTTGTTTTGTTTTGTTTTCATTTAGAATATACAACCCAGTTACAATACTTTCTCTCTTTTATAACACAAAGAATGATAAAACTCATTCCGTAATCACACCGGCTGAAAACCGGGCAGCAGTTCAACTCATTTCACATCAATACAGTTTAACAGAGAGACGTCGAGCAGTGTTCGTTAGAAAAGCACACGCAAATTTAACCCCATGTTTATTCGGATTCTGAAATTTAACTCGACACAGACTATATAAGTGACGGTATGGGAAACCCAGTCGTATCCTCCTGTGACTGAAGTGCGTGTATGTACGTATGTATGGGAAATGTAAGTTTTCTGCCGATTATATACTTTAACACCACTACTTTAGGAAAACATTATACAGTATTTTACAAAACAGAATATAAAAATGTTTAATTTAGTTTATTTTGTAACCTTGCCGCTGTTGTCTGCCTGTAAAGATCGTGTTCTGTAAGGAATCGGTTTCACAAACACAGCGGTCAGTCTGTTTAAAGACCTTACTAGTGTGCTTTTCTTATTATTGGATCAAGTAGTTGCATAGCTACATCCCGTAGCGATATGGACACCAATCTGATTCGATCTAATTCAGTTTGTACCGGCTGTCAAGATGTCCGCAATGCGATCACATCAAATCAAATCATCATCAGAACATAGAAGAGCACTTACGCGTTCGCATGAAATACATTAACGAAGTATTTCTTCACCGACGTTAGCGTGGAGAGAGATCAGTCGAGTGAAAAGATGACGATGAGGCTCGTGTTTAAACTCGTGATGAAACAGAGACTGATGTGGATGATGCTGAGAATCAAAGCGAGAACTCATTTCCCCATTATAAACTTCTAGTTCTTTATAATTTGGCAGTGTTGTTGTTTTGTTTTGTTTTGTTCCATAAGTTATAAATGAACAGGTCTTTCGAGCGGGGTGTTTTGTTTGTTTTTTTTTAAAAGTAGAATTGTAATGAGATCTTTACATGTATAATGCTTCTCTTTTGACTTTTTGGGGTGACTGAGTTTGGGGTAACTAAAATGTGAAGGGTTTTCCCAGGCTGCCACACATACACAGTATGATGGAATGATGGGTGGCAAAGGTGCACACCCATAAACAAGACCAAATCGAACACTCAGGCCAACACTAAGGTTAACGGTAACCATTTGTCTTAAGAGTCGCAAGGTTATCTGAACAAATCTGAGCAGTACTGAGGCTGAGGATTAAAATAAATACACATTACTCAAGTGTCACTGTGTCAGCAGAATGGAGTTCAATACGTGGTGATAGTCTTGTATAGTCCTACATCTTCTTAAAGCTCTTGTTTACAGATGATTGAAGTCCCTTTGTAGAAAAAACAAAACAAAACAACAACAAAAAAAAAACAGCACTACAGTACATCTTATGGTTTTGTTTGCTCAGTGGCAATCCAGCCGTTCAAAGATGCCTACAGTCATTTGTGTGAGACACAGGCAGAGAGAAAAGAAAAACAAACACACCTAAAATGGCCCATCGATCTATAATAAATAAGACAACTTCATGAATTCAGCAGGCATAGAAAATCTTAAAAAAAGACAATCAAAGCTGAAGAAAACCTTCAAAGGAAAGTAATAGCATTGCTGTTTCCCATTCATAAACAATCTCGTGGTTCATTCGGACAATCCAGTCTGCTGTAGTAATGCACGTCATTACACAGCAATAAAACACTATAAGAAAAATCTCCGAACAGCCCTGGAAAGTAAACAACCACAGGTTAGATTGAAGTGCACTGAAAGAAAGGAAGTGCCTAATGAAGGTCCTTCTTTTCTTCTTCAAATACTCTGACCAGTTCTACCACTGGAGTTCATTCTTGGTCTTTTATTGTGCTTGGATTTTTTTTTTTTTTCCTCAAGTATCCTCGTGTGCCGAGTACATGTGCTGTCCATCGATAACCCAGCAAAAAAAATGAAAAGCTGGCCCGGGTAGTCCTCCACAGCATGAGAGGCATACGGCATTAACTAGACACTTAAATGAGACACACCAGCTTCATAAAGCTCTAATAGATCTCCAGACCTGGACAGCTACAGTCACTATGGCTGCGATAGTGTCTATTAAGCTG
Organism: Ictalurus furcatus; assembly: GCF_023375685.1. Lineage (NCBI taxonomy): Eukaryota > Metazoa > Chordata > Actinopteri > Siluriformes > Ictaluridae > Ictalurus > Ictalurus furcatus. Next base: position 19,292,770 of record NC_071278.1, read on the forward strand.
CTGTATATTGTGTGTGTGTGTGTGTGTGTGTGTGTGTGTGTGTGTGTGTGTGTGCGTTTTGACGCTACGCCTGTGTGAGGGTCAGCTCAGGAGGACAGCTTGGAGTAACTGGGCGGCGAAAACTTGCGCTTCAGGTACTTGATGATGTACAGAGGCAGGCAGCTGATCAGCGTGATCACACACACCTTCCACAGGAACGTCTCCGTCGTGATGAACGACAGATCTGGTGGAACAACAGAAGCGAAGAGAGAGAGAGAGAGAGAGCGAGAGAGAGACAATTTCAGATCAGATCGGTGCTGCAGTGCTGATCTGCTACATCTAGCGTGTTATCGTGTATGACTGTTAATGGGTCTGGTACACGGTGATACAGGTGAGTAGTGATGGTGGAATGTTCTGGAAAAGGAAGAACAAGAGTCACTGATTCAGAGCGGAGTCATAGCACATCTCCTGATAGGCACGGCGCATGAGACTATGAGTGAGAGGCGATTTTGGGGAAAGGACATGCGTCTGAGCGAGGGAGTCCACGAGAGGTCAGAGAACAGAGGACCTACCCAGGAAGGCTCCTAAGGACACTCTACCTATGCCTGAGTGAAAGCCATGGCGCAAAGAAGCAGGAGGGAGAAAGACAGGAGGGTGAGAGACAGAAAGAGTGCAAAGAGCTTAGATATCGAGCAGTGGACAAGACATTCATTGAGACACTACTATACCACAGTGGTGCTGGATTCTCAGATCTGATTTGTAAGAATTGTGCCGGTTAATTGTCTATAAAAGAAGCTCTGTCGATAATGCCAGCTGCAAGGTAATTCACAGGTTTATATGAATGTGCTCGTTCTAACACGTTATTGTTTCTATAGTAACAATTTACACAAGGGCTTGGACAAGGAGAATAACTTTTACTTGCTTATATTTACATTCGAGGTCTGCAAAACAAGTTAGCTCCTGCTTTGGTGAGTGTTGTTCCCTCACCAAAATTAAAGTTAAGTCAATAAGACATGGTCACGTTGCCGAGAAACCGCAAAGCCGTCTTTATTTTAGTCTTTCCTGCGCAGGAATACTTAAAAGTTTCAGCTTTACCTCTGACTGGTACAAAACGCTGACCCTGTAGACTCCTTCCAAAGGTACATTCACACATACAGCGCCTTCATCACAGCAAGTCGCCAGGTGCTGTACTATGAAGCCGCCAGTACGCGTTCTTACTACTGGTTGCCATAGTAACATGGCAAGTCTTCTTGCGGCTAACATTCTGGAGGGAAAGCGTTTATATATAAAATTCACCAGTGTATATATATATATACATCATATCCTACGAGATGAAGGAAAATCAGTGTGTGCTCTTTGCCACTGTGTCCATCTATCTGCTCCGAAAACGCAAAACGGATCGCATGGCGGATCACGAGCGCCCTACTGCCTTCATACCCGTTTGTTCGCTGTACAAAGTCGCTCTAAATTTGCATAAAGTTAAACTTTTCTGGACTTCGTCACGTTGCTCGACGCACCCACATCCAGTCACCAACGGTCGCCGTCTCTCATGTCGCCGGAAGTCACCAGCTCTCATTGAAAACGAATGGTTTCCAGTCGGGTTGTAGCGGAATGCACCTTTAAAAATACTAAATAAATGTCCCCTCACTGAAAACCTCACAATTCCAAAATTTACACACATTTTTAATTCATTTATTGAGTGCATGCTGCATAAATCTGTTTGTGAGATTTGTAAACAATATAAACCTGTGATTCGCCTGGCAGCTTTAACTAGTCTCAGAGCTGATGCTACAGAGAATTAATCAGCAACATGCGGCCAACTAACATACACCTGCGATGCCATGACTATTATGTTATTATTATTATTATTATTCTTCAAATATTGAATATTGAATAGGTCTGGTATAATTAACCTACCACTAACAATACTCAGCTAATCTTATGAATATTATTACACCTTTCTGGATACTCGTCAAATGTATTTCACAAAAAGTGGTTTATTAAGTGCGAGTGTGGCTTTTAAGCAAAGAAAATTCGAGTTGCAGGAATTCTTACCAAAGTACTCGTTTAGAAAGGCGAGCGAGGCGAGGTAGCAGCCGAGGCTGAAGAACTCAGCCACCACCATGAGCCAGTGCCAGGTTCGTACAGTCAGAGCCACCATTAGCAGCTCGGTAAGAATCAGAGCTGTGAATGAGATGGCCACCACATGTACAAACTCCTGATCGAATAGCACTAGGGCACCGTACATCAGGATGCCCCCTGGTGGAGAAAAAGGAAATAATTCAATCTTTGTGGTCAATCACTGATTAATGTACAGCACATAACTATACCACAACATAACCTAATGGTTCAATTTCTTTCAAAACATTTGAGATATAATTAGCACTGAGAATATGGACGGATGTTTGTAAAAGCAGTAAACCTGTGTTTGCTACACCACTCTGATCCACACATAAAAGTTCTCACACATGAGAAAGTAACACAGATTTTCATCTGGAGTCTCTGCTTTAACGCCGCTCCCCAAAGCCTACTGTATCAGTCTCCTTTTTCATTTTCATCATAAACGGCACCCCGGCTCAGCCTAATGGCCTCTGACTGATCGCATAATTGCGCCTCTTCATGTGGGGCATTCCTCCGAGTTAACTGCCGGATTAAATGAGGCCGTCACTAGACCTGTCACTAGACCCCACTGTCGCTTTTCTCTGTATAACGAGGTTTAATTAAAAAGCGGGAGCTGTCGGGATGTCACGCTCGGACAGGGACACTGATCTCTCTCGCTCACTGCACGGCCGGATCCGTTTACGTGGCAGATATGTGTCTAGTACTCCAGAGCTTCCCGGATAAAAGTCTATCAGAGACACAGAGCATGGTACATTTGTACTAATATTGCTGGTTAGGGATTCATTAAGGATTGGATGTTTTTATGATTTTGCTTTAGCTTGAAGATAATTATGTGTTTGCTTCTGTGAAATCAAAAGGATATCAATGGATATAGCTGTAGGAACTGGTTAAGACACTTGCAGAGGGTGTGAGTTTCATGCTATGCCTCGAGATTATTTTAGCCAAGATCACAAATGCAAACCTACTCTCAGTAAGGGCATTAAACACCAGTCGGCACTACTGAACACAAAAAGGAATGAAGACACATGCCAAAAATCAGGATGTTTTACCTTGATACACACTTATCAAGACCCAAATAAGAAAGGTTTTAAATGACAAGGAGCGTCCCTAAAGCAAAGGAGAGAATCAAAATTGAAATCGTTGACATGCATCAATCAAAGCAAAGACAATAAATCTAAATACATATATATATATATATATATATATATATATATATATATATATATATATATATATATATATATACACACACACACACACACACACATATGTATATCAGCCTAATATTTATGTTTTTATTCATCAAAGAACTTGGTAGTAGTTATTTCGTCAAGGCTACTCCTCTTGTGAATGAAGTGGAGGGTGGTTTTTGAAGTGGTTAAGTGTGTTTTGTGGAATTACCTTGGTAAGGTCTTTATACAGCTCTGGGTAAAGCAAAGCCATCTCTGGCTTCACATCCTGATCCAGCACTAGAGAGAACACTGGGAACATGGTGTAGATTGTAGCATAGCTGTGAATATAAGCAATGCAGCATTAATAAAACCGAATGCGTTGAAAGACAGACAGACAGACAGACAGACAGACAGACAGACAGAAGCGCACACACATTGTACAGCAATACAAAAGTTTAACTGTATAGAGACAACCACACGAACAAGAAAAAAGTCAAGAGACGCTGTCATAGCTCACATACCCGACCATGAGGAAGCCTTGGTACAGAGGAACAGATGCAAAGTAGAAAATAGAGGAAAACACGGCCTAAGGAAAAGAGACAAACTCGAAATGAGCGCCCAGCTTCTGATCATAATATTACTATAAAAATAAGACTAGTAATCATATGTAAAATAATGTTCATAAATAGTGAAGGGTACTGACAA